>NC_057722.1:72396381-72524159 GCF_004010195.1 Chiloscyllium plagiosum | reverse complement strand
TCTGACGGGGGAGTCACGGAGGGAGTGGTCTTTACGGAATGCTGGTAGGGGAGGGGAGGGAAATATATCCTTGGTGGTGGGGTCCGTTTGGAGGTGGCGGAAATGGCGGCGGATGATGCGCTGTACATGGAGGTTAGTGGGGTGGTAGGTGAGGACCAGTGGGGTTCTGTCCTGGTGGCGGTTGGAGGGGCGGGGTTCAAGGGCGGAGGATCGGGAAGTGGAAGAGATGCGGTGGAGGGCACGGATTCCGATCAGGATTGGGAGCAGAATATTCAAAGATATACATCCTATCGAAAAGATAGGCAGGAGGGCAGAGGGGGTGGGTTTGCCTTATTCGTAAGAAATGAAATTAAATCACTAGTAAGAAACAAAGTAGGGTCAGGTGGTGTGGAATCTGTGTGGGTAGAATTGAGGAACCACAAAGGTAAAAAAAAAACATAGTTGGAGTTATATGCAGGCCTCCAAACAGTAATCAGGAACTGAGGCGCAAGATACACCAGGAGATAGAAAAGATGTGTATGAAAGGCAAAGGTACAGTGAACATGAGGGATTTCAATATGCAGCTGAACTGGAAAAATCAAGTTCATGGTGGTTCACAAGAAAAGGAATTTATGGAATGTCTGAGATGGCTCTTTGGAGCAGCTTGTAATGGAGTCCACTCGGGAACAGGCAATACTGGATTTAGTGTTGTACAGTGAGGCAGACTTGATAAAGGAGCTTAAGGTGAAGGAACCCTTGGGAAGCAGTGATCATAACATGATTGAATTTACTCTGCAATTTGAGAAGATAGAATCCGAGGTAACTGTATTTCAGCTGAATAAAGGCAACGACCGAGGCATGAGGGAGGAACTGGTTAGAATTGACTGGGAGAGGAGCCTAGCAGGAAAGAGAGTGGAACAGCAATGGCAGGAGTTTCTGGGAGACACAGCAGAGATTCATCCTGAGGATAAGGAAGCATGGTACAGGGAGGGTGAGGGAACCAAGGCTGACTGGGGAAGTCAGGGAGGGATACATGAAAGCAAAAGAGAGAGAACGTGATGTGGTGAAGGGCCATGGGAAACCAGAGGATTGAGAAGCTTACAAAGACCAACAGAGGGCAACAAAAAAAAGGAGGGAGAAGATTAAATATGAGAGTAAACTATCCAGTAATATAAAGGAAGACTTAAGAGTTTCTTTAGACCGATAAAAGGCAAAAGTGGGCATTGGGCTGCTGGAAAATGACACTGGAGAGGTAATAGTGGGGAAAAGGAAATGGTTGATGAACTGAATAATAGTCTTCCAGTCTTCACACTGGAAGACATGAGTAATTTCCCAAACATTCAAGTGAGTCAGGGGGCAGAGCTGAGTACGATGGCCATCACCAAGGAGGTGCTAGAAAAACTGAATGGCTTGAAGGTGGATAAATAACCTGGACCAGATGGGCTGCAGCCAAGAGTAATAAGGAAGGTAGCTGAAGAGCAGTGAGTCATTAGTGGTAATCTTTCAGAAATTGCTAGAATCAGGGAGGGTTCCAGAGGACTGGAAAATCGCTATCATACACCCTTTTTAAACAGGGCATTAAGGCAGAAGATGGAAAATTACAGACTGACTAACCTAACCTTGGTTGTGGGCAAGATCTTGGAATCCATTGTGAAGGATGAGATTCCTGAATACTTGAAGTGTGTGGTAAAATAGGGTAAAGTCAGCATGGTTTCATAAGGGGAGGAGGTCATGTCTGACAAATCTGCTAAAATTCTTTGAGGAAGTAATGAGCCGGTTAGACCAATGAGAGCCAATAGATGTTATCTACCTGGACTTCCAGAAGGCCTTTGACAAGGTGCCATACAGGAAGCGACTGAGTAAGGTAAGGGCCTATGGTGTTAGAGGCAAGCTGTTTGTATAGATGGAAGCCAGCTGTCTGGCAGAAAGCAGAGAGTGGGGATAGTGGGCAAAGAAGTGGCAGATGGAGTATAAGGTGGGAAAGCGTGAGATCACTCACCTTGATAGGAAAAATAGAGGTATGGACTATTTCCTAAATGGGGAGAAAATACAGAAGTCTGAAGGGTAAAGGGACTTGGGAGTTCTAATCCAGGATTCTCTCAGGATAAACTTGCAGTAGTTAGGAAGGCAAATGTAATGATGGCATTTATTTTGAAAGAACTTGAATATAAAAACAGGGAATGTACTTCTGAGACTCCATAAGGCTCTGGTCAGGCTGCATGTGGCGTATTGTGCGCAGTTTTGGGCTCCATATCTTAGGAAGGATGTATTGGCCCTGGAGCGTGTTCAGAGGCTATCACAAGAATGACCCCAAGAATGAAAAGCTTCACATACACAGAATATTTAAGGACTCTGGGTCTATACTCAATGGCATTTAGAAGGATGAGAAGGGATCTAATTGAACCTTAGAGAATACTGAACAGCCTGGACATAGTGGATGTTGGGAAGATGTTTCTATTGGTAGGAGAGACGGGGACCTGAGGGCACAACCTTAGAGTAAAGGGAAGATCTTTTAGAACAGAGATAAGGAGAAACTTCTTCAGCCAGAGAGCGGTGACTCTATGGAATTCACTGCCACTGGAGGCTGGGTCATTGAGTATATTTGAGGAACTAGATAGGTTTTTGATTGTAAAAGGGATCAAGTGTTACGAGGAGAAAGTGTGAGAATGGGGTTGAGAAATTTATTAGCTGTGATTGAATGATGGAGTAGATTTGATGGGCTGAATGGCCTAATTTCTGCTCGTGTGTCTTATAGTCATAAAGGTATTAGTCTCGTAAACCTTCTCTGATCTGCTTCCAACGTATTAACATCCTTCCTGTAAGTAAGATGACCAGTACAGTACTCCAGGTGCAGACTCATCAATGCCCTGCATAACTGAAGCATAATCTTTTTACTGATGTATTCAATATCACTCATTGTGAGGGGAAACGATAATGCGTATCTACCTACTAATGTGTGTTTCGTTAACGCGAATTTGCTGTAATGAGATTGACGAATTAGGGACACTGTTTATAAAGCATGTGTTGGCTGTAACACGATTACATCGCCAACACTACAAGCGCTGTTTCTGAAATGCGATTTTTCTTTATTGCGGGGTTTGCGCAAGAACGTGACCATCACGTTATAGAAGAGCTACCTGTACTGCACCGGTTCAAAAAGGCAATTCCCCACCAGCACCTCAAGGGGCAATTAGGGATGGGTCATAAATGTCTGGTCCAGCAAGCCACTCACCTGACCCACAAACAAATTAAATGAAAACAAGAGATTCATGAGAATGATTTGCCAGGGGAGCAGTTCAGGTGGAATGACACCAAAGGACTTTAGGAGAGAGGTTTTGTAAAGGGGTGGGGGGTATATGAATAGAAGGTTATGCTGAAAGAGTGAGATGATAAAGAGCTTGGAGGGAGGGTAGTGTGGCACATAAATTACCAGTTTCAGGCTGTTGGGTTGAGTGGTCTGTTTCTGAGCTGTAATATCCTATGTAATTCTATTTATGCCTTGATCATCATGTTAAATAACCCAAGTCAATGGCACTGTTTTTGAAGAAGAATCAAAGAATTCTAACTTTTTTTAATCATTGTCACCTCCCCATTTTTACTTCAGTCTTAACCCTGCCTGCCCCTCTGCCTTACATTAGATCACTGAGGATTATTTGCCCGGTGTTTATGCATTGTTGTTATAATGGTCTAGTTCATACTGACCCCTCAACCAAGATGGTTGAAACTCATCACCCTGTCATGGACATGTTGCTTTTGTGGGAGTTTGCTGTGCACATGTGGGATGCTGAGTTTCTTAACCTTGCATAAAATTTCAAAAGCACCTCATCACTGTATCCTTTTTGTTAAATTGCTGAGCGGCTAATCTGGAGCAGGGAGAAAATGGTCTCATTGAACAGAACCATTGAGTCGTGAGATTGCATCTCCCTGAACAGACCGAAAGAAGCCTACGGCTTAACGTTTCACCTGGAAGGTGGCACCTCTTACAATACAGCACTGAAACATGATCCTGTGTTACGTGCCTTGGTTCTTGGAGCAGGATTTGAACCTGCGACCTTTTATTTCGGAGGCTGAGCCGAGCTGATTCCTACAGATATGTGCTTTCAAAGCATCCGTGCACTTGCAGTATTTCAGTGAATCTAATTCTTGCCCTTTAAGTCATTGTAATGAAGCATGTCGACACTGATACACTAAAGACCATTTAAAGTGACAGTTTCTAGTGCATTAGAAACACATTTAGGTTCAATGGAGCGGAGCTGAAGTTAGTTCTCACAGTGTGGTGCTAAATAGACTTTGGCTACAGCAGTCTCAGAAAGTCTGTTTAAGCAAGAGATCAATATTGATTGACTTTCTGCACAAGGCTAACCTGCCCTTCAAAAAGACTGAAAAGTCTGCCCACAGCGATGTCTTCACAAGGACTGTCAAAAATACGCAAGGTTCCCCCTCTAATTTATTCAGTTCCCAAGGAGTAGCAACTTTCTAATCCCAAAATAGGTTTGGCTGAAGGAAGGCTTGTTCCATTTTTAGGACATCTCTTGTGACCAGCAGCAAATACCTCAAGTGGCTAAATGATTCCCTTTTGATGCTGTGAATTTTGTCTAATTCCCTCACTCGTTCAGGCCCCTTGGTTACTCCCTATGAGCTGAAATACTCATGTATGGGGCTCAATGTTTATAAAGCCGTGTTGCTTTAGGGCTGTAACCAGAATCCTTGACGTAACTTTCTCTCTTAAGCCCTTTTAGCTCAACAATTAAGCAGGAAGAAAACTCCTCATTTAGGAACGTAGGACTTAGGAACAGGAGTAGGCCATCAGCCCTTCCAGTCGGCTCTACCGTTCGAGAGGATCATGGCTGATTTAGTTGTGGTCTCGATTTTTGACTACCTTGTAACAAAAAGCTGAATATTTAATGGAAAATAAATGAAACAGTTGTACACCTGATTTCACTTGATTGCAGAACTTTTAACTTGCATCACTTTACACCACAAAGATTATGAAAGGCACAATGTTTAGCAGTATTGAACCAGGGCCAGAGTCCATAGTACAAAACCGTATATACGTGATTTAGCCGTACCCCGGGGAGGCTGGTCTCAATGTGATCTGTAGTTGAGTGAAACAGGAAGAGGTGCTGGACTGAGTGAAGGCTTTCACACATGCACTGCAAATAGACAGCTACTGTCTGAAAAGCTGTTTGTCAGTGTAAGCTTCAAAGATGTCTGTGCTTTACCTCCTTAGAGACCAGTCTCCAGTTTTCTCCTCATTTCTTGCTTTGAAGAACAAACTAAGGCAGAAGGCAATCCAAAAGGTGTTTTACCCAAAGCTTGTAGGCACCATCAGTTTAAAATATTAAAAACTTATCTCTCGGAAGTTGTTTCCACCTAAGTAATATGGCAAGCAAGCAGTCTACTGGATTCAGCTGGCTGATGTAGCTAGTTGTAGGGAATGACTTGGCGAGCATGTTAAAACTATAAATATAAGCAAAATACTGTGGATGTTGGAAATTTGATATGAAAAGAGAATAAGTTGAAGAAACTTAACAGATCTAGCAGCCTCTGTGAAGAGAGAAACAGTTAACATTTTGAGTTAACGGTTTAAGTCCAGTATGACTGTACTTTCCATATATGTTGCCAGACCTGCTGGGTTTCTCTAGAACTTTTTTGTTTTTATATTAAGGCGACCTTGACTCATTGAAATCCAGAAGCAGAATCATTGAATTAAGTCCACTCCTTTGATTAATGAACGCATAACCCTCAAAATTCATAATCCCTGGACTAATAATCTGAAGAAAGCAAGTTCACATCTTGCTTTGACAGTTTAAGCATTTGAATTCTTTTTTTTTAATTGAATCTAGAACAAAAGCCTTGTATTTGTAAAAAAAAAAGTATGAATAAGTCTTTTAGAAGATTTTGTATCCCATGAAAGTTTGGAAAATCATCTCAAGTTTTGTTTCTGCTCATTGGTCATTGGGATGTGGTAGTCACTGGCAAGTTTGTCACCCGTCTCTCATTATCCTGGGAAGATAGCTAGTGGATATTGCCATTTACTGTAATGCTTTGATACAAGGAAGTAGCTTGCTAGGCTACACCAGAGAGCAGTTAAGAGGCAACCATGTTGGTGTGGGACAAGAATCACAAGTAAGCTCAGAGTAAATGATGTTAGGTTTCCTTCTACAAATGACATTAGTCAATACAATAACCTGCATCTGGCACCAGGTTTGATTTTGATGCGTAAGCCATAATTATACTGTTAACCATGTTGATGCCACTTCCTAAAGTTCATCCAGGACCAGATCCCTGACATTTTAAGTTGGACCAAAGGGTCTGTTTCCGTGTTGCATGACTCTATGACTTTGCCATTTTAGAATCTGAATCCTGATTGATCCTTTTTCCCTAATTCTGGTTTGGGATGTGAGCATTGCTGGCAAGGCCAGCATTTGTTGCCCATCTCTAGTTGCCTTTGAATCTATGTTCTATTTGAATCTTTGTTCTATTAGGCATATGGACGAGAATGGAATAGTGTAGGTTAGATAAGCTTCAGATTGGTTCCACAGGTCGGTGCAACATCGAGGGCCGAAGGGCCTGTACTGTGTGTCATGAATACATTGGCTTTTACAGAGAGCTGTTAAGAGACAACCACATCATTGTGGGTCTGGATTCACCTGTTGGTCAGATCACATAAGGATGGCAAACTTCGTTCCCGAAAGGACAATGAACCAGATGAATTTATAAATAAAAATGTGACTGCCATCACACTAGCTTACAACTCCATATTCTATTGAGCTCATGTTTCTGCAGCTGCTATGGTGGGACTAGAACCTGGAAAGCCCTGGAATACTATCGCTATGATTTTACCACTATGCCAGCACCTCTGCAGTGTATGTGCCCTGTCCCTCAACTATCTTAGTTCTTTCCTTGGTGAAATAGAGCGCAACTAAGAAAATAAAAGTCACATCAGATTAGTCACGGCAGTCCCTTGGTTCCATTGCTTGTCTCACTGAGAGTTTGGACTCCTCCTTGACAGCGTTTAGCTTGTCTGGAGGTCGCAGAGCTGCTGATCTTGCAATTGAAGCAATCAGGAGCCCAAAGAATTGCTTTTCAGGCGATTTGGCACCGAGACAGGTTGAAACAAGATTTCAGATGAGTTGACGTTTTGTCGCAGAGATCATAGTGCCCAGTCTACTTCTGAACCATGGATAAATTCATTGGCAGCTGATGACAGTGGTAACAATCAGCATTACTGGAGAATGTGAATATCTGACCATTTCTTTTTTTCCAATTAGGCTCCATCTTCCTGAATTACTGTATCCTAGCCAATGCTTAGGAATTGGGCGACAGGTCGAGACAGTAGATTTGGATCGGCTCAGGCTTGGAGGGCCGAAGGGCCTATTCCTTGGCTGTAAATTTTCTTTGTTTCTTTTAAGGGATAGACACTAATGGAGAACATTTGGACGTCATTTTTTTTGCCCCAGAATTTGCTGCATTGGAGAAGCAAAACACACTTAGGAACTTCAGAATGAAATAGTCCACACTGGTCAAATTTCCACCTGCCTATTACAGAGCTGACTCTCTCGCAGCTCTTCCTTCCCATGATCAGCGGGGGGGGGTGCTATGACGAGGGTAATTAGGACATTGAGTGGTATTGTGGGATACGTTAATGGTCAGCTTCTTTTGGGCAAAGTCTCTACTGTAAAAATTTTTTTTTGTGTCAAGTAAACTTTTCAGTCATTCGATCCATTTGACCTGTAGAAATCCATCTATTATTGCTTAAGTATATTCAGTAACTCATCTTCCGCAGTTTTCTAATGCCCCAGGCTCCCCACCCTCTGAGTGAACAAGTTTCTCCTCATTTCATTCTGTATATCTTGACACAGTGACTCCATTTTCTGAAACTCCCCACCCCAAATCCCCCGGTAGGGGAATTACCATTCCTGCATTGAGTCAGTCCCGTCTTCTCAGAATTTTATACATTTGTGTAAAGTTTATTTTTGATAAAGTGTCATGAGTGGTTGGAGTGATGTTAGCCATTTTCAGGTAAAGTTTTACCCTATGCCCTTTGTATTTTTTTTTTCCTCTTCAAGTATTTGTCTAATTTCCTTTTAACAGCTCCCTACTGAACCTGCTCCCTCCATGTCTTCAAAGCAGTGCTTTGTAAACTGCAACTCACTTCATACTTAATAATAAAAATATTGCTCCTGATGAGCACCATGATTCTGTTGCTCATTAACTTCTGGTCCTGGACAGTTTCTCCCTCTTCATCCATGGATCCATCGTTTTGGTCCCCTTTGTGGATTCTCCCATTAAACTCTGTGTCTTTTCAATAAATGTGATGCCTCCTACTCACAGATCAGTCACTATTCAGCAGGAAGTATACCCATGTTTGGAGGTGACATTGCAGTGATCTGTTTGAGGAGACTCTTCAACAGCCACTTTTCCACTGTGAGTTAAAGGTTACGAAGTGCAGAAATGAGATTTCAGTACATCAAAGCATTATTTAAATGGTGGAACAATCAAATCAATAGCGAAGGCAAATTAAGGCTTGAGCAGTGCATTATAAGCAGTGCCAGAGAAAAGCGTTGCATAGAACATTTCAACTTGGCCTTCCAGCTCGAGAGACTGGAAACCAGGGACTACCTTTTGTTGAATGGCAAGTTAATGACGTATAATTCACAGGGAGGGGGAAAAGAGAGCTTTTTGCTTTTTGTGATTTCCTTGGGTGGTCAAACATAGTTAATTGGATAATTAGATCCTTTTTTTCTTTAACATAATGTCTGTCCTTTTCAGTTACTATCATATGGTCATGTCTCTCAGGCTTTTTTCTTTCACTCTGTTTGCACTTGACATGTTCTTGCTTGTTCAGCTTTTATTTTACTCTCTTCATATTTCACTTGTCTGGTTTTCTTAAGTCTTACTACAATCATTTGGAGAGACATCAGACTGATGTATAGGGGGTAATTGAGCCCTGAGGCTCAACTGAGGCCTAATCAGCAGTGAACCACTGGAGAAAGTGCAGTAAAGATAGGTACAGATTATACCATGAGTGAGCAGTATAACAGTTAGGAAGGATTGAACAACCTGAAATGCTTACCTCGAGGAAGAATGTGACCTGAGAGGACTTTAAGATTATGAAGGGATTCACTTTGCGAAGTCATAAATGAAAGTGTAATTAATAAATTCAGCTCCAGCTTGTCCAACTAGACAGTGGTTGGAATGCAAATCCACATGGAACTTTCAAAGCGAATAGTATAAATGTATTTAAGGATAAATCTAGATGGTACTTTTTTTCCATTGGAGTGGAGGAGGTTGAGAAGTGACCTTCTAGAGGATTATGAAATCATAAGGGGTGGAGACAAGGTAGGTGTCTTTTCCCTAGGATGAGGAATTTCAAGTCTAGGGGATGCATATTTTAAGGGGAGAGTTTTAAATAAGGCATGAGGGGCACATTCTTTACAGTGAGGGTGATTCATGTGTGGAAAGAACTCGGAGGAAGTGATGGATGCGAGCACAATTAGTGTTTAAAAGACACTTTGCTAAGTACATGAATAGAGAAGGTTTGGAGGGATATGGGTCAGGAGCAGACTGGTGGGACTAGTTTAGTTTGAAATTAAGTTCATGGACTGGTTGGATCAAAGGGTCTGTTTCCATGCTGTAAGACTCTATGAGCACATGGGACAGAAAGAAATAAGAAAGGGTAATAATTAATATGATATCCCAGTCAACAAATCCAAAAGAAAAATTATATAGTATACATCAAAAAAGAAACCTGGTCAATTAGCAATTAACGTCGATCTCAAAATCCCCATTTTGAAATCCTCCGTCATAATGAAATGTGATGTAATCTGAGTGAAATAACACCACAGAGGCTGGTCTCCCATCACCAAGTTCCCCTTCATTTACACATGATCAGTTCTTGACTATAGTCCTGCCTCATACAGAGTCGAAGAGTGTGGTGCTCGAAAATCCCAGCCAGTCAGGCAGCATCCGTGCAGCAGGATGAAGGGCTTCTGTCCGAAAAGTCGACTCTCCTGCTCCTTGGATGCTGCCAGTCCAACTGTGCTTTTCCAGTACCACACTCTTCGACTCTGATCTCCAGCATCTGCAGTCCTCACTTTCTCCTGCCTCATAGAGCCAGGCACCAGTATCTCTGACACTCCCCCTATTTATCAGCCAGCGATCCCTGATTGGACCAGATTAGCAGCTCCAGTCAGGAAACCCATATTCACTGAGGTCTAGCTGGCTGACTTCATGATAGTCACTACACTGTGCATCTTCGTAAGCCACTTGTCGACTTGCCTGGATGCCCAGTTTTAACTGAACAAGTAATGTGTGACAAAAGTGAGGAAAGCATTAGCTTCAAGTCCCATAGCGTTCTGATTTGGACAGAAATGACTATTCCTTTATTGCCCGTGCCATCATCATCGAATAGCTTTGTGGGAAAACTGACACCACCAGTATTGCAACAAGATAGCCTTCCACTGCTTTCTCAACGACAGCAAGGACTGATGAAATGGAGCTTTGCAACATCGTCCACATCTAACGACACATCCTAAATGAAGGGTTTGCAACACCTTTCTTCTTGGGTTCCACCCAGTATTGTGGATCATGGTGAAAGCCGTTGTCATTTCTACTGTCGCCAGGGTTGTGAAGGTGGGGTTAGCCACCAACACTGTTCAACCTAGGCAGTGTTTTGCTACCTTGGAAACAGAAAAAAGATGTGTTCATGCCTCATCCCAGAGATTTGAGTATAATCAAAGCTGACACTCCAGAATAGAACTGCGATGTGGTCTTTCAGATCAGTATCAAGCCAAAGACCGTATGACTCCTCAGTAATTCCCGTGATAAAGGAACAAAATTGTCTCCAGTAACCTGGGCCACGTTTGTCTCCCAACCATTGTCACCGAAAGACCTAATTTTTTCTTTATTATTAATTTGGAGAAAATGGGATTCACTGTTTGAAGTAGCTTTTATTGCCGTAGAGAAGGTGGTGGTGAACTGGTGATTGCTCTCATTGCTGTTTGAAAGTGTTTGCTAGTATACACATTAGCTTCTGCTTTTCCCTTCATTAGAACAGTAATTGCAATGGCTGTAGGCAGGGCTCTGGGAGGTTATGTAAATACAGGTTTGCTCCAGGTGTAGAATAGAACTGGCAAAAAAAAAATTAGTATTTTACAGAATGAGGTGCGTGGTACTGTATGTTCAGTTACTCACCAAGGGCATATTGGAGCAGAAATCGCTGTTCAGTCACCTCTGCAAAAAATGTTGCATTTTCAGCAGATACAGCTTTGCAGTAGGAGTGCCAGAGTTACAGGGAACAGGGTAATGCAATGACAATCGTGATCTCCTCTTTCACCTCCTGGCTTTGAGTTCCGATCACAGTCGTGGAAAAGGAGTCTCACTGCATGGATGAGACCAGGTTGTGGAAATTCTCAACTCTGTACCTCTGTAAACGTGCACCATCTAATCGCCGCCCACAGAGCATTCTGATGTTTTACAGTAAAGTAGCTGTAAAGTTTGCTCTTGTCACTGCTGGCGTGTCCTTGATAATATTTACCCCTCCACTGACAACACTAATACAGAAAATCAGATTATCTGGCCACTGGTGCAATGTTGTTTCTAGGATCTCACTATGTTCAGAATTGCCTAATGTATTTCCTGCGCAATAACAGTCATTGTACCTCAAAGAGCATTTCGTTGGCTGTAGATTACTTCATGAAGTCCTGCAGTTATGAATACTGCTGCATATCTCGGAGTTTATAATTTCTGTACCACTGTGTGCAAGGATCTATTGTTTTCATTTAAGGTATGCTTCTGTGGGATGTGAGCATCACCGACTGAGCCAGTAATTATGGCTGATCCATCATTGCCTTTGAGAAAGCCCTTGCCCTTGAGCAGTGGCTCAGTCGTTAGCACTGCTACCTCACAGCACCAAGGACCCGGGTTCGATTCCAGTCTTGGGCGACTGTCTGTGTGGAGTTTGCACATTCTCCCTGTGTCTGCGTGGGTTTCCTCCCACAGTCCAAAGATGTGCAGGTTAGGTGAATTGGCCATGCTAAATTGCCCATAGTGTTCAGAGATGTGACGGTTAGGTGCATTAGTCAGGGATACACGTGGAGTAATAGGGTAGGGGGAATGGGTCTGTGTGGGTTACTCTTTGGAGGGCCCGTGTGGACTTGGGCTAAATGGCCTGCTTCCACACTGGAGGGATTCTATGAAAATTGCAGCCCATGTGCTTAAGTACATCCATAATATTGTTTGCAAGGGGGGTTCTTAACTGCACAACACTGAACAATAATGCCCACTAACTTTGAAAAACATTGGTCAAGGAAAAAAAAACTGAAGGATTCAGTGAAGCTGTCCGCACATTATTGGGGTTAACACAAGCAACCGTATGTACTGGACCACATCGAAGGACATTTGTTGAACTAGAGAATTAAAAGGTATTAATCTTATATTGGTGCATCATAATGAGAAACCTCTTACTGGTACAACAGACAACAAACAACTTGCATTAATGTGGCAACGTGGGAGTTGGTGGTGTCATGGTAATGTCACTGCACCAGCAATCCAGAACTTCAGGCTAAATGTTTTGCCACAGAAAGCAGTTGGGGGCCGAAGCATTAAATGTTTTCAAGAAGGAGTTAGATATAATTCTTAAGGCTAAAGAGACCAAAAGGTATGGGGAGAAAGTGGGACCGGTACTAAATTGGATGATCAGCCATGGCCGTATTGAATGGTGGGGCAGGCTCAAAGGGCCGAATGGCTCACACCTGCTCCTGTTTTCCTTGGAAAGATCCAGAGGCTTTGGAGAGGGTGCAACGAAGGTTTACCAGGATGCTGCCCGGACTGGAGGGCTTGCCTTATGAAGGAAGGTTGAATAAGCTCAGACCTCTCTCTTTGGAGAGAAGGAGGAAGGGAGGAGGAGACCTGATCGAGGTATACAAAATGAGTGGAATAGATAGTGTCAATAGTTAGAGACTTTTCCCCAGGGCAGGATTGACTGGTACGAGGGGTCATAATTTGAAGATATTAGGAGGAAGGTATAGTGGGGACGTCAGAGGTAGGTTCTTTATGCGGAGAGTTGTGAATGCATTGCCAGCTGCGGTGGTGAAAGCAGAGTCATTGAGGACATTTAAGCGACTGCTGGACATGCACATGGATAACAGTGAGTTGAGGGGTGCGTAGGTTAAGTTATTTTATTTTACATTAGGATTAAACCCCGGCACAACATCGTGGGCCAAAGGGCCTGTTCTGTGCTGTACTTTTCAACGTTCTATGTTCTTATGTTTCTCTCTCTTTACGGTGGGGAGAGATTCTAAGCTGCTTCGCAGAAAGGGACTCTGACAATGCAAAGCCTGAGATTGAAGTGTTGGAATGGCTGACGAGATGTTGGCCTCAAAGGCTGTCTGTTGTAGGGGCTTTAAAAGGGACAGAGAGCTAGAAGGGTTTAAGATTTTCTCCTGAGCATGGAACTGGGTTGATGAAAGGCAAGGGCACATTGGTGGGATGGATAGAGGTTAGATTCACAAGTAGCTAGACTTCTGAGGAAAAGGGGGTTCTGGGTCAGCATGTAGATATGGACGAAGGTACAGGTTTAAGGAGTTAAACACAGGGATGAAGATGATGCAATTAGAGGCCAGAACGGAGTCAGAGATATTAGCAGGACTTGTGGCTAAAGATTATTGATCAGAGATATAATTTAATTACAAGCCATAAATCATAAATCTTACATTGTAAATATATAAGAAACAAGAAAAGTTCCAGTCAGGAGATAGTAGAGGCTGTAACTTTCATTTTCCAATCCAGGAACTATAGGAAATATTCATGAAATAGTGCAAACCTTCATTGTCAACTTTCAAAATCCTGTAGATGCTGGAATAGTCTCAGCAGATTGGTGAGTGCCAAATGTACCCCCACTTATTAAAAAAAGGTGAGAGAAAACAGGAAAGTCCAGACTGGTTAGGTAGACACTATTATTAGGAAACATTTTGGCCTTTATTGTAAAGAATGTGCTAATGGATAGTTAGAAAATATCAATAGTTTCTCACAAAGTCGACATGGATTTATGAAAGGGAGGTAATGTTTGACAAACCTACTGGTATTTTTAGAGGATATAAGTGCAGAATAGAAAGGAAAACCGTAGTGTATTTGGATTTTTAGATTTTCATGAGAGATCAATCACTTCCTATATGCCCAATTAAAACACATGGGATTAGCAGTAATTTATTGGCATGGATTGAGAATTGGTCCGTAGACCAGAAACAGTAAGAATAAATGGATCTTTTTCAAAAGCGGAAGGCAGTGACAAGTGAAGGTACAACAGTGTTCAGGACTTGGACCGCACCTATTCACAATGTATCTATCAATGATTCACATGAAGGAATCAAATTTAATATTTCCAAGCCTGAATGTCAGACAGAATGTGGGTGTTTGTGAGTGGTAAGGAGAATGCAAAGAAATTTAGATGAGTTGAAGTGAATGGGCAAATACGTGGCTGTTGCAGTGTGATGTAGAATAGTTAGGAATGGCAAACTATTATTTAAATAGTGATCAGTTGATGTATAGAGAGACCGGGCTGTCCTTGTACATCAGTCACTGAAAAAGCATATGGATGCAGCAAGCAAACCGGAAGGTAAATGGTATGTTGGGCCTTCAATACAACTCGGCTGAGAATTGGAGCAGGGATGTCTTGCTGCAATTGCGCAGGGGCTTGGTGAGACACACCTAGAGCATTGTTTGCAGTTTTGACCACCTTACTGAAGAAAAGACTTACTGGCTGTAGTGGGGGTTTGCCAGACTGATTGCTGGAAAGGTTTGTCAGATGAAGTGAGCTGCGTTTAACTGGGACTATGTTCACAGGAGTTGAGAAGAATGAGAGAAGATATCATTGAAAGGTTGTAAAATTCTGACAGAACAGGACAGATCGATACAAGGAGGATGTATCGTCTGGCTAAGGCAATCTAGTGCAAAAGGAAATGGGATAGGTCACTTTGGACTGAGATGAAAGGGTTTGTGAACCTGTGGAATTCTCAACCACAGAAGGTGATGTCACTGAATATGTTTGAGAGAAATAGCTTTCTAAAGGCTAAAGTGGGGTATGGGAGAGAGCAGGTTTGTTGTGGATAAAATGTGGAGCTGGAAAAAGCACAGCAGGTCAAGCAGCATCAGCGGGACTAAGTTTAGCAAGCACTATGGCTGAGGTTATCAAGGGTGATCTGTTGTGTCAGAGACCAACTGCAATCTCATTTTAGTAGGGCTCCTGTTCCTACGTTACTTAAAGTAAATGGTGCACTGCTCACAGTTGGTCATCTGATGATTGAATGCAGTGCCCTACATATGAACATAAGGGCATAGGAATTAAGATGAGGAATAAGCCTTTCAGTCTGCCTCACCATTTCACATGATCACAGAATTGTTATGGCATAGAAGGTGCTCATTTGACCCATCCTCCCTGTTCTATTACCTATATCGCCATATTCCTGACACCACTTCTGTCCAAATAATCATCCAATTCCCTCTTCAATGCTTCAGTTAATCCTGCTTCCAGCACATTTGCTAGCACTCCTTTCCAGATCCTAACCACACACATTAACCTTGCTCCTTTTGTACATCACTTTAACTACATGGAAACAGCTTCTCCCTATCCAGCCCATTTTGAAAGCCTCAATCAAATCTCCTGTCCCCCTTGTCTTCTCTAAGGGGAATAATCCCAATCACTTCAAGTTATTCTCCTCACTGAAGCTTCTTATAACTGAAGATTTTTGTGCCTGGAATCGTTCTTAGAGTTGCATGATTTCTGTCCATACCCCGGATCTAAGTCCCTTGATTGCTTCTCAAACCTGCCAGAATCAACAATGCTTCAGATTGCTAACATGTTTTGTAATGCTGGGTTTGTAGCAGCCCTCCAGTGAACAGCTGTCATGGGGATGATGGACCAAATGGCCTCTTGCTGTGGTGCAAGATTCTTTCAGATGTAATTAGATAGTAAACAGAAGGAGGAGCACTGAAGGTATTTTTGGCTCTTCCTTGCACTCTGACTCAGGCTCAGTGGAATGCTCTTACAGCAACTCAGCCTGCGAGCTATTAACTCAACACAAATGGAGATCTATGAGATTTGCTGCTGTGTTTAAAACCAGGCAGAAGGCAGCATGCCAAGCTAGTCATTGGGTAATTCAGTCACTCCACATGAAGTTGTTCTGCACGCCCTGACACTGCTTTAAATGTGTGGGTTGCATTGTCTTTGTCATTTTTTTGGTCTCGGAGATATGTAAATCACCCCCATCCCCAAACACTGCCTCTTGGAAGGGAGTTTCCATGATTTTAGGAGCAGAGAGTCTAATTCCGTGTCAAGATGGAAAGCTTAGAGTTGGTGATGGTCCCACACACTTGTTCTCTCGAGGTGTTGGTGGTCATGACTTTGGGACCTGGATCACAGCAGCTGTCTGCTTACAGAGTTGATAGTTGACAAAGGGGTCTTTACATAAGCAGACTCTCAAAATGACTTCAATCTCCAACATTGAGGGTGAGGAAATACCGCTGCCTTCAAGCGAAGGCTCCATTATTCATGAACGTCATCTGAAGATAAAATGAGTCACCCTGAGCATTGATTTCTTTAAATTCTAGATGCTGCAGCCTCAACAAAGCAAAGAACCAGCTTAAAACCTGAAGAGCTGTGAGGAGATTGGGGACAGCGGAACTGAAGTCCAAGATCAGCCATGATCTTGTCACTTGGCAGAAGTCTCCAGAGTCGAAGACAGTGCTGTCGGAAAAGCCCAGCCGGTCAGGCAGCATCCAAGGAGCAGGAGAATCGGGCTTAAACCCTGATGAAGGGCTTTTGCCTGAAACATAGATTCTCCTGCTCCTTGCATGCTGCCTGACTGGCTCTGCTTTTCCAGCACCTCACACCCGACTCTAATCCCCAGATTCTGCAGTCCTCATTTTCTCCTAGAAGTCTCCAGGGACCATACTTTTCACTCCTACCCTTATTTCTAAAGAGTTTGTGCATACTCTTCATCTTAAATCCAGAGCAAAGTTGACCCTGGTCACTTTGATAATGGCACTGGACAATGTGACTGTGTTGTTTGAGGACAAAATTGAGTGGCTGCAGTGAGCACAGTGATAAACAGGTTGCGACAAGTGATTTTAATTTTCTTTCCAAATTGTGTGTGATGTGTTAACAGAATCCACAAAATACCTTAATACGCCATTTGCACAGGTAGTTCAGCCCTTTGCCAGTATCGTGTATGTAACTGTCTATTCCTAAGAAGTGATGGCATGGTCAGAGTGTGATGTTTAGAGTCACACAAGGCTAAGTGGGCAATGAGTTTGGAATTATGTTGCAAGCTGGTAGCAGAGACTCACTGAGCACATTCTTTGGAAGTCCTTTCTGTACCCGTGTGTCTGGGAGCATTAAACCACGTTGGAACAAGGTAAGGCTTTTCTCCGGGCCCTTGAGCTTTTTTTGCATCATTCAGTAAGCAGTTTATAGAGTCATTGAGATGAACGGCATTGAAGCAGATCCGTTGGTCCAACTCGTCCATTCTGACAGATATTCTAAATTAATCTTCTGTACATTAAATCTCTTTCCTCTTTGCTTCATATTTCTTGACTCAACAAATCCCCAATCATTTCAGTTTTGATCGTTCCAGCATCCATGACCTTTTTGGGAGAGTTTGAAATGCCTCTGAGTATAAGCCTGTGTTCCACTGTCCTGGATTCTCTCACCAGAATTACAGAATGGTCCACACTGCAGGAGGCCTTCAGCTCATTGTAGTAACATCTGATCTCCAAATGAGCAAAACACTTATTTTTATTCTCCCAACTTCTCCCCATAACCCCGCATGTTTTCCTTTCTGAGATAGCAGTTTAATGCCGATTTTGCATGGTTTAATTGAATCTGTCTCCGCCACGCTCGAGAGCAGTGTATTCTGCATCCTAACCACTGTGTGTAAGACAGGTTTTTCTTTTCTATCACTCGTGCTTCTTTTACCAATCACTTTAGACCTGTGCTATCTCGTTCTTTCAACCCCACCCATCAGTACGAGCACTTTCTCCCCATGGACTGTGTTGGACCTCTCATGATTTTGAAGATTTGCGTCAAATTTCCTTTCAGCCTCTTTTCTCCACAGGAAGACTGCCTCAAATTCTCCAATCTATCTCATTCCTGCAACTGTGAGCATGAATATCTTCGACACGCACTGGTGTATTCTCATCCTTACTAAAAGTAAGACAGTACACACAATACAGCAGCTGAAATCAAACTAGTCTTTTCTCTCAATATCCACCCTACTGCATCCCTTCGAAATCCCTCCATCAAATTCCACTTTGTTCTTCCATATTGAAAGGAATTCAAGCCAGGTTCATATGTCCTCTTCTCGCAATCATAGAAGCATTGTAGAATTCCCGTAGTGTGTAAAAAGGTTATTTGGCCCATTGAGTCTGTATTGACCCTCCAAAGAGGATCCCAGCTCCCCACCCTATGGCGTCACACTTACCATGACTAATCCAGAGACTGCACCCTATACTGGTCAATTTAGCATGGCCATTCCGCATAATCTGCATATTTTTTGGACTGTGAGAGGAAACCCATGCAGGCACAGGGAGAATGTGCAAACTCCACACAGACAGTCATCCAAGACTGGGATTGAACCTAGGCTCCTGGTGCTGTGAGGAGCCGTGCTGACTACTGCACCAAAAGGCCACCCATTCCAAGTTATGATGTTATACCAGAGAACTGCACCCCTGTCAAGTCAATATTTCTTTTTGCTGTGGTGGGCTGTCCAGGACTAACTGATGTACTTCATCTGGGGTCTGGCCAATGACAGTACAACTTTAACCTTTACATAACCCAGCCTCCTGAAAAGACTGGCCAATGTCCTGTTAGCTTCAAATGTCCGATGACTCCTCTAATGCGGTTAGCAAAAGGACCTGAACCAAATTTATAAGGTCACTGTGATGTATTACACCTCAGATTTATGTTTACACTTTTGGGGAGAATAAAACTTGAGGTGACACAACAGTCATACATAAATCCAGTTTGAAATTCATGAGAAATAAGGTCCACTTGTCAGTTGGGAAGGCCAATGCAATGTTAGCAGTCATTTCAAGAGAACCAGAATATAAGAGCAGAGATGTACTCCAAAGTTGTATAAGGTCAGATCGCATTTGGAATATTGTGAGCAGTGCGGTGTCTGAGGAAGGACCTGCTGATGTTGGAGGGGGTCCAAACGAGGTTTACAAAAATGATCCCAAGGATGAAGGAGATGTCATGCGAGGAGAGATTGAGAACTCTAGATCTGTACTTGATGGAATTGACAAAGGATGAGAGGTGATATTTTTGAAAATTCAGAATAGAGAGAGGCCTGGATAGAATGGACATTGAGAAGATATTTCCGTGAGTAGGAGAGACTAGAACCCAAGGGCACAATCTCAGTGAAGAGACTACCCTTTAGAACTGAGATGAGAAGGAGTTTCTTCAGTCAGAGTGTGGTGAATCTGTGGAACTCATTGCCACGGAAGGCTGTGGAGGGCAAATCATTGAGTCTATTTAAGACAGAGAGAGATAGGCTCTTGACTGGTAAGATCTCTCCAGTTACAGGGAGAAAGCAGGAGAATGGGGTTGAGAAATATATCAGCCATGATTGAATGGTGGAGCAGACTCAGTGGGCTGAATGGCTTAATTCTGTTCCTGGATCTTATGATCGGTCAGCACCCTTTTCTCTTGCAGTACAAATTGTGGTGGTGCTTTGAAGTTTGGCATTCTTGCGTTTGTCCTAATGAATGCAAGATAAAATGCTTTGACAATGTCTCTCTTTTCAGTGGTAATCCAGTTCTGGATCGTTAAGCGGCTGTTCACGGGAGTGAAATTTTAACTTAGCTTACCAAACAGATTCTCAAGGGATCAGATGGAGTTTTGCCTTTACAGGCCTACTTAGTTTTACTCACTGCTACTTGGGTTAGGAAAGGCTTATATTACTACAATGTATTTGCTTTATAGCCAAGTAGATATTTTTGGACAATGCAATCATTGGTGTGTCGTAGGAAAATGACAGCTAATCTACATAAGTCAGACAAAAATATAATAATGTTAACTAGTCTCATTTTGCAATGTTTATTGAGATTCTCTTGCCTACCGTGAAATAGCACCGTGAAATCTTTTAGCTTATCCTGAGAGAGTAGTTGAGTCCTCAGTTTAATGTCTGACTTGAAAAAGTGTGTGCAGAACCTCAGACAGTGCAGCACTTTGTCAGTACGACACTAGAGGGTCAATTGAGAGTAAATTAACTGAGTTATAAAACCAGTGTTGCATTCAGTCCAGTCTGTTTTCTGACTGGTTAATTTATTTTAAAACTACTCCCAAAACTTCAACATTTGTCATTTCCATTTGCGATTTAACTTAGCCTCATTTGTCTGATAAAATTGTATTTTTCAAATTACTTTTCAAATAGTTTGTTGTGTGTCTGGCAAACTGTGTGTGTGGACTGTTTTTATATCAGCACTTTATGAATTCACATCCTCGCTCCCAAGGATTGTCAGTTTACCATCAGATAAGTGAACTGAGTTACAACTGGGACAGAGATGCTTCTTGCACAGTTTAGGCCTTGATTTGGGAGAGAGTCTGAAGACCCTGATTGATTTACACACTAAGTCCCTGATTTCCCTCATGCATTCACAATAGCCGGTTGACTGAGTGGTAAGTAAGGCTGATGGCAGAAGGTACGTCCGTAACACTTGGAACTTTCTTATGAGTATGAATAGAGTCATCAACTCTGTCAGAGCACAGTACTGAAAGTTTGGTAACATAATCACCAGTATCACATAATGGTAAAGCCTTTGGGCTTGTAACATAGATCTGGCCAGTGGGAATATGAGTTCAAATCCCACCAAAGCAACTGGTGGAATTTAGATGTAACTAAATAGGAATTCTTGAATTCAATACCAGTCACAGTCATGATGACCATAGAGTCCTAGAGATGTACAGCATGGAAACAGAACCCTTCGATCCAACTGGTCCATGCCAACCAGATATCCTAACTTAAATCAAGTCCCATTTGCCAGCATAAACTGGTGTAAAAATCTATCTTATTCATTAATGTCTTGAGAGAAAGAAATCTGCCGTCCTTAACCTGTCTGGTTTCTAAATGCCCGCAGCAGTGCAGTTGACTCTCAGCTCTCCTCTGTGATAGACTCACAAGCCACTCCCTTCATGAACATTTAGTGCTGAGTAATGAATGTTGGCCTTACCACTCAAATCCATGTCCCATCAAAGAAATTTATTTAAAAATAGTCACATGACCCAATCACTGTCACAGCGTCTGCCTTCCTTTAGCCAATTGGAAAGGAAATGGACTCTTGAGTGGGAACAGGAGTGAGGGTGTGAAACCGGTGAGGTCATGAGGCATATAAATGGGTGCATCACCTCGAAGAGAAATATTGCATGGATGCATTGTTCTGTTTCTGTCATTTTTTTCCTTTGTGTTCAATCCTCTTTTTGCCCCAAATGTAGAACCAGTCATTGCTTGGAAATGGGAAATGTAGGTAGAAACTCAGCAGTGAAGCCAGACGTTAAAAGATACAGTGCTCACTGTAGCAATTGGGAAATGCAGAATAATTTTGAACTCTGGCTAATTGCTGCAATAATCTTGCAGCATAACTTTGCAGGTCCCTAGTTAAGTACCAACTTGCATTGATTTCAATCTACTCCTCGCCACATGAGAGCGTTGATGTTGCTCATCAGTCAAAATGTAGTGTTTTTAATTCAGTTCATTTCAGGGGTGTAATTGGAGTCTGGCTGTGCATTGTGTTGATAAATGGGATGCACTTTACTGGAAGGTAATGAGACTGGAGTGGTCCAATCATGCATTCAAGTTGGACCAGGAGGGGATCACGAATCAGACTTTCTACTCTCAATTATTGTCCATTGACTTCTCTCTCCCTTGCTGCTTCCCTCCAAAATAACTTGCTTACGGATATTGACTGCCCCAGACTTGCAATGAGCCTGTGGTAATAAGATAACACTAAAAAATTGAGTACCCCTCAAACCCACCCATTGCATTGGTCAACCTGTCAAGGAGACAGAGTATGCAACTGTGGAGCGGGCGTCCAGAAACATTTTTAAAAATGAAAATGAGATATCTGAGAGAGGAGGGGTGGGAGCAAATTGCATCTCTTTGCAATTGAAGGTAATTCTCATTTCATCAGTGGGCAGTTGTGTTTCTGTTCTTCCCTTTGCAGCCCATCACTCGTTTACTCTTGGAATGAATGGCTTGTTTAGCCATCAGTAGGGGGATAGTTGAGCGTCAGCCCAACATTGCAGTGGCTTTGGAGTCACATGTAGGCCCAGACAAGGAAAGGAAGGCAGATTTCCATTGGACATTGAGAAAGGAGATGGGTTTTCAACATAATGGTCATGACCGAGACACATTGATAACTTCAGGCTTACACAATGCTGCACTGAGGCTTGAACCTAAGTCCCCAGAATAGTAGCCAGGGTTTCAGCATTACTTAAACTCTTGTTTACGCAACACTGTGGTCTGCCTTTGTGTTCCATTCACCAAAGGGGTAATGGTAAAGAAGGTAAGCTTCCCAACATAGATCGATGGTGAGTTAGGTTGTTGAAGGGATGTGTGATGAATGATTGTTGTTTGCACCTGGTCCCAGCATGCCACTACCTACAATGCTGGGAATGCTGGGATGACACACTGGCTTGCGAAAAAAATAAATTGCCTTGCTGAATATTTAATGCTGGTGTCATGGAATTGCATCTTGGCAGAGCTCTCTTGGTCTGCCAAGCATCTAGGCTGCACTGTGATCACTCTGTTCCCCATCGAACATGGATCTTGACTGTGGCGAAGGGAAAGGTCACCACACAGGCAGCTTTTGTTAATGACTGACTTGGCTATGATATACTGAGAAAGTGGTTGCTGGCTGAATGAAATAGTTTCATACCAACACAGAGCTCCACTTGGAGTAGGGACCTCGTTTGGTTTCAGGGAGTGGAGATGTGGTTGGCTGTGGGTGAGGGGTGGGCAAAGGGAGAAGGGAATGTACTTTTCACAGCAACCTCCTTCTCTCTCTCTCCTCGACATTCCTGGCAGAGTAAAGCAGTACTCAGCTTATGCCTTGGGCGGTGCCCAGTTAACTCGAGTCTGCGGGACTAAGCTTGACTCCTGTGCGTTTTGCTTGGGAGCGCAGGAGTGTGAGAGTGAGCTTGTGCAAGTGTGAAGGTGAGAGTACCAGCATGCGTGTGAGTGTGTGCAGGTCTGTAAGTGTGCATATCAACGCATGTGTGTTGCTGTGCGAGATGCAGGAGTGTGTGGGCGTGTGGGTGAGAGTGTATGCATGTGAATGTGCACGTGAGACTGTGCGCATGTTTGCACGTGAGTGCACACGAGCGTACATGTGAATTACGTGTGTGAATGTGTGTACATGTATGCAAATGTAAGTTGCACATCTGCCTGAGTGAGTGTGTACGTGTGTGTGCGAGTATGCGTGTGTGAGACCCTGCAGGAGCTTCGACCATTGCTGGTAGCTGGTGAAAAGCTAACCTGGATTAATCCACTAACTGCATGTTGGATAATGATCTGAGGCACAAGGACAACAGGCAGATGGGTTGGCGCATCTGATGGGTGTGTTTCTGTGCTTCTTGCATAGCAGTGAATGTCTGACAGGTGCGACCTTTTCATGAGACAGTCGAAACGATTGGCTCTCTGCCCAGAATATTGCTGCAACACTGTCCTTGATTGGTTGTTTTCCTGTCATGCATTGCTTCACAAGGGGAGAAACTGCCTTTCTTTCCCAAAGTAATGTACAATGGCTGGCTGCATCACGCTGCACTGTAAGTATTTTTGTAAACGCAGGTAGACTGTTGCCTTTGCATGTTACTTCCAGCTTGACGCAGGAAGATTTTATTTTTTAATTTCCTGTTCATTTTTTTTTAAATTGGGATGGGAGTTAAATGCTGGTTGGTAAAATGTTGATGTATCTGTTTCTCCTACAGGTTGGTACTGAGAAGTGCCTTTCCTGGAATCTCTGCTGCTTCGAAAAGCTTCTAGAGCAGTCTCTGCTTAATTGTCTTGCTTGCTGCCAGCTAGGACTGCAACAACTGCACATCCAAACCCTTCGGCTTTAGTACAATCACCCATTTCCCCCCCCCCCCCTTACCCCCACCTCCTCCCCTTCTAAAACATTTAAACCCTCCCCCAGCTCCCTCCTTCCTCCTCTTCCCCTTTTGTTCACCCCCTCCCTTTCATTCCCACCTAGGTCTGAAAGAGAGAGAGAGAGAGAAAGAGGGAGAGAGGGAGAGAGAAAGAGAGAACAAACTTTTTGCAGTATATCAGCCTGGCATTGCTCTCTTGCTATTTCACTATATCGAACAAAGAATTTTCATATAGACAGAAAAAAAAACACAACTCTACTGAAACAGTTACCTTCTGCCTGAAAGAATCGAAGGGATTAAAACAAAATTTTTTAAAAAGTCTGATCCTGGAAAGTCTGATCTCTGCAATCAGCTGGGCAGAGTTGATCAATATTGGTTGCCCACCTTTGAAACTGCTTGCCATATCAGAGGGCTGGATGTTACCTTTCGAATAACTGGTACTCTACAACAACTGCGATCCTCACTGAGAGCTAAGTGCTAACCCATTTCCAAGCTTCAAACCAGGCTTCAGTTTGGGAACACGTTATGGGTCACAGAGTACAATTGCCCTACGTTTGATGTACAACTCCATGCTGACACTGTTACTTTTTCAACCAAAATAGAGAGAAATAAAAAGAAGAAAAGTCTTTATTCTTTCTGAAATTCTTTTTTTTAAAAAACGAATCCTCACCAATCTAATGCCAGGGGCTTTCTCTGAAGGGAAACTTCCTTGTGGTGATCTTTCTGTTGAGAAAGCTTTTAATACACTCAAAACGAGAAAAAAACAAAGGGTATCCTTTATCACCCCCAAAAAACGTCAAGGTTTTCTTTAACCGGTCTTCACGGCTCCACAATCGACGTGTTTGGCTCTACACTGTTCCGGAACAATCTCGCCTGCTTGTTAACTCTCAAACATGGCTGTTAGTGTGACACAAATACGGGACACAAAATGGCTGACGTTGGAAGTGTGCAGAGAATTTCAAAGAGGCACTTGCTCAAGACCAGACACAGAATGTAAATTTGCACACCCTTCCAAAAGTTGCCAAGTTGAAAATGGACGAGTAATTGCCTGCTTTGATTCGTTGAAAGTGAGTACAGAAATGAACTACACGCGGGTGTGTTTTACTGACAATGCTCAGCTGAAATAATGTGTGCGCGCGCGTGTGATGTTTTGTATTCTGTGCAAGTGATGATGATGGACTGCCCAATGTGTGAAAATGCTTAAAAGAAGAGGGGGAGGAAAAAAGAAGCAACGCTGTAACCAAGTGTTTATTTGTAAGGTTTGCACACTGATGCCTTTGCACAAATTGCAGGGGATGAGAAAGCAGCTTCTAAGTTAACCAGACAGTAGCGATGCCTACACTCATGCATGTGTTCACTGAAATGTGTCGTGTTCCTTGAAAAACCTATATGCTTGGGCATGAATAATTTTCTAGCCTACGGGTGATGACTTTCCTTTTTCCTGTGATGTGTAAGCCCCACACTGGCTTCCAAGGAGCGGAATCAAGAGATTTGTGTTCGGGCCTGGTGTCAGTCAGAGCTGTCCACTGAGAAGAATGGTGGCAGTCAATGTGCCTCAGAGTTCAAGCTCACCAATGAATATAGCCTGTGTAGTTTGCTGCCTATTTTTAGACCAGCTACTCTGACAGAGCAAAGACTTTGTTTGGGGTGGGAAGGTTGGTGGGTGGGGGTGGGTGGGGAGCAATATCCCACAATGAAATGTCTTGACCCTCATTTCAGCTGTTCAGACATAGCCTGGCCTATTGCCAATCTGTCACTTCAGCTGAGGGGACTAATGTGCTTTTGGGTACTACAGGAGGCAAAAAGGATTGGACCTAACCTGCACGATACATGAAGCCAGGTCCTGAGTTGGAGCATTGCTTAGGCTTTCCTGAGGCCTGTGGTCACGTGTTCACTGTTAGCCATTCTTCATTTGTTCACAAACTCAAGAAATGAAGGCATTTGCTACGACACGTGGTTGTTTTGACGGAGACAAAATTGTTCTTCTCCCTTTCCCCAAGTAGAGTTCATTGTGCTGTCATTTTAATTCTTCCTTGCAGTATGTAATGTAATGAATGCTTGACCAAGAAAGAAGCCCCATAATCCACAGTACATAGCTTCACTCGCCTGACTTGGTGAAATGATCTTGTTAAAGTAGGTTGAGCAAGGCAGATGGCCAGCGTGAGATGGTTGTAGCTAAAGTGATTATAAGTAACTTTCAGGAGAGATTCCTTGCATAGCTTGATGGTGAGAGTGTGTGGTTTAATCCTTCATGACATTGTATTTTGATTAGATTAGATAGATGCACTGCTAGGAGCGGCAGAATGAGACACCCCGCTGTCCCCATTAACGCCTTCCTAGTGACCGACAAACAAGAGGTATGGCCTTGGTTCCAGCTCTCCTTTGTAAATGAGAAACTCACAGTGCAGGCTGGTTTGACCTCCATTTCTGGAGGTTTTACTATACTTACCCCGCATGGTCACTAACTGTTAACTCCACTCTTAGACCTACAGACACACATTTGTGCACACACTCATATGCACACACACACATAAATGCATACGTGCACATACAAACATTCAGGCGCCCTCGCTCTCTCGCCCGCGCTCTCTCGCCCGCGCTCTCTCGCCCGCGCTCTCTCGCCCGCGCTCTCTCGCCCGCGCCCTCGCTCACACCATCCTTGTACTGACTGGCCTTCTGATGTTGGTTGGAGAGTGAACAATGTCTTCATTACCATGGACAATGGGATAAAGCCAAGGTTTGGGCATGAAAATAACAAAGGTGCTGCTATATTGGTGTAACTACGTTGATGATACGAATGGCTTCCATTGAGTTCTGATGTAAGACCAGAGCTGTTTAAGCCATAGAAGGAAGTGACTGAGAGGATTTCATGGAATTGCGTAAAGACAGGAAAGACAAATGCAGAACCAGTTCAGAGTAGGCAATTGATGGTAGTGGAATCAAGACCGTTTGAATAGTCCCAGTAGGTGGTTGCTGTGAATAAGGGTAGGCAAGGACCTGGTTTAATGTAACTGTTTTCTCAATGAAACATTGCCTCAGTGCTGAACTGAAGTGTCAGCCTGGAGCCACAAATATAGGGTTGATATCTGAATACTTTACACCCAGAAGAATGTCCATTTGGTAGCCTAATAAAGAGAAAAGCTTCAAATCATTCAAGAAACCGTTATGGAACTGTAAGATTTTCTTGACAGGTGAAGAAGGATTAGCCAGTTGACACCACCTCCTCCACCACCACCTCCTCCACCCATCTATCTCGTGGTTGTGCGCTATACACATTGTGCCTTGAACCCTCACAAGTTCCCGACAAAATGATGTTAGGAATGCTCCACCATAAAGACCAGCTATTGCCTGGGTATAAGATGTTCCTTTGTGGGAAACCAAATAGCATAGAGGCGATCATATCATCACAGTGTTGTGCGCATAACTGTGATTGGACACAGTTACCAAGTCTGGGGATGGACAAAACCTCATCCGGGAAAAGCTGCCATCTCGGGTTGAATATATTCCTTAAGGCTTTACTATGCGCCCCTCTGATAGGGTAGTACGGTGTCTCATTGGTTGGCCTCACAGCACCAGGGATCCAGGTTCGATTCCAGCCTTGGGTGACTGCACATTCTCCCCGTATCTGCGTGGGTTTCCTCCGGGTGCTCCGGTTTCCTCCGTCAATCCAAAGATGTGCAGACTGAGTGGATTGACTAAACTAAATTACCCTTTGTATCCAGGGATGTGCCGGCTAGGTGGAGTAGCCATGGAAAATGCAGGGATATGGCAATGGGATGCTCTTTGGTGGGTCAGTATGGGCTCGATTCACCCGAACGTCCTGCTACCACACTGTTAGGATTCTATGATTCCAGACATCTCATTGAGCATCTGTCCTGAACCTCCTGACATTGTTTGTCCAAGACACCTCTTTCCAATAGTTTCTAATCAATACTCGAGGAAATCCAGCAGACATTAATCTTTCAAATTTGAGTGAACTAAGGGTCTTAGGTTGCTGAGACAGACTGGAAAATTGAATTCCCAGTTCCAACTCTAGCTGTGTTGGAACCTTTTTGAGCTTAGGGAGAGGAGAAAGTGAATGTTCTTTGCAAAAATTACAGCTGAGTTGATAAAGCTGAGGCAACATATGCTACTGCCTGGAGCTTTGTACACAATCTAATACATGAGGAAGACACGTGGTTGGAGTTCACTCGGTATCCAAGGGCTTCCAGTGTTGTCTATAAATTCCGCTGCCACATATTTGCACTTACTGAACCTCCAGACTGTCTTTGGTATTTTCAATGAGTCACCCTCTGTGAGAAAGGGATTAGATGTGGAGGAGATAAACCTGTCACACGCTATATCCACACCCTCATTTCTCATCTAACTTTTAGGAGGAATTATGAGAGAGAGAGGTGTTGAATAAATTCATGAGTTTTAATCTCTACTTTTTTTTTGGAGAGAAAACCATTTGAAAACGTCATTAACTTATTCACATTGACTGTGTAAAGAGGACTGCCTTTTTTTTTTTGGTCCCTTTGTTAAGCAGGTTTGTCTGTTTTGGGTGCTAATATTTTTCTCTCGACAAATCCCCAACATTTCCCCAAAATAAGGCAAAGGTGCCACAGCGGGAAGGAGGAGGCTTTTTTAAATGCAGAAAGGTTTTGTAACTAAAACATCGTGTCTGAATGAAACAAATTCAATCATAATTTTCCAAAGCGAATTCAATGCTTTGAGGATATAAAAGTGCATGGTTTAAGAGGAAAAGGCAGATGTGTATAGGATGAATTGTAGTGGTTTCTCAACCAGGCCTATGTGTGTGTGCTGTAAGATTCTCAGATTCCATATTTTAATGTAAAGCCCTAATCTTCTATTCTGAAATGTTTCACTCTCCTCTTTCTTCCCCCCCCCCCCCCCCCCCCCCACTGAGACTGAATTCTCATAGCAAAGACGAGGTCTTGTATTTGTCAAAAACAAAAACTTGCTGGAGATCACAGTGAGTCAGGCAGCATCCATGGAGAGAGAGAGTAAGCTAACGTTTCAAATTTAGGTGACTGTTGTATTGATTAAACACTTCCCTCTTATAATAGTCATGAATGCTCCATTTAAAAAAAAAAATTAATTCAGTCGAAGTATGTGGGTGTCACTGGCTAAGCCAGCATTTATTGCCCACCCCTATTTGCTGTGGAGGAGGTGGTAGTAAACTGCCTAATGGGACTGCTGAGGTCCTAAGGGTGTAGGGAAACCCGCAATGTTGTTAGGAAGGGAATTCCGGGATTTTTGCCAGTGACCGTGAATAAATGCCGATACGCTTCAGGTTAAGATGACGTGGCACTTGGAGGGGAACTTGCAGCCGATGATATCCCAAGGTTCTGCTACCCTTGTCCTTCCTGCACAGTGTCCTGCTTTCAAATGGAAAGCCTGTGCTCATGAGGTTCAGGATGTAGCTTAATGGGTACCACTTGGGTGCTCTACTCTAAAGATTTCAGTGTGAAATCTAGGTTTGGACATGTCACTCTGCTGTTGAGAGAGTACTGTACTTTCTTAGGCAAATTATAGAATCATAGTATCCCTACAGTGTGGGAGTAGGCCATTCAGCCCATTGGATCCACACAGACCATTCTAAGAGCATTCCATCTAGATCCACCTCCCTGTTCTATCTCTATAGCCCTATATTTCCCATGGTCCCTGATGAAGGGCTCCTGCCCGAAACATCAGTTTTCCCGTTGCTTGGATGTTGCCTGACTTGCTGCATATTTCCAGCACCACTCTAATCTTGACTGTAATCTCCAGCATCTGCAGTCCTCACTTTCTCCTATATTTCCCATGGTTAACCCACCTACCCTGTACATCCCAAGACACTATGGGCAATGTAGCTGGCAATAGCCAGTCCACTAACCTGGACATACAAGGCTCCATCCATGCTCTCAGCTGTAAATAAAAGGCCTCATAGTTCTAGTTTGAACAAGAGGAGGAGAGTTATTCTGTCTCCTGGTCAATATTTATCCCACAATCAGCATCACTCAATCGGGTGATTTGGTTATTGTCGTATTACTGTTTGACAGAGCTCACTGTGCACCAGTGGGCTGCTTCACTTCATACGTTACACAGCATCTACAGTTCAAAAGTACTTTGTTAGCCCTAAAGTATGTTGTGATGCTCTGAGGTTGTGCAAGGTGCTCTATCAATGCAAGCCTTTCTTTCAGGGAAGAGCAGTCAGCTAATGTATGTATTGATGTTGTACGTATTTCGAGAATGCTGGTTGAGGGAGGAATTCTGGTTAAGAAACCAGAAGAAATATCCACTCTTCTTTGAGTATAGTCAGAAGATCCTCAGTGCTCATTTGAATCTCTTAAGGCAAGAAATAGTATCCAATTAACAGCTTATAAGAGCAATGGCACCTCCAGCAGTGTGACACACCCTCAACACTGGATTGGTTTGTCAGCGTAGTTAGATGTTCAAGTCTTTTATTAGAACTGATCTCCACAGCTAATTGACTCAGTTCAATGCGATGAAAATGTGTTGCTGGAAAAGCGCAGCAGGTCAGGCAGCATCTAGGGAACAGGAGAATCGATGTTTCGGGCATTAGCCCTTCTTCAGGAATCCTGAAGAAGGGCTAATGCCCGAAACGTCGATTCTCCTGTTCCCTAGATGCTGCCTGACCTGCTGCGCTTTTCCAGCAACACATTTTCATCTCTGATCTCATGCATCTGCAGACCTCACTTTCTCCTCAGTTCAATGCGGCTCCACAGACTAGACAGTGTACCTAAACTGAGTATTCTTGTAGTAGCTCAGTGGTTAGCTCTGCTACCTCACAGTCCCAGGGACCAGAGTTCAGTTCCACCCTCAGGCAACTGTCTGTCTGTGTGAAGTTTGCACATTCTCCCTGTCTGTGAGTGGGCTTCCTCCCACAGTCCAAAGATGTGTTGGTTAGGTGATTTGGCCATGTTACATTGACCATAGTGTCCAGGAATGTGCAGGCTAGTTGAGTTAGGCATGGGAAATGCAGAGTTACAAGGACAGGGTAGGTCTGGGTGGGATGCTTTTTGGAGGGACAATGTGTGGACTTGATAGGCCACATGGCCTGCTTCCACATTGTAGAGATTCTGTGAAGTACTACCACTGCTCGATGCCAGAGTGAACACCACTATATTAAAATGAACCCTTTAATTGCTGGCTTTCACTCACACTAGATTGAAAGAAGCCACCATGAACTCTGATCTGAACATCTCCATTCGGATCAGTTGACTGAGGCCTGCTTGTTATGATAGCAAGGAGAGTCTGTTCCATGGCGGAAATTTTACTTTAGTCCTCCTATTTTCCAAAACAGAATGTGCCATTGTGTCATAAAAACATCATTAGATTTTTTTTTTTAGTTAGGACCAAAAGATTCTGCAACTACTCCATGAAGTGGTGTGGCTTTGCTTTCAATAATGGCTGTAATGTGTCTTGACACTTGTGAGAAAACTCGAATGTAGTTTGAACATGAGTTACATGTTGCAGAAGTAGCATGCAGCCATTCTGTGGTCTAACAGTCAGCCGAGCATTTATTTCCTCCTTTCTATTTTAGCAATTGCTGCAGTTTAAGTCGTATGTGGAGGGCAACCTGTCACCTTCCTCATGCCTTCGATTATAAACAGTGACACTTTGAGGTGAGCATTCATTCAGGTGGAAATTGTGATGCTTTACAATGAGGGCTTGTCTTTATTCCACTGGCCTCCTGTATGTTTTCCTGACATTCCATTCAGTGTAATCAGTAACAGATTTGTTCAACAAATGGCTTGCGGAGTCTAGGCAGAAAGCACAGGCCTTTGGCTGGCAGCTATGGCCAGGATGTTACGATTGTGTGATTGCGGGAAATGAGTAGACTGACTCAGGCAGTTAAACAAATTCTTGGCATCCACGTTCACCTTCTGTGGATAAAATAGTAGTTCCAGAGCCAATTCTTCATTTTCTGCCTCATGATGATCTGGAACGAAATTCGGATTTTTTTTTCAGTACGCAGGGACATCAGTTTAAGGCCTAAAAATCTGATTTGTTGACAGCAACTAAAATTAATATAGATCCTTTATGGTCGTAAAACACCAAATACTCTTCACAGGAAGCTGAAATTTACCACAAGAGGAGATATTAGAGTTAATAAAAGCTAAACTCATTTTTTTAGTGGTATGTGGCCAGTGCTAGCTGGCCAGCATTTATTGCCTATCCCTGGTTGCCCTTGTGGAGGTGAGCTAAAGAGTCATAGAGATGTACAGCAAGGAAACAGACCCTTCGGTGCAACCTGTCCATGCCGACCAGATATCCCAACCTAATCTAGTCCCACCTGCCAGCACCTGGCCCATATCCCTCCAAACCCTTCCTATTCATATACCCATCCAAATGACTCAGAGAGGTTTATTTGCTCTATAGGAGGAGGAGGAGAGAGATGGAGAAGTTTAAGGAGTGAATTCTAGACTATTACCCTCAGTCATTGGAATACATGGCTGCCAACATTGGAATATTTAAAATCAGGGATGCATTGGGATTTAGATTTAGATTTTATTGTCACATGTACTCAAGTACAGAAGGGTACAGTGAAAAGTGTACAATGTTACCACACCACACCATCTTCAGTATCAAGGTGCAAAAAAAATCTTACAAAGTAGTAAGAGAAACAGAGTTAAAAAGTGAAGCATTTCTTCATAGCATAAGTAGAAACAGAACAAAATAAGGCAGTAGTTCAGTGACTAGATCAGAGGATTGTTAGGACTAGGGAAAATTGCAGAGATAAGGAGAGATGAGACCATGGAGCGATTTGGAAATAAAGATGAGAATTTATAAGCCTTGCCAGTGTGGATCAGTGCGACATCTGGTAAGACTGAGATATTGTTACAACCCAGTACCTGGGCAAACTCCCCCAAAGTCGATATGTCATCATGACAATAAGCAGGCACCAGAGTTTTGGATGGAGACAGTCGAAGTGTTCCCTTTTGGCTTTGGAGATAGATTTTAAAAATCCGAGACAAATGTCTGCACAGAATGACTAAACACATAGAGGAAACATGGATGTGAAAAGATAATAAGGTCCATTAGACCTATTCCATCCATGAATATTCCATCACACAGCAGTTTCTCCCATGTATGAATGGACACTGTGACATTGGTGGAACACAGTAGAATTCTAACATTGAATGATGTTTGAATGCTGCTTTGACAGTGGTGTTATCCACAGTGGAGGAAGGAATTTTGAACAAAAGGGTCATGGCACTTTGGTCAGTACTGACTCCTGAAGAGGATCGACTGGGATTTGATTTTTTTTCTTCTTTCTTTGGATATGGGCATCACTGGCAAGTTTGTTGACCATAACTAATTGGCATTAAACTTCCCCATGACATTTTGGAGGATAATGAAGAGTAGCCCGTTTACTGTGGATTTGTAGTCACATAATCCATATACTGAAAAAACTCTTTCTTTAATAAATACGAAGGAAAAATAACAGTACAGCACAGGAAGATGTCCTTCAGCCCACCAAATCTATGCCAACATGTGATTCCTTTCTAAACTAAAAACCATTTGCTTCCACATGGTCTGTATGCCTGTATTCCTTGCCTATTCTTACATCTGCCTCTTAAAGTTGCTGTTGTGTCCACCACCTCTGGCAGCACATTCCAGGCATTTACCGACCTCTGTATAAAAACAAAAACAACTTGCCTCTCGCATCTCCTTTTAAATTTTCCCCCTTTTACCTGAAATCTCTGTTCCCTTTTAGAGGTGAAATTTCTATCCTGGAGAAAAAGACTTTGACTATCCATTCTATCCATGCTTCTCATAATTTTGTACATCTCTAACAGATCGCCCCTCAGCTTCTGAGATTCTAGTGAACACAAACCAACTTTGTCCAATCTCTCATCGTAGCTAATAACCTCTGAACCATCCTGGTAAGTTGTTTCTGGACCCTCTCCAAAGCCTCGACATCCTTCTGATGGTGTGGGACCAGAACTGCACACAGTATTCCAATTGTGGCCTAACTAAAGTTCTATACAGCTGCAACATGACTTGCCCATTTCTATACTCTGTGCCCCAACTGATGAATGTAAGCATGCCATATGCATCCTTGACCATCTTATCCACTTGTGTTGCGACTTTCAGGAAATTGTGGACCTGTACACCCTAGATCTCTCTCTATGTTGATACTTTAAATGTTTTTTTAAATCAGATATCAATCTAATTCATAATTCCAGCATTTTGGACGATTTGTTTTTAAGCTGTGGGTAGTGCAGACAAGACAGTATTTGCCTTACTATCCTAAAGGCTATTAAGATTAATCATAGCGTGTGGAACTGGAATCACATGTTGATCAGATAAGAAGAACAACTTCCAACTCCCAACCCTCAAGGCCAATAGTGTACCAGGTGAATCTTACAGCAATCTATTTTCAATTGCTGTCTTTTCCCCTAGAGCTCACTCAAAGTCACTAACTTCATTAAATGCAATGCCGCAAGGATTTGCATTGGTTTGGAACCCAGTGACACAGCCGGAACCTGAGCTAAACTGTCAAATCAGGCCCTTTCCCTGAGATGGTCTTAATCTGTGGGATTTTGTTGTTCTCTGACCAACCTCAAGGCTTCCGTCCTGATGAAGGGGTCGCTGGACTTGAAACGTTAACTCTGCTTTCCTCCCACAGCTGCTGCCAGACCTGCTGAGTTTTGCCAGCAATGTTTTGTTTTTGTTGCAGATCTCCTGCAGCCCGTTGTTTCTGAACACTCAGGTTTTGCGCCAGAAGTGCTGTCGAACCGACGGACAGAAGGATTGTAAAATTACAAACAAAATGAGAGTTTCTCGTTCTCCAAAGTATGACCATTTCCATTGGAAGACCGCTTCCTCTCATCAGAGCTTGACTCTGCTTTGCTGAGGATACTCAGTGGAGTTGTTACACAAGGAGTATCGATGGTTAAAGGCGATTAAATTGATTTGTGGTGGAGAACTTCAATTGTAGAACCATAAAATGTAGGAGCAAATTAGACCACTCGCCCCATCATGTCTGCTCCACCATTGAATGAGATCATGACCAATCTGATAATTCTCCACTCCACTTTCCTGCCTTATAGCCATGACCCTTGATCCTTTGCTGACTTACAAATCTGTCCATTTTAGCCTTGAATATATGTAATGACCCAGCCTCAACTGCCCTCTGTTGCAGAATTCTGCAGATTTTTTATATCTCCTGAGAGGGGACGAACAACTTCCTCATCTCTGTCCTAACTGGATGACCGCTTATCCTGCGTTTTTGGCATCTGCTCTTAGACTCTGACACAAGGGGAAACAAGCTCTGTGTGGTTATCCTGTCAAGTCACCTAAGATTCTTGTATTTTTTCAATGAGATTTGCCTGTCAGTTTTCTAATTAATTGATAAGGCAGATAGTGCCAAATTATTTATTTCTTTTTTCTGGGGAATTCATGAAGAACTGGTGCAACCTTTATAATGAGAACTAGTCATTTAAAAATAGTTCTTCACACAAAAGAGTGAGGCAAATCAGGATCTCACTCACTCACTCACACTCACTCACTCACTCACTCACTCACTCACTCACTCACTTTTATAATGAGAACTAGTCATTTAAAAATAGTTCTTCACACAAAAGAGTGAGGCAAATCAGGATCTCACTCACTCACTCACACTCACTCACTCACTCACTCACTCACTCACTCACTCACTCTCTCGACCCTCTCTCTCTCTCTCTCGACCCTCTCTCTCTCTCTCGACCCTCTCTCTCTCTCGACTCTCTCTCTCGACCGACCTCTCCTCTCTCGACCCTCGTCCCTCTCCTCTCTCGACCCTCGTCCCTCTCCTCTCTCGACCCTCGTCCCTCTCCTCTCTCGACCCTCGTCCCTCTCCTCTCTCGACCCTCGTCCCTCTCCTCTCTCGACCCTCGTCCCTCTCCTCTCTCGACCCTCGTCCCTCTCCTCTCTCGACCCTCGTCCCTCTCCTCTCTCGACCCTCGTCCCTCTCCTCTCTCGACCCTCGTCCCTCTCCTCTCTCGACCCTCGTCCCTCTCCTCTCTCGACCCTCGTCCCTCTCCTCTCTCGACCCTCGTCCCTCTCCTCTCTCGACCCTCGTCCCTCTCCTCTCTCGACCCTCGTCCCTCTCCTCTCTCGACCCTCGTCCCTCTCCTCTCTCGACCCTCGTCCCTCTCCTCTCTCGACCCTCGTCCCTCTCCTCTCTCGACCCTCGTCCCTCTCCTCTCTCGACCCTCGTCCCTCTCCTCTCTCGACCCTCGTCCCTCTCCTCTCTCGACCCTCGTCCCTCTCCTCTCTCGACCCTCGTCCCTCTCCTCTCTCGACCCTCGTCCCTCTCCTCTCTCGACCCTCGTCCCTCTCCTCTCTCGACCCTCGTCCCTCTCCTCTCTCGACCCTCGTCCCTCTCCTCTCTCGACCCTCGTCCCTCTCCTCTCTCGACCCTCGTCCCTCTCCTCTCTCGACCCTCGTCCCTCTCCTCTCTCGACCCTCGTCCCTCTCCTCTCTCGACCCTCGTCCCTCTCCTCTCTCGACCCTCGTCCCTCTCCTCTCTCGACCCTCGTCCCTCTCCTCTCTCGACCCTCGTCCCTCTCCTCTCTCGACCCTCGTCCCTCTCCTCTCTCGACCCTCGTCCCTCTCCTCTCTCGACCCTCGTCCCTCTCCTCTCTCGACCCTCGTCCCTCTCCTCTCTCGACCCTCGTCCCTCTCCTCTCTCGACCCTCGTCCCTCTCCTCTCTCGACCCTCGTCCCTCTCCTCTCTCGACCCTCGTCCCTCTCCTCTCTCGACCCTCGTCCCTCTCCTCTCTCGACCCTCGTCCCTCTCCTCTCTCGACCCTCGTCCCTCTCCTCTCTCGACCCTCGTCCCTCTCCTCTCTCGACCCTCGTCCCTCTCCTCTCTCGACCCTCGTCCCTCTCCTCTCTCGACCCTCGTCCCTCTCCTCTCTCGACCCTCGTCCCTCTCCTCTCTCGACCCTCGTCCCTCTCCTCTCTCGACCCTCGTCCCTCTCCTCTCTCGACCCTCGTCCCTCTCCTCTCTCGACCCTCGTCCCTCTCCTCTCTCGACCCTCGTCCCTCTCCTCTCTCGACCCTCGTCCCTCTCCTCTCTCGACCCTCGTCCCTCTCCTCTCTCGACCCTCGTCCCTCTCCTCTCTCGACCCTCGTCCCTCTCCTCTCTCGACCCTCGTCCCTCTCCTCTCTCGACCCTCGTCCCTCTCCTCTCTCGACCCTCGTCCCTCTCCTCTCTCGACCCTCGTCCCTCTCCTCTCTCGACCCTCGTCCCTCTCCTCTCTCGACCCTCGTCCCTCTCCTCTCTCGACCCTCGTCCCTCTCCTCTCTCGACCCTCGTCCCTCTCCTCTCTCGACCCTCGTCCCTCTCCTCTCTCGACCCTCGTCCCTCTCCTCTCTCGACCCTCGTCCCTCTCCTCTCTCGACCCTCGTCCCTCTCCTCTCTCGACCCTCGTCCCTCTCCTCTCTCGACCCTCGTCCCTCTCCTCTCTCGACCCTCGTCCCTCTCCTCTCTCGACCCTCGTCCCTCTCCTCTCTCGACCCTCGTCCCTCTCCTCTCTCGACCCTCGTCCCTCTCCTCTCTCGACCCTCGTCCCTCTCCTCTCTCGACCCTCGTCCCTCTCCTCTCTCGACCCTCGTCCCTCTCCTCTCTCGACCCTCGTCCCTCTCCTCTCTCGACCCTCGTCCCTCTCCTCTCTCGACCCTCGTCCCTCTCCTCTCTCGACCCTCGTCCCTCTCCTCTCTCGACCCTCGTCCCTCTCCTCTCTCGACCCTCGTCCCTCTCCTCTCTCGACCCTCGTCCCTCTCCTCTCTCGACCCTCGTCCCTCTCCTCTCTCGACCCTCGTCCCTCTCCTCTCTCGACCCTCGTCCCTCTCCTCTCTCGACCCTCGTCCCTCTCCTCTCTCGACCCTCGTCCCTCTCCTCTCTCGACCCTCGTCCCTCTCCTCTCTCGACCCTCGTCCCTCTCCTCTCTCGACCCTCGTCCCTCTCCTCTCTCGACCCTCGTCCCTCTCCTCTCTCGACCCTCGTCCCTCTCCTCTCTCGACCCTCGTCCCTCTCCTCTCTCGACCCTCGTCCCTCTCCTCTCTCGACCCTCGTCCCTCTCCTCTCTCGACCCTCGTCCCTCTCCTCTCTCGACCCTCGTCCCTCTCCTCTCTCGACCCTCGTCCCTCTCCTCTCTCGACCCTCGTCCCTCTCCTCTCTCGACCCTCGTCCCTCTCCTCTCTCGACCCTCGTCCCTCTCCTCTCTCGACCCTCGTCCCTCTCCTCTCTCGACCCTCGTCCCTCTCCTCTCTCGACCCTCGTCCCTCTCCTCTCTCGACCCTCGTCCCTCTCCTCTCTCGACCCTCGTCCCTCTCCTCTCTCGACCCTCGTCCCTCTCCTCTCTCGACCCTCGTCCCTCTCCTCTCTCGACCCTCGTCCCTCTCCTCTCTCGACCCTCGTCCCTCTCCTCTCTCGACCCTCGTCCCTCTCCTCTCTCGACCCTCGTCCCTCTCCTCTCTCGACCCTCGTCCCTCTCCTCTCTCGACCCTCGTCCCTCTCCTCTCTCGACCCTCGTCCCTCTCCTCTCTCGACCCTCGTCCCTCTCCTCTCTCGACCCTCGTCCCTCTCCTCTCTCGACCCTCGTCCCTCTCCTCTCTCGACCCTCGTCCCTCTCCTCTCTCGACCCTCGTCCCTCTCCTCTCTCGACCCTCGTCCCTCTCCTCTCTCGACCCTCGTCCCTCTCCTCTCTCGACCCTCGTCCCTCTCCTCTCTCGACCCTCGTCCCTCTCCTCTCTCGACCCTCGTCCCTCTCCTCTCTCGACCCTCGTCCCTCTCCTCTCTCGACCCTCGTCCCTCTCCTCTCTCGACCCTCGTCCCTCTCCTCTCTCGACCCTCGTCCCTCTCCTCTCTCGACCCTCGTCCCTCTCCTCTCTCGACCCTCGTCCCTCTCCTCTCTCGACCCTCGTCCCTCTCCTCTCTCGACCCTCGTCCCTCTCCTCTCTCGACCCTCGTCCCTCTCCTCTCTCGACCCTCGTCCCTCTCCTCTCTCGACCCTCGTCCCTCTCCTCTCTCGACCCTCGTCCCTCTCCTCTCTCGACCCTCGTCCCTCTCCTCTCTCGACCCTCGTCCCTCTCCTCTCTCGACCCTCGTCCCTCTCCTCTCTCGACCCTCGTCCCTCTCCTCTCTCGACCCTCGTCCCTCTCCTCTCTCGACCCTCGTCCCTCTCCTCTCTCGACCCTCGTCCCTCTCCTCTCTCGACCCTCGTCCCTCTCCTCTCTCGACCCTCGTCCCTCTCCTCTCTCGACCCTCGTCCCTCTCCTCTCTCGACCCTCGTCCCTCTCCTCTCTCGACCCTCGTCCCTCTCCTCTCTCGACCCTCGTCCCTCTCCTCTCTCGACCCTCGTCCCTCTCCTCTCTCGACCCTCGTCCCTCTCCTCTCTCGACCCTCGTCCCTCTCCTCTCTCGACCCTCGTCCCTCTCCTCTCTCGACCCTCGTCCCTCTCCTCTCTCGACCCTCGTCCCTCTCCTCTCTCGACCCTCGTCCCTCTCCTCTCTCGACCCTCGTCCCTCTCCTCTCTCGACCCTCGTCCCTCTCCTCTCTCGACCCTCGTCCCTCTCCTCTCTCGACCCTCGTCCCTCTCCTCTCTCGACCCTCGTCCCTCTCCTCTCTCGACCCTCGTCCCTCTCCTCTCTCGACCCTCGTCCCTCTCCTCTCTCGACCCTCGTCCCTCTCCTCTCTCGACCCTCGTCCCTCTCCTCTCTCGACCCTCGTCCCTCTCCTCTCTCGACCCTCGTCCCTCTCCTCTCTCGACCCTCGTCCCTCTCCTCTCTCGACCCTCGTCCCTCTCCTCTCTCGACCCTCGTCCCTCTCCTCTCTCGACCCTCGTCCCTCTCCTCTCTCGACCCTCGTCCCTCTCCTCTCTCGACCCTCGTCCCTCTCCTCTCTCGACCCTCGTCCCTCTCCTCTCTCGACCCTCGTCCCTCTCCTCTCTCGACCCTCGTCCCTCTCCTCTCTCGACCCTCGTCCCTCTCCTCTCTCGACCCTCGTCCCTCTCCTCTCTCGACCCTCGTCCCTCTCCTCTCTCGACCCTCGTCCCTCTCCTCTCTCGACCCTCGTCCCTCTCCTCTCTCGACCCTCGTCCCTCTCCTCTCTCGACCCTCGTCCCTCTCCTCTCTCGACCCTCGTCCCTCTCCTCTCTCGACCCTCGTCCCTCTCCTCTCTCGACCCTCGTCCCTCTCCTCTCTCGACCCTCGTCCCTCTCCTCTCTCGACCCTCGTCCCTCTCCTCTCTCGACCCTCGTCCCTCTCCTCTCTCGACCCTCGTCCCTCTCCTCTCTCGACCCTCGTCCCTCTCCTCTCTCGACCCTCGTCCCTCTCCTCTCTCGACCCTCGTCCCTCTCCTCTCTCGACCCTCGTCCCTCTCCTCTCTCGACCCTCGTCCCTCTCCTCTCTCGACCCTCGTCCCTCTCCTCTCTCGACCCTCGTCCCTCTCCTCTCTCGACCCTCGTCCCTCTCCTCTCTCGACCCTCGTCCCTCTCCTCTCTCGACCCTCGTCCCTCTCCTCTCTCGACCCTCGTCCCTCTCCTCTCTCGACCCTCGTCCCTCTCCTCTCTCGACCCTCGTCCCTCTCCTCTCTCGACCCTCGTCCCTCTCCTCTCTCGACCCTCGTCCCTCTCCTCTCTCGACCCTCGTCCCTCTCCTCTCTCGACCCTCGTCCCTCTCCTCTCTCGACCCTCGTCCCTCTCCTCTCTCGACCCTCGTCCCTCTCCTCTCTCGACCCTCGTCCCTCTCCTCTCTCGACCCTCGTCCCTCTCCTCTCTCGACCCTCGTCCCTCTCCTCTCTCGACCCTCGTCCCTCTCCTCTCTCGACCCTCGTCCCTCTCCTCTCTCGACCCTCGTCCCTCTCCTCTCTCGACCCTCGTCCCTCTCCTCTCTCGACCCTCGTCCCTCTCCTCTCTCGACCCTCGTCCCTCTCCTCTCTCGACCCTCGTCCCTCTCCTCTCTCGACCCTCGTCCCTCTCCTCTCTCGACCCTCGTCCCTCTCCTCTCTCGACCCTCGTCCCTCTCCTCTCTCGACCCTCGTCCCTCTCCTCTCTCGACCCTCGTCCCTCTCCTCTCTCGACCCTCGTCCCTCTCCTCTCTCGACCCTCGTCCCTCTCCTCTCTCGACCCTCGTCCCTCTCCTCTCTCGACCCTCGTCCCTCTCCTCTCTCGACCCTCGTCCCTCTCCTCTCTCGACCCTCGTCCCTCTCCTCTCTCGACCCTCGTCCCTCTCCTCTCTCGACCCTCGTCCCTCTCCTCTCTCGACCCTCGTCCCTCTCCTCTCTCGACCCTCGTCCCTCTCCTCTCTCGACCCTCGTCCCTCTCCTCTCTCGACCCTCGTCCCTCTCCTCTCTCGACCCTCGTCCCTCTCCTCTCTCGACCCTCGTCCCTCTCCTCTCTCGACCCTCGTCCCTCTCCTCTCTCGACCCTCGTCCCTCTCCTCTCTCGACCCTCGTCCCTCTCCTCTCTCGACCCTCGTCCCTCTCCTCTCTCGACCCTCGTCCCTCTCCTCTCTCGACCCTCGTCCCTCTCCTCTCTCGACCCTCGTCCCTCTCCTCTCTCGACCCTCGTCCCTCTCCTCTCTCGACCCTCGTCCCTCTCCTCTCTCGACCCTCGTCCCTCTCCTCTCTCGACCCTCGTCCCTCTCCTCTCTCGACCCTCGTCCCTCTCCTCTCTCGACCCTCGTCCCTCTCCTCTCTCGACCCTCGTCCCTCTCCTCTCTCGACCCTCGTCCCTCTCCTCTCTCGACCCTCGTCCCTCTCCTCTCTCGACCCTCGTCCCTCTCCTCTCTCGACCCTCGTCCCTCTCCTCTCTCGACCCTCGTCCCTCTCCTCTCTCGACCCTCGTCCCTCTCCTCTCTCGACCCTCGTCCCTCTCCTCTCTCGACCCTCGTCCCTCTCCTCTCTCGACCCTCGTCCCTCTCCTCTCTCGACCCTCGTCCCTCTCCTCTCTCGACCCTCGTCCCTCTCCTCTCTCGACCCTCGTCCCTCTCCTCTCTCGACCCTCGTCCCTCTCCTCTCTCGACCCTCGTCCCTCTCCTCTCTCGACCCTCGTCCCTCTCCTCTCTCGACCCTCGTCCCTCTCCTCTCTCGACCCTCGTCCCTCTCCTCTCTCGACCCTCGTCCCTCTCCTCTCTCGACCCTCGTCCCTCTCCTCTCTCGACCCTCGTCCCTCTCCTCTCTCGACCCTCGTCCCTCTCCTCTCTCGACCCTCGTCCCTCTCCTCTCTCGACCCTCGTCCCTCTCCTCTCTCGACCCTCGTCCCTCTCCTCTCTCGACCCTCGTCCCTCTCCTCTCTCGACCCTCGTCCCTCTCCTCTCTCGACCCTCGTCCCTCTCCTCTTCCGACCCTCGTCCCTCTCCTCTCTCGACCCTCGTCCCTCTCCTCTCTCGACCCTCGTCCCTCTCCTCTCTCGACCCTCGTCCCTCTCCTCTCTCGACCCTCGTCCCTCTCTCTCTCGACCCTCTCCCTCTCTCTCTCGACCCTCTCTTCCTGAAGAAGGGCTCATGCCCGAAACGTCGATCCTCCTGCTCCTTGGATGCTGTCTGACCTGCTGCGCTTTTCCAGCAACACATTTTCAGCTCTGATTGTCGTCACAATCCCACCTGGCTCAGTAATGTCCTTCAGAAGAACAAATCTACTGTCAGTTCATGGTCTGGCCTTACATGTCTTTCCAGACCCATCTCCAGTGTCCTCTGAAAAGCACCAGGAAGCTGCATTTTTTTTTCGGACTCCAGATGCCAGTCTTGCCTATGATGCACGTAGACCATAAAAAATTAAAAGGATATGCTTTTTGTTCATCAAGGACATTAAGTGTGACAAAGCCAATGTTGGTTTGGCACAGTTAAGATACAAATGTGCAATGGTCATAGAGTCCTACAACATGGAAACAGGCCCTTTGGCCCAACTTGTCCTCACCGACCTGCTTTCCTAAACCAAACTGCTCCCATTTGCCTGATGTCGGCCTATGTCCTCTAAACTTTTTCTAGCTAAATGTCTTTTAAAAGTTGTAACTGTACCCACTTCCACCACTTCATCTGGCAGAAAGTTCCATATTTGCACCATCCAGTCTGAGAAAAAGTTACCCCTTAGGTCACTTTTAAGACAGTAGTGTAATGGAGTGGTTCGACAGGCTGTGTGTGACATATGTCAATATGACATGTTTTACACATTTGAAGATTTGTTGAAGCTATCTTTGCTGTTTTATTCCCTCTCTGCTTCCTCCTTTTGAGCAGCTAACTCACGCTTGTGTTTGGCAATATGGATAGCAGCTTTTCTCCAAGTCTTCAGCCCAAGATTCCGACTCCTGCTTACTGTCCAGTAACTGAGTTTCCCAGCTAAGGCAATGCCTTAAGAAGAGGGGGGTGAAAATGCTGGAATAACACATGATCATCAGAATAAACTCACACTCACTCACTCACTCACTCACTCACTCACTCACTCACTCACTCACTCACTCACTCACTCACTCACTCACTCACTCACTCACTCACTCACTCACTCACTCACTCACTCACTCACTCACTCACTCACTCACTCACTCACTCACTCACTCACTCACTCACTCACTCACTCACTCACTCACTCAACATGATAACGTCAGGAAAATACTGTATTAGGCTTTGACTACTGATTTATTCAGTGCATTTCTGTCAAAGTAAACTACTGTTATTTTTGACTCCATGGTGTCTGTCCTCAGATTTTCCAACTATGATCAAAAGGTACTTAACAAATCTCTGTCACCCTCTCCAGCCATTAAACCCTTGAAGACATACACTTAGTTTGGTCCGTCTTTTGACTTGGCAGCAGAGGTATAAAGACAAAAGTGACGTGGTGGGGCAGTGGTTAGTGCAGCTGCCTTGCAGTACCAGTAACCTGGGTTCGATTCCTGACTGACTATGTGGGTTTCCTCCAGGTGTTCCGGTTTCCCCCCACAGTCCGAAGACGTGTAGACGAGGTGGGTTAGTCATACTAAAAATTGCCCTGCAATGTCCAGGGAGGTGTAGGCTGAGTGGATGAGCCACGGGGAACATGGGGCTATGGGGATAGTATGGGATCTTTGCAGGGCTAGTGCGGACATGATGGGCCAAATGGCCTCTATTTACTCTGTAGGGATTCTATAATAACTCCCAAGTTACTCTCCAAAACATCTCCATGTCCACAGTGCTCCCTAATCCTCAAAGATATTCCTTAAAATTTCTCTGACCAAGGTTTTGCTCACCTGGTCCAATGCTTCACCCTCCCCCTACCCTTGGCCTGGTGTAAGTTTATTTTTGTAGCATTCCTATGTAGCACTTTGAGATGTTTTGCAATTTTGAATAAATGCAAGTTGTTTGTTGTTGAGCTCACCATGGAATATTGGTTCAGTGATAATGTATCCTCTGACTGATTGCTCTCTCCCATTTACACACCCAACAAATTGCGAAGAAGCTTTCTAAACCATAGTTCCTTGATCTTATCAGCTTGCAAACCCTCACAACCTCTCCGCTATCACTTTGTAGAAACACCGGAACCATCCTGTCCTGTGAAACAAGAAATGGTGGAAAGTATAAATAACCTACGAGTTTGACTTGCTCAGAGAATCTGAAATCCATACTTAGATAAGTGGCAAACACCTTGCTCTGCTTGGACCACACATCTAAGCTAGAAATAAAATCAGGAAAGTACCAGATATTTCTGATATCTGTAAATTTGAAAAAAAACTTACACGAAGTGTGATATCTCACCTTTAAGTTTTCCAACTCTAATAAATGAAGATAATAGAACATAGAACAGTACAGCACAGAACAGGCCCTTCAGCCCACGATGTTGTGCTGACCGTTGATCCTCATGTATGCACCCTCAAATTTCTGTGACCATATGAATGTCCAGGAGTCTCTTAAATGTCCCCAATGACCTTGCTTCCACAACTGCTGCTGGCAACGCATTCCATGCTATCTCAACTCTGTGTAAAGAACCCGCCTCTGACATCCCCTCTATACTTTCCTGCAACCAGCTTAAAACTATGACCCCTCGTGTTAGCCATTTCTGCCCTGGGAAATAGTCTCTGGCTATCGACTCTATCTATGCCTCCCATTACCTTGTATACCTCAATTAGGTCCCCTCTCCTCCTCCTCCTTTTCTCCAATGAAAAAAATCCAAGCTCAGTTAACCTCTCTTCATAAGATAAGCCCTCCAGTCCAGGCAGCATCCTGGTAAACCTCCTCTGAACACTCTCCAAAGCACCCAATTCTTTCCTATAATAGGGCGACCAGAACTGGACGAAAGAAAGAAAATTATTTATTTCCTGCAAGTTTTTACAAATATTCTAACTTAGCTTCACAAAAAAAAGTGATGGGATTTTTGGATATCTGCTTCTCTCAAAATTTCCACTTGAATTGTCCCCAGGGTATATTTACTCTTGCACCTTCCCCCTCAAATTATCCCTGTTACCAAGCCAACCAGTTGTGCTTTGGGCTTGATGATGGCTCTTTCTCCAGTATGTCCCTCCCTTGTTATCCACCCTCTTCTTGACAGCTGCAGACACCCAACCGAGATGAGACACAACAGCGACAGCGATTCCCGAACTTGCCGTGCCAGCTGCTGCGACGAGGGCCTTGATCCTTCTGTCATTCCACCAACTCAAATCCTGGTCTCTTTCCAATAAAACAAAGGGTAGAGAATTGTTTCTGTTTGTGGTGGGCAACAGTGGCTCAGTCGTACAACATTTGACTTGTGCAAGATTGGATCTGGGGCAACAGTATTCTTCAGTGGGTTGACGTAAAACCGTTCGAGTATCAGTGTGCGCCAAACAATTGTGAAAGCAAACCGTTGCATCAGCTAATGCTATAGATAATAATACACTGAATATATCAATTTGCAGTCTGACTGTGAGTAAATGGGAAAGGTTGTGCATTTTCTGCAGAGGCCGTCATTCTTGGTGATGAAGCATTAATGATGCCAGTTCCTATGCTCTCATGCCAATCCCATCCTGAACTTTGACTGTTTCTCTTGAACAACTGATGGCATCCAACAACAACTTTGAAGTTCTGTAAAACAACCACTGGGTAAGAGACAGGCAAATTCTTCAGATGCCTTCACCACCCTAAGAGTGTAGATGGTGCACGATCTGAAAACAAGATGCCATTACGTTTCAAATATTTTTTCTTTCTGAAAAGCAAGTCCGAATTTAAAATGCTACAAAATAAACATTTTTTTTTTGTTAAAAAGGAAAAGAAAATTATGAAAGGATGCAGTATCCTAATTTGAGCTCATGTTTTTATTCCCTGATGGAAAGTCACCAAATACCCAACAAGGCAACCCCTCTGGAAATGATTCACAGCAGACACATTTCTGAGCTGCAAATATGGTAAAGTATGTGATCCAGGCAAAGATATTTCCTTAAGAAGCATTTGCAATGAAAAACACTCAGTTTACTGGAATGAAGACAGTAGAGAATTTTGCAATGTTTTCCCGTGTAATCAGCAATTTGTTTATGTAAAGTCGCATTTACTTAAAGGGAATATTTCTATAACGTGGTTCCATATCTATTCTTCAGAGTTAATTGAACACCATTCAAAAGGCTCTAACATCTTTCACAACATCTGGAATCAGCTAGATTAGAGATCTTATCTCTAGCAATCCCTTTTAGAGATAATGAGACAAAATTTGATAAACACATCGGAAAAAACCTTTCTGTATTTGTAGTCAATTTTCGTTGATTATCTCACAAAGAAAGCAAATCTGGTTTGCTGCAGTACACCCCCTGAAGTTTAGGAACCATCCAGTCCAATCAAATAAAAAGAGAGAGAATATGAAAAGCTCTGAACAATTTGATTTGTGAACATGAAAAAGACAAATTGGGATTCACTTTTAAGATCGCTCTTTATAGACCTCATATCAGGTCAGGAATATCATTTTGATTTTCACTTCCATTGACTGTAGATCTCACCAGCCCCTCAGCAGTTTTGGCTGATGTTGGGGTGGTTATGTGGGTGTGTGTTGGGGGTGGGGGGTGTGTGCTGGCTGCAAAAGCCCTCCTCAAATAGCACCCCCAAGTGGTGGGTTGTAAGGAGGGAACTTAACAACAAAAGTGAACTTGACTTCACCTGACATCACATGGACACACTTTCCAACAGGGAAGTGAACAGGAGACTAAAAGTCAACTACTGTGTATGATGGAAATCTGAAATTAAAAATGAGAAGGTGATGGAGAAACTCAGCAAGGTCAGACAGCATCTGTGTGGAGAGAGAGAGAGAAACAGACATAATCCTTTGAGTCGGTTACTCTGCTTCTCTCCCCAGCCAGTTAACAGGTGAGACAGCCTGGGTTCATTTCACCAAACCCTAGCTGTTCTTAGCCCTGGAATACACCTTCGCCAATTGACTCCAAAAGCTGAGGACATTATTTACCCCGGTTGAGATTGGACAACTTAGCCAAGCTAAGGGATCGCTCTAACCACTTAGTCTTATTTTGTAATGGCTGTGGCACGAATAACAAGTTGCACTTATATTAGATTAGATTACATTACAGTGTGGAAACAGGCCCTTCGGCCCAACAAGTCCACACCGACCCGCCAAAGCGCAACCCATCCATACCCCAACCCCTACATTTACATTTACCCCTTACCTAATACTACAGGCAATTTAGTATGGCCAATTCATCTGACCTGCACATCTTTGGACTGTGGGAGGAAACCGGAGCATGATTAATGTTGTAAAACATCCCAAGCACTTTTACAGGATGGTGATGAAACAGAATTTGATAACACTCTGGAAAAATACCTTTCTGTCCATCGAGTCAACCTTTGCCAAATGCCATCCAACGACTGCAAATCTGACTAACTCCAATCCACCCCTTGTAGTATAGGAACCATCCAGTTCAATGGAAAAATAAAAACTTAGGGTGTGAAAAGCTCCAATCAGTTTGATTTGCTAACATGAAAAAGAGAGTTTGGGATTTACTTTTAATGGAGGGACCTCTTGGTATAATGCCTGAAACTGTTCAGTCACTGTTCAACCTATAACGGAAGGAGAATGATCGAGATCCATTTCCTGTTTCGTTCTGAGCTTGACAGCCTGGTCTGTCTGTAAGGACAGGATCTAAGTGACTTAAAGGAAGTTTATCTTAACAATTCCCCTTCAATTGATCTTAGGCTGTACCTATTTAGACTATTTCCCCACCGGCAAAGGGGAAGCCATGATAAGCACAGGGGCCATTTCAGTAACTAAACAGCTAGCAGGAACACACTCTCAGAGCACTTTAAATGTCAAGAAAGTATTTTGTTTTGTCCCTGTGCTTAATCAGTGCTTTGATATTTATTTACTAATTATGTATAAAGGATTGGTTAATACAGAAATCATTACATTCTTTTTAATCAGGGTTTGAGGATAGTATTACCCAGTTGGAGAACTTGAACAAAAAAAAACTGCTGCATTCAGAGGCTCACTGGAGATGTTACCTAGTATGGTGATGAAACGTCTGAAAACGAATTCAATTCTGCGAGCAAACCTACATCCACTTGGTACCATTATCAAATTGATAGCTTCTTCAAACAAAGTGAGAGTATAATCTGAATCACGTGATCCATTGCAACATTTCCCCTCTTATGATGCATACAAAAAAAGGTACCCACTTCCAGGTGTGCCACAACAAAAGATAATTTGCAGTCACGAAGGACAAAATTTAATCTTGAACCAAAGAAATTGGAGATTAGGAAGCAGTACCAAAAACTTAGATAGGGAGATAGGTTTAAGACTACTCTGAAAAAGCAGGAGGGAAGAATTGTATTCCAGATGAAACAACCATTGATGCCCAGGAGATAGGACAATCCGTGGCAAATAACAAATGCAGCAGTTTTAGTTTGGCTTTTCAGAGGAGCACATTATCAAACACAGTTTATTGTTGAGTGTCAAAACAAAATATTCGGGCTGGAGACCAAGCTACAATGTCCAAAAAGTGAATATAAAAGCTTAGGGAATATCTTAAGCTTTTCTTCCTCCCTTTCTTTCCTTAAGGAGAGAATTCCAGAGCTTTGGGTTCGAACAGCTGAAGGAGAGTTGTTGGAGCAGTTTTAATTGGGATTTCTAGAGAGACTGGAGTCTGAGGCATACAATTTAAAAGTTGTGGTAAGGGAGGCGGGGGGGAAAGTTGGGGGTTGGTTGAGACCTTAAGAGTGATTGAAAGTAAGGTTGAGAATTTTACAACCATGAGTTTTGCATGACTAGGAATCACAGTTGGTCAGAAAAGATGGACGAAAGACGGACAGCATCTCAACATGAATTGAAATATATGCACCGACATTTTGCATCAGCTGGATTTAACAGGGTATGCAAAGTGTGATGTTGGTAGGCAAATATATGAGACTTGGCACAGCCAGGAGTTTTAGCTTTGGATGGAGACAATAAAATGAGCTGAAATGTATCAGTCATTACAGTCAAGGACAACAAAGGTCAGTTACCTCCTAAAGGCTGTTGCTCCATTTTCAATGCATTCCCGCTCATTAGAAACTTGATGTCGATAACGTTTCTCTAAAATGGCCTTTCCTTGCCAGCGATAGAAATGGAGAAAGCAGAAATCAAAGTCTGAGTGCTGACTGATAGAATTACAATTTCTATGTTGCTACTTTGCATTTGTCACCAGCCTGTACCACACACACACACACACACACACACGAGTGAAAGATTTACGCTTTAAAACAGTTTTATTCCGAATTGAACATACCATTGAAGTTCTTTTTGGTACCCCATCTGTCCTTCACACTTTGCCATTTGCCATAACAGCTATCCCAGGGGAAAAGAAGGCTGTGTTCTTTCTCTTTCCAGCACAAAATAAAAGCAGAATCTATTGAAATCCATTTTGTTTCTAATGCACTTATTTTTGTTATCACAGATATGTGATCTGAGCAGAAGAGCTCTCATTTGTTAGGCAATCCAATTTTGTGCACCTTTTAAGGCTTTTGTTATTACCCCAGGGGTTTAATATAAAATGGATAATTAGATAACTGTGATTGATTGCAATGTTGTAATGAAATTGGAGGCCGCGGATTTTACATGAAGGCAGGAATAGGCCATTCAGCCCATCTTATTAGTAGCACCCGCGACTTTGACTCAAGTTCTGACTTCCCGCTGCCAGTGCAGGGAATGGCGAGGAGCAGGAGGAAGTAAAATTGAGGTAAAAGAAATGGCTGGGAGTCCAAGGAGTGCAGCACCTCTTCCCTCAGATACTGGTATTTTGCACACGCACAGGGAGAAGGGTCGGAGTGCTTTCTGATTGGTCACTTTGAGGACCACAGAGGGCGTCACCTACAGGAGCAGTGGCTGTTCCACATGATTCTTCCGAAGCCATCTCCCTCCTGATGAAGTCAAGTCTGTGGAGGGAAGAACAGTAGCTAGGAGTGCACTGGGGCAGTCTGGTTTTGAGACAACAAAAAAGGATGAGGATTTCACCAGCAAAAGAACTGCGATAGATACAGAGATCGGTTGCATTACCGAGGTGGAATTCACATTCATAAACATTTTCAAACTTCCAAATAAATTGTTTCAAATCGCTGTCTTTGATGAAAAAGTTGTGCCCTTTAAATCTTTTAAATACAGTTTAATATACTTTATTGCTAAGTCCCCAGTAATAACTGTTACTTAACATGTAATTCCATCCAGCTGGTTAAGACAGCTCAGCATTAAGTGGCAGGAAAGGTTAAGTCATGGTAATGTTGTGAATCAGCAGCAATTTTCTAATCCCCACATTTTACCCCCATGAATTTCACAATTTTCACAGACTGGCCTGATAAGTGAGCTGAGATGTTAAGCATTACATCGTGTTTCACATTTTGCACACTTCACTGTGTGTGATTTTTGCTAGGAATGGAATGTACAAGGAAATCTTAACTCAGTTTAGACTCTGCATATGAGTTCGTTTGTACATTAACAATTAATACATGAGCTATTAGTGTGGTTATGCCACACAGCTCACCAGTCATTGGTATTAATAACCTAGATATCCAGATGGGTACATAGATATTGGGCACAGCTATTGGCATTACTGCACATGGAATAGTCATTAATATGCCAAATATTGGTAACTGGACGCCAAATTCTGGTAGTGATGGTTACATCGGGTATTGGACATGAACTATTGGTATTAGTCTTCCATGTATTGGTTTTGGCATTGTGCATCAGGTGTTGTGTAGCAGGTGTACATATGGTGCTGCACACCACCTATTGGTACACATGATAATATTTACTAGGCATTGTTATTTGTACTGAAAATGTGTTGCTGGAAAAGCGCAGCAGGTCAGGCAGCATCCAGGGAACAGGAGAATCGACGTTTCGGGCATAAGTCCTTCTTCAGGAATCCTGAAGAAGGGCTTATGCCCGAAACTTCGATTCTCCTGTTCCCTGGATGCTGCCTGACCTGCTGTACTTTTCCAGCAACACATTTTCAGCTCTGATCTCCAGCATCTGCAGACCTCACTTTCTCCTCATTGTTATTTGTACGCCAGATTCTCATATTTGTATATCAGGTTTTGTATGCCAGATGATGGTGTTTACATATCTTACTTGGTAGTGTTTGGAAAAGTGTTGACATTTTCTTGACTCGACTCGAGGTGAAAGTTGACAGATCACGGTAGTAAAAAGAAATGATAGGGAGTCCATCAAGCTGATGTCTGTGCTATTTTACCTCACCCCAGAATATGAACTCTCAGAATATCTCATAATGGGGAGACAATGGCCTAGCGGTATTATCCCTGGACAATTAATCCAAAGACCCAGGTAATGTTCTGGGGACCTGGGTTTGAATCCTGCCATGACAGATGGTGGAGTTTGAATTCAATTTTTAAAAAAACCTGGAATTATGAGTCCAGTGATGACCATGAATTCATTGTCGATTTTCCGGAAAAACCCATCTGAGTTACTAATGTCCTTTAGGGAAGGAAACTGTCATCCTTACCTGGTCTGACCTACATGTGACTCCAGACCCACAGCTTGATTCTTAACTGCCCTCTGGGGATAGGCAATAAATGTTGGCCCATCCTGTGAATGAATAAAGGAAAAATAAATCTCAAATTAATTCAACTTGCCTGTTTAATAGTTCCAAATGATATTGTCCTTTTAATGTAGGATGTTTCCTCATTAATTTATATGTTTGACTTGTCCTATTTGTTCCAGGCTAATTTTGAAGTGACACTATTGTTTCCTTTAATGCTTTACATAACTCCTTAAAAAGACTTCTTTATGCAATTTAGCCTCAACTAATCTTTCTTCATCTTCTTTGCTTTTTGAATTTTCTTGTTATTTTTCTCAAAAGCCTTGATGTTTGTTTGAAAGGTTGAGAATGGAATTGCACAGAGTGATGCTGAGAGTTGGGGGACATTTATGTGGAGACTTTAGACTGGCATACAGTATTGTCTGAATAATCTGTGGCTATCCTTTAAATTCACTGTAATTCTACATAGTGAAATAGTAAGCAACGATTTAAAAAATCACAGAGACATAGAGTTTTTTACACCACAGAAAGAGACCCTTTGGCCCATCATGGCCACAATGGTCATCAAGCGCTCATCTATTCTAATCCTATTTTCAGCTCATAGTCTTCTATGTTGTGGCATTTCAAGTTCCCATCTAAATAATTCTTGAATGCTTTGAGGGTTTCTGTCTCAACCAGCCTTCTACAGCGTGAGTTCCAGGTATCCACAAGGTGAACACTTAGTGCTCAAATGCCACTTAAATCTTCTTACCTTAAAACAGTGTCTCCTAGTCATTGACCATTCTAGATTATACTATTGGGAAAGGGATTTTCACACCTACCCTGTCTGTGCCCCTTAGACCTTTTTACACCTCAATCAGGTCCCTCTCACAGCCTTTTTTGTTCTAAGGAAAACAACTCCAGTCTATCTACTCTCTCTTTGTAGCTGAATTACTCCAGCCCAGGTAACATTCTGTTAAATCTCTTCTGCATCCTTTCTAGTGCAGTTATGTTCTTCAGTTTCATCGTAACACCCTTGCTTCTTTAGTCAATGCCTTGACTAATTAAGGAATGTATCCCATAAGTCATCTTAACCATCTTATCTACCTGTGCTATCAGGTAGTCGAAGGTTTAGTGAGGGCACTAGCTGAGGGTTTCATAGTCTGAGGTCTGAATCCTTCACTATTACAGAATGGTTGAACACCCATTGTGAGCAAATTGGCAAAGGGTTTGTTCATGTTAATTATCAACAGTTTAATGTAGACCGAAGTGAGCTTGGGCATCTACATAATGAATGTTCCTGTTTAGCATGGGAAGGACAACCTTTTCAGGGACCAGCTGCAATAATGGAGAAAATAGTTACTTTACTAAATGTTCAAACGGAACAGCAGTGGACGGACATTTGGTGTTTCCAGAAGCCTCCATTGCTCACCATCTAATACCAGCATTTCTGTGTGTGAGAGAGAGATAAGACGGAAGAAATAGTTATTTATGTCTATTGGCACTTGTTACACATGTCTTAATTACCCAGTAGGGCAGATCTGTCTGAATGCTTTGTCACCATGAAATATTGATTTGTTCCAGTGTAATACCCAGGCGTAGAAACATGGCACCAATTGTCCGGGTTTTTCCTTCAGAGAACTTTTGGCATCTTTTGTTTCTTTTACGAGTGGAGCTTTTGAAGCAATCTTGTTCAAATATACACACATCCAAATACATTTTATTGGATTCTGTGAACTCATGCAGATCCTCTTGTGGTGTTTAATGGGACAGCTTTCTGCCCAGTTTTCCATCCATGTCTTTCACTTTGCCTTCTCAAATTACTATTGATTTCTTGCTTTTTATATTTTGCACTGCACAAAGAGGAAAGATGACAGCGTGAAAGGGAGAGTTCCAAATGGCTAAGTGCCGCTGGATTTTAACTGATGATCTTTCTACATTGAATAGAATGCAGCAGGGCGATTGTAGTAGTTCCTTCCAATAACACAACGTTGCTGTCTTTGCCATGCCTCAGATAGGCCAGTGCTGAACTTGCTTCATTAGATCTGAACCCAGTTTTTCCGAAGCTCTTCTGGATGCTCTCCTTTGGTTTGCACCCTTCTGCAAATGATAGATGGCGGGCACCAGGTTTATCCGTCTTCTCGGTGTGCTGTCTTTGGCCGATAGACCTTATAATGGATTCATTTTGCAATGGTTTCTGAAATGCTCATTTTACGAGGTATAGAAATATCACGCACTTCAATTTACTGACCCATTATAAATATATTCGAAGTTAATTTTTTTGTTATACATCATTACGATATTATAAGGCAGAATGATTTTCACACAAGTGTGTTGGAGGTCGGTTTCCCTCAGTTGGCTGGATGCTTGGTTTGTGAAACAGTGTGGGTTCAATTCCTGCACAAACTGAGGTTACCATGAAGGACTGTCCTTCTCAGCCTCTCCTCCCGCCTGAGGCATAATAACCTTTCAGTTAAACCAACACCAGTTGTCTCTCTAATGAGAGAGCAGGCTCACGGTCTGGTGAGACTATGGCGACTTGACTTAACAAATGGTCAAATTGGATAAGTTGCTTGTTTTCCCGTTAGTTTTGATCCCAGTCAATGGAATTATCAGTTTCTGAGTATAATGGGAAACGGTTACAATGTCACCTGTTTTGTGCCATCATTCAAACGGAATTTCCAAGCCACGATCCGTTATTACATAGAAGGAGACTGTTTAGTTTATCATGCTGTCTTCCACTTAACTCTGCTCTCCATGAGAGTCCCTGCTGTTCGTACCATTTCTTTGTATGTGATGTATCTGAGAGACATGAGGAAGTGCTACATATTGATAGGAATGAGAGACCAAGAGTTGGCCATTCAACTATATGATCCTTCACTGCTGTTGAATTAGTTAAGACCATAAAAGCAGAAGTAGGCCATTGAAACCATTCCACCATTCGATGGAACCATGGCTAATCTAATAATTCTCAAATTCACTTTCCTGCGTTTTCCCCTCGCCCTTCATTCCCTTGCTGATTAAAATCTGTTTATCTCAGTCTTGAATAGACTTAACAACCCAACTTCAGCAGTCATCTGCAGTAATGAATTCCACGGGTTCAGTACCTGTTGAGGGAAGAAATTCCTCCTCAGCTCTGATTTAAATGGGGGGGAGGGGCCCACATTCTGAGATTATGCTCTCCAGTCCGAGACTCTCCCACAGGTGGGGGGAAAAGTCTCCACATCTAGCCTGTTAACTACTTTAAGGAACTTGTATGTTTCAGTAAAGTCACCTCTCATTCTTCTGTATTCCAGTGAGTACCTGCCCACTTCCACAACCGTTCCTTGTGAAACAATCCCTCCTCATCTGGGATCAACCCAGTAAACCTCCTATGGTTTACCTCTGAAAATTCTATTCTACTCCATGCCAGTTTATCTTTAGTTTTATTAAGAGGATCAAAGCTGTTCATGGTGTTCCAGGCATGCACTGACTAATGCCTTACATAGTTTGAACAAAACTTCTCTATTTATAAGCTCTAGTTTCTTTGAAATAAAGATTTCACTTGCCTTCCCTGTTACTTGCTGAACTTGTATTGTAGCTGTTTGTCAATCCCAAATCCTCTGTGCTTTAGCTTTCTGGAGCCTTTCTCTACTTAGACAATATTCTGCTCCAATATTAAACAATATTCTCTTCTAATATTAGACAATATTCTCTTCCTGATCAACCTGAACAGAAATGTTATTATATAGCTCAGGCGCAGGTTTGACTTGAATTCAAGCCTTCCGGTCCAGAGGTAAGGATGCTACCACTGCACCACAAGAGCTCTCTGTACTTCTCACCTAAGTGTATAGCCTCACGTTTTCCCACATTATATTTTATCTGCCAATTTCTTGCCAACTGAGGCATGGTGACCCTCAGGTTAAATCACCACCAATTGTCTCTAATGAGAGAACTGTCCTATGGTCAAGTAAGATTGTGGCAACTTGACAAATGTGGTCAAAATGGATCAGTTGCTTGTTTTAATTCCATTGGCTGGGATCGAAACTGACTATCAGTTTCTGAGTATAATTGGAAATGGATGCAATGTCACCTGTTTTGTGCCATTATTCAAATAGAATCTCCAAGCCATGGTCTATCATGACGTAGAAGGAGACCTTTTGGTTTATCAGAGACCTTTCAAAGTTTTATTCCCTTAACTGTACTCTCCATGAGAATTCCTGCTCTTCAGAGCCATCATTGTATGTGATGGACTTCGAATGTATCTGAGAGGCAGGGGAAAATGCTATATAGGAGTAGGAATGTGAGACTTGCTCAACCTGTCTATCTCCCTCTGTAGACTCCTTGTCAACTCCTCACCACTTGCATTCCCACTTAATTTTATGTCTTCCACAAACTTGGCTGGAGTACATTCAATTTTGTCATCCATCATTAATGTAAATAGTAAATAATTGTGATACAAACACTGATCCATGTGGCATTGTGTTAGATAGAGATTGCCATCCTAAAAATGTTCTTTCCCTCTCACGATCCTAACTCTGTTGCCACTTTGTTAAGGTCAGAGGTCACACAACACCAGGTTATAGTCCCAACAGTTTTATTTGAAATCACAAGCTTTCGGAGTGCAGCTCCTTCGTCAAGTGATTTTATATGACTTCTGATCTTGTCCATCCCAGTCCAACACCGGCACCTCCACACCATCTTTGTTAGACAATTCTGTAACTGTCTAATGTCTGACCAAAACACATGGAGTCTAAAGTAGCCTAATGTGTGGTACCTTATCAAACACGTTCATATATTGTTTTCACTTTATTCTGTTTGTTGCTTCCTCAAAACATTATAATAAATTTGACAGGCATGATGAATCCTTGCTGTCTCTGCTTGGTTATATTATGTATTTGTAAATTCTGTCCTATTACATCTTTGATGATAGACTCCAACATTTTCCCAATGACCGATATTAAGCTAACTAGCCTACAATTACCTGAAAATTTGTTTTCTTCCCTTTTTGAATAAAGGTGTTACATTGACAGTTTTCCAAACATCTGGGACTTCTCTGGAGTCTAAGGATTCTTGAAGGATTACTTATCAGTGCATCCACTACTTCCATATTTTAACATTAAGGATGCATCCCTTCCAGTCCAGAGGACTTACTGGTCTTGAGCCCCATTTGATTCCCTTGTACCTTTTCTCTTGTAATAACTATTGTACTTATTTCACTAACCATTTTTTGCCTCTTGATTATTTAGGAATTTAGTGCCTTTGATTATGAACACTAATTCAGAGTATGTATTTCCTAGTTCCCCATTATTATTTCCCAAACCTCATTCTCTGAGGGACCTAAGTTCACTTTGCCCTCTCTCTTTGTTTTGTTATATTTAAATAACCTCCTCTTGTCAGATTGATATGACTTTTGTTTATGCTCAAAGTTTAGTTTCCCCCTCTTTATTATTACTTTGGTCATCTTCCTTGGTGTTTAAAACTTTCCCAAACCTCTGGCTTACCACTAGTCTTTGCCATGTTGTATGTTTTTGTTATTTCAGTTTGATGCTATCCTTAATTTTCTTGGTTAACTATAATTGGTTTATCCCCTTCTTTTATTCCTTGTTCTCACTGGGATTTTTTTATATGTCTTTGTTGTGAGCCATTAGCTATTTTCCTTAATGTCAGCCATTGTTCCTCAACCAACTTTGTTGTGGATGTCGTACCCAGTCCACTCATCCAGCTTTGCCCTCATCCCTTTGTCATCAGTCTCATTAAAGTTCAACTCAGTTATTTCTGATCCATGTTTCTCTAGCTCAAACTGTTCAGGTTTCACTGTGAGGGAATTAAACCTACCTCACCTACCTCCGAAACAATCTGATCCTTGCTTGGATCCACATATTGTTCTGGGATGCTGTCCCAAATATAGTCTATGAATTAGCAAGTTTTGAGAAGATTTGTAGCTCAGGTTGAGGTTTTGGATGTAGGTTTGCTCACTGAGCTGAAAGGTTCATTTCCAGACGTTTCGTTACCTTACTTGGTAACATCTTCAATGGACTTCATGCGAAGTAATGCTGAAAATTCCTGCTTTCTATTTATATGTTTTGGGTTTCTTTGGGTGGGTGATGTCATTTCCTGTGGTGAGTTCACTTCCTGTTCCTTTTCTCAAGGAGTGGTAGATGGGGTCTAACTTGAAGTGTTTGGTGATAAAGTTCCGGTTGGAATGCCATGCTTCTAGGAATTCTCGTGCATGTCTTTGTTTGACACATTTACCCAACAAAAATCTTATTTTGACCACCCGTAATCGTTCAGGAGAAACAATTCCAGGAATAGGCAATTCAGTCCATCTAAGGTGGCCCATCAATCAATACAGTTGTGCCTAATCAAACACTTCAATGCCTTTTATCTATCCATCCCCATCACGGTGTATGGCACTTATAATCAGATATCTATCCGCCTCTACCTTAAACACACTCAAAGACTGAGGCTCCACAACCCTCTGGAGTAGTGAATTCCAAAGTTTCACAACCCCAAGTTGAAAGAAAACATTTTTCCCTCTTGAGGAACCAAGTGGCATTGCCCTCATTCTTAAACTCTGCCCCTGGTTCGAGATACTGCAACTGGATGAAACATCATAAGTGAATCTACCCTCTCTATTCCTTTTGGTAATTTGTTAATCTCAATGAGATCTCTTTTCTTTCTTTGAAACTGAAGAGAATATAGGCTCAGTTTATCCAATTTCTCTTCAGAAGACACTGCCACCAGCCTGACTGTTTATGAATACCTCTTTTTTTTTTCCTGAATTCAGTTCTGAAGGACTTGAGCCCTGACGTTAAAATTTTGTTGCTTGTGCTTAAATTCACCAAAGCTCTTCAGACATCACTTTCCAAACCCGAGACCGCTTCTATCTAGAAGGATAAGGGCAGCAGATACATGGGAACACCACCTTCGAGTTCCCCTCCAAACCACTCACCATCCTGACTTGGAAATATATCACCATTCCTTCACTGTTGTTGGGTCAAAATCCTGGAATTCCCTTCCCATTGTGGGTCAACCCACAGCAGGTGGACTGCAGCGGTTCAAGAAGGCAGCTCACCCCCACCTTCTCAAGGGCAACTAGGAACGGGCAATAAATGCTGGCCCAGCCAACGATGCTCCCATCCCACAAAATTAATGAATGTGAAAAAAGTTGGCCGATCAGTCTGTGCCTTTTTGATTTAGTTAATAACTTTAAATATCTCAAATAGGTCACCCATTGGTTTTCTCAGCTCTAGTGAATACTCGTCAAATATCTGCAACCCACTGACATGACTTAATCTCTCAGCATAAAGGTCGATAAGTCTTTCTGTTTTCATTCTTTGCCGTTGCTATGAATTGGAATTTTGGGAGAGGGGGTGTTGGGAGTGTTGAGTATACTTCCAAGTAGAGTTGAAGGGCGGGTCCAGCAGATAGCCCAGCACCTGAGAAGACACGGTGGGTGGGCATGTCTAAATGATCATGCTGGTCACGTTGAGATGAATGGTGTGCAGTCAGCCAGCTCAGTCTGACTGTCAACTGCTGTGTTTGCTAATGAAAGGACAGAGAGGAGCTATGTGATGTGTCAGCAGATGTAATGATCCATAGAATCTTTTGACCAGTTTGCAGTCAGTCACTACTGGCCCATTATTAACCACTTGGAAATTGCCCCCCTGTTGCATTGGAAAATCTGTTCAGGAATCCCCGGGTTAACTCACCCAGTAGTATTTACATTCCCCCTTTTTAATATTAACTGCTAACCCCCAGTCAAACCCCAGGCAATGTATTCCCAAGGTCCTGCTGAAGTTACAGAGTTAAGATCAGTTTGTACTGGAATAACTGCACTCTGAGGGATTAAAATTGATGGAGTTCCCGCAAAATATTCAGGAGGGCCTCTGCTCCCTTTACAGAGCTGGGATTGTGGCCAATTCTCCCAGTTGACTTCCTCGATGACCTCACCTCTTTTTTTTCCTCTCTTCCAAATGGGCGATTTGTCCTGTTTGCTCGAGATCACTCCACCGCTCTCAAAAGACATGGATCGTGTTTGTGTCTGCCCACGTTGGTCCGCCATAGGACCAATTTACTGTTGAGCTGTTAACAATCCATTCATCGCAGGCTGCAGACTGAGTTTGTTGCTAAAACCAGTCCACTGTATTGCCGGCAGCTGGCCCACCCTGGCACAGTGGCTCTTTGTTCATGATCCGTGCTGTAACTGGGCTTGTATGTGTGATAGATGAATTAATTACTTCATGTGTATTGCTATGATCCCCAGTCCAAACAATGGCTGCATAGGGTGAAGAAGGGCCTGAATTGCTTTAGCAGCACAGAGACCTAAACATTTTATTTTAGATTGGCTGATAAAGCAGAAAGAGCGAAACCATGTGCTGAAGACAAATTCATGCTTTCAGAAGAGAACTGGCTACTTACGGAGTCATAAGAGTCATACAGATGTACAGCTAGGGAACAGACCCTTCGCTCCAACTCGTCCATGCTGACTCGATATCCTGGATTAATCTAGTCCCATTTGCCAACACATGGCCCATATCCTTCCAAATCCTTCCTATTCATTTCCCCTTCCGGATGCCTTCTAAATGTTGTAATCAAGGCTAAGGGAATATGTTCAAGTTCATATTTTGCTCCCAGCTTGTATCAATATAGAAGTTTAGTTGATCTATATCACTATACAACTTGTGGAATCGTGCTGTGCACAAACTGAATGCCCATTTTCCTGCATTACAACACCGATAACCCGCTTCAAAGACACTTTGAGTACTTTGGGATATTGAGGCGCTGAGAGCTTCTAGAGAAATGTGAGTCTTCTATTAAGCGTTGGGGTGATAATTATGTGCATAAAAGATGCGAATCCCAAAGGTGTTTGGGTGATTTTAGGTGATCAATCTCATCTTTCAGTGACACATTCCCATGTCTGCTGTTTCTGCCTACTGTAAGTGAACAAGGCAAAGGCTGAAATAACACAGCAAACAGCAGAATGTTCAAGGAATTAATTGAATTCTTGGTCTCTAATGACAGTGACAGTAATTTCTAGATTGAAGTGTTTCATGTGGGCATCATGAGATGGAATGGCTGCACAGTTTGTGTGTGTGGGCACAAAGGGGGTATTGTCCAGCCAGGAACCAAAGCAGTCTTCACAGGTGCAGACTCTGAACAAGATTATTTACATAAAGTAACCAAAAGCCTGGAGTTAGTTATTGAGACGAGGAGTGTTATTGCCTGAAAAATATCAGGAAGTAATGCTGCCCCAGTTTTGCCACCCAAAAACACAGACACACCCATACAGAGAGACACACACCCCCATAGAGGGAGGGAGGGAGGGAGAGAGAGAGAGAGAGACAGACAGACACACCCATACAGAGAGACACACACACACACACACACACACCCCCCATAGAGGGAGAGAGAGAGAGAGAGAGACAGACACACCCATACAGAGAGATATACACACGCACGCACACACACCCATACAGTGACAGACAGACAGACACACACACACACACACACATACAGAGACAGGCGCAGACACACACACACAGACACACCCACACACAGAGGCACACACACAGGTTCTTTACTCAGAGAGTGGTAAGGGCGTGGAATGCCCTACCTGCCAGTGTAGTTAACTCAGCCACATTAGGGAGATTTAAACAATCCTTGGATAAGCACATGGATGATGATGTGATAGTGTCAGGGGACAAGCTGAGAATAGTTCAAAGGTTGGCGCAACATCGAGGGCTGAAGGGCCTGTTCTGCGCTGTAATGTTCTATAACATGCAACAGACATACACAGACACACACAAGTCACACACAGACACACCCACACACAGACACACACATGCATAGAGAGACACGCATGCACAAAAACACACCCACACAGACACACACACATACACACACGATCGCACACACACATGCACCCACACACATGCACAGAGACATGCCTACACAGATACACAGACAGACACGCACGTCACAAACAGACACATGCACAGAAACACACATGCACAGAAACACCTACACAACCAGACACACACACACAGACATGCACACTTGCACACAGACAAGTGTGTGTGCGCACACACACTCAGAAGCATGGAGACGCTCACATACACACATGTACATGCACATCACACATGCGCACTCAGATTTGCGGGCACACACATATGCATGACACACACACTCGAAGGCATGTAGGCATACACACGCAGACAAATATACAGATGCACATATCCATTCACATGCGCGCACATATATACACACATGACGTGACACGTACACACTCAGAAACATGCAGTCACACTTGCATACAAAGTAAAAAACAGACATACAGACACACAAAAGCAAGAAATAACTTAGGCAGTCATTTTCTTTTCTTTTAGCTACAAGGACCATATTCATGATGGAAAGGCAATAAATCAGAATTTCCAAATACCGTGTTTGACCTGAAAACACAGTCCTGTTCAACTTTCTTGGAAACTGACTATAAATAGAAAAAAAACTAATAAAAGGAGAGAACTGTGAAGAGGAAAGCTCACACAGAGAGAATTAAAAATATAGTTTCCTCACTGCTTTCCATTTCTCTCAATGGTAAAGTCTGTAGTTAATGACTTTTGTTGGATCAACACAGGAATCAAAATGCACAAATTTTTTTGGGTCATGCAGGTCCCTTCTGAGCCGATGCAAAAATCTGTGTGATTCCAAAAAGCTTGTGCCTTTTAATAGTGCCTGACTCGCTTGTGATACTCAGCATTTCCAGTCAATACTGGGATGAAAAGAGCTGCATCAGTTAACTCCAGAGATCGAGTCCTGTGTATTTTTAATGACCCTCTCGAATTTGATTTGAGAAAGATTTTCTTTTGGGGTGTGGGGGAAAAAAAAACACTTTTATAACTCCTTCACTGATAGTAAACAGAGAGGATATCAGTGTAAAGTGGTCTAAAACCAACAGCGACAATAATGTATTAGGAAAGCGTGGTAAGGATTTCTGAGACCCTTTACATAACCATACAATAACTGATAACACACAAAGTGCTGGGGAGGCAATCCAAAACCTTCATCAGAGGGGTTGGTTTTAAGCAGAATCTGGAAGGAGGTGAGGCTTGAGGAGAGAATGTAAGAGCTTTAGGCTTTCCAGGCATGGCCACAACCCTTAGCATGTAGGAAGTGGAGAATGCTCAGATTGTTAGAGGACAAAATACTTGTATTTCCCAGAGGATTTCAGGACTAACAAAGGTTACAAAGATTGAGAGGGAGGATGAGGCTTTGGAGCTGTTTGTGCAGGTACCTTATGTATTAGGGCACAAAAAGGGGTCTCTTCCACACTGCGAATGTGTTGCTGGCCATCCTTCTTTACAGCAGCGAGACACAGGAGTGAGTTTTCACGTCTGCAGCCAAAGGACTACGGGGTTCAGTGATGAAGATCATTAGATCGTGGGATAAAGCAATGGGCAAAGGGTAAAAGTGACAATTCACCCGTTGTCTGCACAGTAAATCATTTGATTCCTGAAGGTCTCTTACAGGAACCTTGAAAGTCATTTGCTGTAGATGCATTTGTCACGATCGACAAAGTTCTCACTTTATAAAGATATTTAAATCTGTTAACTACATCAGCATCTTTTATTGCAACATCATGCACCACTTGGTCACCAGCAGTTTGTACCCAGTCAAGTAGAATTTCAGCCAGAACATTAGTGCAAAGCTGGCATTTAAGTTCCAACCAGCTAGTATTATGCCTTGTCAATAGCTGTATTGTAGCCAACACCACTAAATACTGTGTAGGTTGTATGATAGGTGCTGGATATGAGAGCACCAATCTGATCCCATTGCTCAGAAGGAATGTCTACCACAACCCTGTGTGGGCGTTGCCATGGAGTGTACCAAAAGCCTCACCCCTTGGGATCTTCAGTTGCAGTGAAATTGGAAGGGGGTTTGGCATGGTTTGGAGAGGGCGCACTTAATCTCCCCTGACCATGAAACACAACATGACTTCCAAAGAGGGAAGCCATGGCAAACCCATTCATCTCCAAATAATGGTCCGGTAAATTCCTCGAGGAGCTTGTTAATGGGCTCGAGAGGGCAAAAAAGATAACTTTAAAATGCGTTAAATTGGCAAACCCAAGCAGTGACCTTAGTGCGTGCAAAGAGGACAGAAGTGAAAACTTTGTGTTGCACATTCTGAAGGAGCTGGGCAAGTATTGTGCCATTTGGCTGCTTCACCACATATGTGTTCGGTGAGGCTTCCAGTTTTTGAAGGTGTTGCCATCATAATAATGGCAAGCTCCAGTCTGGCTGCTACCAACCTTGGCTACTCTAGGCATCTCCAGGCAACTCCTGACTGCTGGTAAGACCATAAACTGGCAGCCAAGCTCACTGTTGCTCTTGTCTTCAGATCAGTGAGGGTATTTAATTTTCATGTGACACACTTGTAAGTGCAGGGTCAAAACCTGGGAATGACCGCTCAGTTCCTGGCGCTAACTTGGAAGTTTTAGCATCACAGAATCCTCACAGCACAGAAAGTGGCCATTCATACCATTGTGAGACAAAAAACTTGGTTAAAGTCCAGAAGAAGGGTTAATACCTGAAACGTTGACTTCTCCACCTTCCGATACTGCCTGGCTTGCTATGCTCTTCCAGCCTCCTGTTTGTCTACTTTTAATTCCAACCATTGAATCTGCACCAAGCCTCTGAAGAGCATCCCACTTAGACCGATCCCTTCACCCTATCCTCGTAGAATCATAGAATCCCTACAGTATGGAATCAGAGTCTAGATTAGAGTGGTGCTGGAAAAGCACAGCAGGTCATGCAGATCCGAAGAGCAGGAAAATTGATGTTTTGGGCAAAAGCTCTTCATCAGGACTGATGAAGGGCTTTTGCCAGAAACGTCGATTTTCCTGCTCCTCGGATGCTGTGCTGTGCTTTTCCAGCACCACTCTAATCTAGACTCTGATTTCTAGCATCTGCAGTCCTCACTTTTGCCACAGTATGGAAGCAGGCCATGCAACCCATTGAGTTCACACTGACCCTCCAAAGAGCATCCCACCCAGACCCACCCCACTACCATTTCCTTGTAACCCTGCATTTCCTGTGACTAATCCACCTTGCCTGCACATCCCTGGACACTATGGGGCAACTTAGCATAGTTAATCTACCTAACCAATTGAACCTATTGTCTCTCACACTTGGTTAGCAGAACTTGAGTGAAGGTGACATTGGTTGAGATATATGATGGTTTAAGTTTAGAAATGAACCATATAGACACTAGGAAGGCATCAATTCAGGCTTGTGACTTTGGCAGGTTAGTTAATTTCCAGTCTGCTATGGCAGCCTTGCATTTGGAAAGTCATTTGAGATACTTGAAGCTGCCCTGTAGAAATCAGTGTGTACTTGTGCTGAACAAGTACATCACTAGGTTCCAGGCCATTGGACAGCTCAGAGCAATAATGGGCTAAGTCAAAAGATAGAAGAGTGACTACATTGCTGGGAAGAAGGGCTTATGCCCGAAACGTCGATTCTCCTGCTCCTTTGATGCTGCCTGACCTGCTGCGCTTTTCCAGCAACACATTTTTCAATACTGACCCTAGCTCTACTCCCAATTTTATTAAATGCATTTTCCAACCACATTCCACAGTGGAATGTGTACTAATGGTCTTAGCACCTTGATCTGGCCCTCTGGACTGTAAATTGAGTGGCATTACCAGTTCACCACCAAACTTAGTGACCTTACCCAAGCAAAGTTCAGAACCATCAAAAGAGATGGGTCACATTATAAGGGTTCTGAAAACCTTCTTCATTAGACGTGTGCAGTAAAAACACCACAAATGTAGATTTGATGAAAACATATTGAAAGTTTGTATCCGTACTCATAAAATATCAACCTTTTGAAGCATAGTTTGTTCAATACAACTGGCAGCCAGGTATTCATAATTGTTCAACAATGCAGCCCAATACAGAGCATCTCAAAGGATTGGCTGCTATTGTAGAGATGCAGCGAAACGGAGAATTGGTAGTATTATTGCAAAAGACTATCAGGAAGAAGATAAGCTAAGACTCTTTGGAGTGTAGAGTTACTTACACATTAAGATTAACCTGGGATTTAAACATTTAAAGATTAAACTTCTGAACAATACCCAGCAGCATTATCACACCCCCATTGTAAATTGTGTTTGTTTAAAAACTTTCTTTGAATATTACTACTTATTAATTTTAAATATGTCGGGTGTGAGATAGTTAATTGGGTAATGGAGAATGTTCTCAGTTTGAAATTAGCGTGGGAACATAGGCACCATGAGATAGTACAAATCAAATGACCAACAGTGATGAAATATATCGCTGTTCCTTCAGTGTCGCTGGGTCACAATCCTGGAATTCCCTCCCTCAGGGCATTGTGGGTCTACCTATATCAAATGACCAGTCTTCTGAAAGGTAACTAGGGATGGACAATGAATGCCAACCCCAGCAATGCCCGTAACCCCTGGATGATTTTTGAGAAGGTGTGGGACATGGCAGATTGAGGCAGGAGGTCACAGTAATAAGCCCAAGCAGAGTCGGCAAGCATCAAAACATTTTATGACAGATGTAAGTGTTGCTGGCTAGATCAGCATTGATTGTACATCTCTAATTGTCCTTGAGAAGATGGCAATGAGCGGCCTTCTTGAACCACTGACGTCCACAGGAGTAAGTACATCGACAGTGCCCAGTGGTGGTGAAGGAAGACAATATGGTTCAGGGTGGTGTGCGAATCATTATGGCAATAAAAAATCAAACTGCTCCATGTGTGGACTAAGGTCTCAGGGCTCAGCTATTTTTCTTCACAAAGAAATGCAGTTGATGGCTAGAAAGGATTGTAAGAATTGAAGCTGTGCAAATTCTGCCCTTGCCCAAGTCCCACAGAAGAATGGATTTTAAAAATCCCAGCAGTACAGTCACTCTTCTATTTTTTGACTAGTTATTCAAAAGTGAAATAGATGGTCTAATCGTCCTCTAGTAGAAGAAAATCAAATTTACCAAAGGAAATCCTTAATCTTTTGAGAATGTTTGAATGTAGAAAGATACAACTTTGCATCAACAAGTTGATTAAATAACCATCTCGTCTAATTTCCTGAACTTAAACATCTTCAGCAGCAGCTTTGCTTGAATGGAACTATTTTCTCCAAGACTTGGCTAGAATCAATTGTGGTTAGCTTAATCCTTCTCAGAATGTAAATGTCCTTTATAAATGGGGTGTAAAAGGTTATTCAAACAATCATTATGCACTTAATGATTTGTAGCTGATGCTAAACGGCTTTTGTACACGATGCTCATTAGACATTTTGTCAAATTTGCATTACGGCTTGAACCACCTAACAAACACATTTGTGTAAAGCCATCATTTCCAAAGGAGATAGTGAAACATTTATGAAGTGAAGGCAGTTTTAAAGCTATAATGCATAGAGTGATGGATGCTAAAGTCTTGGATCCTGGTGTTATTTAACCAGAGTGATCAGGTTGGTCATTTTGGAATGTTGTATGATGTCCCAACAGGAGGTGTATAACGTAAATATAATTCTGTGGTTCAGCACATGCGATGCATTGCCAGGTTTTCAACATTCAGTCTCCACACTTCTGTTGGTTGAGATGTGTAAGATATGAATGTAGAAAGAAGGTGCAGAGTGAATGTTTCCTCTTGTGGGGCAGTCCAGAATGAGACGTCATAGTTTTAGGATAAGGGGTAGCAGATTTCAAGCAGGGATGAGGGGAAATTACTTCTTTCAAAAGGTCATTACTCCAGAGTGCCGTGGACACCTGGACATTAAGCAAATGTAAGGAGGAGATGGACACATTTTAAATTAGGAATGGGTTGAAGAATCATAAGAAGCAGGCAAGAAGATGGAGTTGAGGTTGACATGAATGAAGATTGTTGAAGGCAGAGCAGTGGACATTGTCTGTACTTCAGAGCATTCAACAAAGATTTGCATGGTAGACTGGTTAGTAAAGACAAATGACATGGGATCCAGGGGAGCTACCCAATTGGATACAAAATTGGCTTGAACGTTGGAGACCAAGGTTGGTGATGGAGGGTTTTTTTGGACTAGAGGCCTGTGACCAGCAGTGTGCCACAAGGATCGGTGCTGGGTCCATTGCTTTTTGTCATTTATGTAAATGATTTGGATATGAATGGAGGAGGAATGGCTAGTAAGTTTGCAAATTACGTCAAAATAGGTAGTGTGGTGGGCAGTGAAGAATTTCTCAGAGTACAGTGGGACCTTGATCAAATGGGTCAATGGGTGGCAGCTGGAGTTGGACTTAGATAAATGTGTGGTGTCGCATTTTGGAAAGGCAAACCAGGGCAGGACTTTTACATTTAATGGTAAGATCCTGGGGGTATGGTTGAATATAGAGGCCTAGAGGTGTGGGTGTGCAATTCCTTGAATGGGAGTTGCAGGTAGACTGGGTGGTGAACAAGGCATTTGGCACACTTGCCTTTATTGGTCAGAGCATTGAATACATGAGTTGGGAGGTCATGTTACTGCTGTACAGGACATTGGTTCGGCTACTTTTGGAATACTGCATCCAGTTCTGGTCTCCCTGCTATAGGAAAGGTGTTGTTAAACTTGAGAGGGTGCGGAAAAGATTTACAAGGATGTTGCCGGGATTGGAAGGTTTGAGTTATTGGGAGAGGCTGTTTTCGCTAGACTGTTGGAGGCTGAGGGGTGACCATGTAAAAGTATTTAAAATCAAGAGAGGCATGGATGGAGTGAATCGTCAAGGTCTTTTCTCTCAGGATGGGGGGGAAGTCCAGAACTAGAGAGCATAGGTTTAGGGTGAGAGCGGAAAGATTTAAAAATGACGTGAGGGGTAAGTTTTTCACGCAGAGGGTGGTGCGTGTATGGAACAAGCTGCTAGAGGAACTGGTGGATGCTGGTAGAATTACAACATTTAAAAGGCATCTGGATGGTTAGATGAATAGGAAGGGTCTGGAGGAATATGGGCCAGGTGCTGGCAAATGGGACCAGGTCAGGTTGATATGTCTACACAGAAGAGTTTGATGGAAGGGTGTGTATCTGTGCAATATGAATATGAGTCTACTGAGGATCTAAAACCTGAATACAGGCTGAGGTAACTAGTTGTTGTCACGAACAACCACTTAACAGATGCTCTTAATAACTTTGGTAGCAATAAAATGGCTTCTCAATGCAAATAACGTGACAAAATGGCTTCTAGGCTGCAAATTGACAATTCTGCTCCTGCTGCATAATTGACTAACCACAGTCTGCTTCAGCAGAGATTAGCAGATAATGCTCCCTTTACAGCATAGAAATAACTAGACTAGATAAGACATTATTGGCCATCCTAACTGACCTTCAGATGCAGGTGCAATGGCTCAGTTAGTGAGATAAGGGTGGCCTGAGTATTGGAAAACAAAGTTGGTTCCCAGGAAATATCATTGGACCAAGTAACTGTCAAATAAAGCAGTATCATTTATTGATTGAATGTACTATGCAATCATAGCCTGAACCTTTCTTTAAGAAATCTATAAAAATGTCTTTGTTTAAAGCTATGTGCGCAGCTCCTCTGAGGAACACAGAAGTGTACAACCTCTGTGTTTCCGGATGCTGTGTACCCAGCTTTATGAAAAAATAAAGAATGAAGTCTTAAAGGATCAGACCGATTGTGAGTGCTTATTGACTGATCATGTTATAGAACTGTCTGTAAACCACAGTTAATAAATTTGGAATTGAAAGTTAGTTTCTGTTCAGAAAATAATCATTGATTGTGGTAAAAACTTATTCAGTTCACTCCTGTCCTTGCCTGGTCTGATACATATGTGACCCCAGACTCTCAGCAACACGGTTGACTCTTGTATTTATAAAACAAAGAACTGCAGATGCTGGAACTCTGAAACAAAAGCAGAAATAACTGGAGAAGCTCAGCAGATTTAGTAGCATCGGTGGAGAGGGAATCAAAGTTAATATTCAGTGATCCTTCTTCAGTTGACGGTGCTGTGAGATGATCAAACCGACGTTCAGGTTATCGGCAAGTCTGAGCGAATCAATGAAATCCACTTCCCCGGAAAGAATTTAAAAAGAAAATATGTAAAAATCAGTGTTCAATTTATTGAACTGATCAGTGAGTAGAACCTCAAACTTACCAGCAATTTTAAATTTAAATGTACCACCTCAGTCATGCTGTTCAAGAGTGCAGGGAAGTTAACAATGCGGGTAGAATAGAAAAGGAAAATTTGCATTTACAGTGCACCTGTTGCATCCTCAGGATGCCACAACCAATAAAATCCTTTTGAAATGCAATCTCTCTACTGTGCAACAATCAATTTTCGCACTGCATAAACTCTCTCAAGGAACAATGTAACCATAACCAGATCGTTTGTTATACTCAAGGGCTGAATGTTGACCAGGACTTTGGAGATAACTGTTACGGCTATCTAAAAGGGCTGTCTGAGTGTGTATAGAAATGAGAGCCTTCCTTTTGAAATGTGTAAAACTTTTAATAAAAGGGATGTACTGGGAGAAACAGCTTCAATGTTTGAGATCATTTCCCAGCAAACTTCCATTTTCAGGTGTAAAGTCAGTTCAAGCCACACTACCTGCTGTGCAATCTAATTAACGGCAAGTGTTGCAGTCTGGTGACTCCGTAGGAGTTCTTCACTGCAATGGGCACTGTCACCTAATTTGTTGGGATTGTTTTAATCCACCCAAGGCTTGTCTGATGCCAAATAGGTGCAGGTTTTCTAACCTGGCAAACCTGAAGTCAGATCCAAGTCATCGCCCTGGCTTCTACCCCACCAGCACCTTTAGCAGAGGCAATTGTAGAAAACAGTTTTGCTGGGGTGGGGCAGAGAGAGAGAGAGAGAGAGAGAGAGAGGCATAGATATCTACATTATTCCAGCTCACTGATCTTTACTATGGACAGTAGCCATGTTCTGACTGCAGGATTGGTCATTAATAAGCATCCCCAGTCCTCCAGCATTCTGGTAACATTAGCTACTTTCAGCTTTTGTTTGATATCAAAAACATTGAAGCAGAAAGCATCTTCTCCTCTGACCTGTTTGGTTCTATTTCAGTACCTTCCTGACAGGTCAATTGTCCGTGCCTGAGTTGTTAGCTTTTGTTCCTATTTTCTAAACTTCCAAGGGATGACAGTTTGCTTCTGTATAACACAGCAAATGTGCCAGACTGCTTCACAGAAGCACAGTCAAATGAAACACGGCAGTCAACTGCAAAATGGAATAACAAGGATGGAAGGTCAAATGCTAAGTTGAAGACATAGTTTTTGAAGGGTTCTCGCAAAGGGGGGAAAGTGTAGCAGAGAGGCTTTAGGAGGGAATACCAAAACCTAAGGCCGAGGTAGCTGATGGCCTGGCAACAGAAAGTGTAGCCATTATGGTCAGGGGTTTATAGGAACCCGAATTGGAGGAGCACAGAGATTTCAGGAGGTTGTAGGGCTACAGTGGGGAAGGATTTTAAAACACGCATAAGAATTTTCAGCATCAAGACAGCTTCCAGGTCTTATAAGTATGCTGCTGTCAGTTTTCATCCTGGCCTGCAATTTCGCATAATTTATCATGTTCTCCCCAGGACCCAATGGTGCATCTGACAAAGGGGTATGTTGGTTTGATGGGCCTTAAATGACCTACGTTGGCTCAGGAACAATAATGTTGTGAGCTTTGTAGATATTTCCACAAGTCAGAAGTGATGAACGTGATAATTTGATTGAGGTAATTCCATCCTTGTCCAATTTTCCTGTAATCAATTCTCTCTTCGCTATGATACACTTTGTGTTTCCAAGGTTCAGGAAGACATGAGTTTTCTTCCCTCACTCCCTTCTTTTCTCTGTCTCTTCTATCCTCTTCTCCCATCCTTGGTCTTTGCATTTTAAGCCCTGGGTTAGCCAACACTGGATGGTGATATTCCAAGAGGTATTTCACATGACCTTCTGCCATTGGCTACCCAACAAGACCATTGCCATAGTGTCCTACCTTCTCACAGCCAATTGGAAATGCAGCAGACAAAGTATGCAAAAGAAATAAAAAAGAAAAGTATATCCTTTAAATTTGATTGCCACATATTGAATCCTTGGACATGTCCTTGTAGAGTAATCTTCACTATCTCGAAACTCCAGAATAAGGATGGGAGGTTGGCATGGTTATTGACTCAAGGGAAGTTGACAGATATTCCTACTGGCTGCTTCAGCCCCATTATGAGTTACAGAAGGGTGGAAGAAATATTGGAGAAGGAAAAGGCATTTTCTGATAAATGTATGAAGGAAACAAGAATCAGATCATTGCATCAGTGGACAGGATTTTCGTTACAATATGGGGAAGGGAATGGGGTGTTGGAGTATAATTTCACTGGGTCAATTGGCTTTATGGTCTTTCTGAACCATCCTAAACCCAGTTACCCTTGTTTGGTGGTGACTGCACAGTAGCTCTTGGTGGGGGTGGGGGGTGGCCTCCGTGTGATAGACTGAGGGAGGTCAGGGCACCTGGGATGGCCCACCTATGTGGATGCAGCTATGGAAAGGTTACTCCATTCTTTTCCATCAGATGTCTTGAGTTGCTGAAATGATGCTGCAAAGTGAGGTCTGCCCTTTTGCCTTTAACAGTCATTTACAGCTCCTTCCTTCCTTGCTGCAGGGCTTCCCATTGAGAAGATCTTACAGTCCCTATAATACAGAAAGAGGCCATCTGGCCCATAGAATCTCCACTGACCTTCCAAAGAGCATCCAACTTTTCCCTGTAACCCCATATTTCCCATAGGTAATCCACCTGGCCTGCACATCCCTCGACGCTACAAGCAATTTAGCATGGCAAATCTACCTAACTTGCACATCTTGGGCTGTGGAAGGAAACCAGAACAACTGGAAGAAACCCGCACAGACGTGGGGTGAATGTGCAAACTCCATACAGAAAGATACTCAAGGCTGGACTTGAACCCAGGTCCCTGGTGCTGTGAGGCAGCAGTGCTAACCACTGAGCCACAGTGTCAGCCTGTAATTGGACTGTGAATATGCCCACTTACTTTAAATTTGCTTTTTGTTTGTTGGTTCATGGGCACTGCTTTTCACCCATCCCCAATTGCCCTAGAACTGAATGAACGTTTCACAGGACAATTCAAAGTCAGCCATATTGCGATGGATCTGAAGTCACTCAGTCAGGGTGGTAGATCTCGTCCCTTTAAAGAAGCTGATAGGATTTTTTTAAATGACAGTTGATAATAATTGATAATTTCATGGTCACAATTACTGAAACTGCCCTTCAATTCCAGATTTATTGATTATTAAAGCATATTGGATCCTGGGGGCAGTTGACAGGGTAGGGTGTGGAGATGATGTTTCCTGTTAATAGAAGAATTTAGAGCTGGACATTGCTGTTTGGCAAGAAGAGGATCTTTTAAAACAGGGGTGAAGTGAACTTGTTTCTCTCAGAGAGTGGTGTCTTTGGAACTCTCTTCCTGAAGAGGCAGTAGAAGCAGAGCCTTTGAACATTTTTAAGGTAAAGGTGGATAGATTCTTGGTGAGTGAGGGATAAAAGATTACGAGGAGTAGGCAAAAATGTGCACATGAGGTTGCAGCCAGGTCAGTCATAATTTCATTAAATAGCAGAGCCATCTAATGAACGGCTCTGTACCTTTTGTTCATATTGGAATTGCAGGACATTTGGAGTCAAGCCATTATCACTATGCACCATCTCCCAATAAGCAAGGTCCTCTCTCTGTTGGGCGGTTTTACCCAACAGCGTGGGATTCGACAGTTGACGTTGATCTCACAGTCTGAACCCAAAATGCAAGATGCTACCCACAAAGCCATACATGTGGAAGATTGCCATTTGGTCCATCATTCAGATGCCAGCTGTGCAAATGGTACACATTTTTAGCTTGTTCCACGTGCAATTTTGTTTTTCTTTTTGTAAGTACACATTCCAGTCCCTTGTGAAAGTTTACAATTGACTCTGTTGTGAACACCCTTTCATACAGCACATTCCAAATGACAACAGGTAAAGGACAACTGGACCCATGGATAGTTAAGGAGATGCCAACTGAAAGTCCAAGTAGGTTTTGAATTAGAATCCCTACAGTGTGGAAACACGGCCTTCGGCCCAACGAGTCCACACTGACCCCATGAAGAGTAACCCACCCAGACACATTCCCCTACCCTATATTTACCCTTGACTAATGCACCTAGCCTACATATCCTTGAACACTATGGGTAATTTAACATGGCCAATTCACCCTAACCAGCACATCTTTGGATTGTGGGAGGAAACCGGAGCACTTGGTGGAAACCCACACAGACACAGGGAGAATGCACAAACTCCACCCAGACAGCCGCCTGAGGCTGGAATCGAGCCCAGGTCTCTAGCACTGTGAGGCAGCAGTGCTAACCACTGAGCCACCCTATGAATAAAATCTATTTTCCAATAATCTTTGCCATTCAGCATTTGGAATATCATGTTCCATGAGGATGGATTATTTGAATTTCTCTCTCACAAAGCCAGTATGAACTTTGCATTAACCTTTTGTATTTTCAGTACCTGCACAAATGGAAATACAAAGCATCATGCAAAGCTCTTATTTGCGTTGGAAGAAAAATGTATTAAAATCAGTACAGGTATGACATTGGACCTGCTGTTCATCCAGCTGCCTATTTGCCTTTGTTTCCATTGTCTTGTCTTTCAGTAAGTTCCTGCTCATGTTGAGGCCGACAGCATTGGTTTGGAAAACTAAATGCACCGTTTTGCTGTATTCGTTCCAGCAGTAAACTTAAATGGTTTTTCCAGAGTCCCATCTTAATCCTTTACAAGACAAAGACACTTTTGTATACTTGGTCATCAAATTATTAGCCTATCCCTAGACCTTTCCAGGACTCAGGAGGACAGGAAGGTATCTCCTATGATGAAGGTGTTCGTGCCACTAACACATTGCAACTAACAATGGGAGGTTTGTTTTAAAGTGCAGAACAGCTGGGTCTTGGATTTGCTGACTGAACTGATCACAGGTCGAGGAACAGTATTAAGAGTCAATTATTATTGGGCAAAGAGAACTTTGTCGTGAGTAACTGTCATGAATAATTCCTTCTCAAAGTTTGCATTTTAAAGTCGGAAACTCACACACTGATCAGTACTCTGATCTTGCCCGGGGTCCAGGTCTGGCCTCTGTACCACGGTCAAGTGGAAAGCAGGGCAGGGGCTTGGTTTTGCCATATTTCCATCCCATTCAGATAAAATGTCTAAATGTGAGGTGATGCACTTTGGGAAGAAGTTGAAACTTTATTGCTGGAACAGCACAGCAGGTCAGGCAGCATCCAGGGAACAGGAGATTCGACGTTTCGGGCACAGGCCCTTCTTCAGGAAGGGCCTGTGCCCGAAACGTCGAATCTCCTGTTCCCTGGATGCTGCCTGACCTGCTGTGCTGTTCCAGCAATAAAGTTTCAACTTTGATCTCCAGCATCTGCAGACCTCACTTTGGGAAGAATAACAGGAAGGCAGAGTACTGGGTCAATGGAAAGATTCTTGGTCGTGTGGATGTGCAGAGGGATCTTGGAGTTCATGGACATAGATCCCTGAAAGTTGCCACCCAGGTTGACAGTGCTGTTAAGAAGGTATATGTTGTGTTAGGTTTCACTGGTAGAGGGATTGAGTTCCGGAGTCGCAATATCATGCTGCAACTATACAAAACGCTAGTGCGGCCGCACTTGGAATATTGTGTACAGTTTTGGTCGTCATATTTCGGGAAGGATGTGGAAGCATTGGAAAAGGCAGAGAGGAGATTTACCAGGATGTTGCCTGGTCTGGAGGGAAGGTCTTATGAGGACAAGCTGAGAGACTTGGGTCTGTTCTCATTGGAAAGATGGCGGCTAAGAGGGGATTTGATAGAGACACATAAGATGATCAGAGGATTAGATAGGGTAGATGGTGAAAATCTTTTTCCTAGCATGATGACATCAGCCTATACAAGGGGGCGTAACTACAAATTGAGGGTGATAGATTTAAGACAGATGTCAGAGGTATGTTCTTTACTCAGAGAGTGGTAAAGGTGTAGAATGCCTTACCTGCTAATGTCATTAACTCAGCCACATTAGGGAGATTTAAATAATCCTTGGATAAGCACATGGATGATGATGTGATAGTGTAGGAAGAATAGTCCACAGGTCAGCGCAACATCGAGGGCTGAAGGGGCTGTTCTGTGCTGTATTGTTCTATGTCCTAAAGCCTTAAAAATGCCACTTAAAGCAAATCAGAGAGGTCAGAACCAAAGAGCTTTGTGGATGCATTGGCTTCCATTAAGTGAAGGCCACCAATGTTGGAGCAATAAAAATCAAGAGAGTGCAAAAGCTAGGATTGGAGAGCTGGAGAGAATGTGGCAAGCTGCAGAATTGGAGGATGTTACAGAGATAGTGATGGGTGAGGACACGGAGAGGATTGAAATTTTAAAATCAGACTGCAAGCTAGTATAGATCTTCAGGTGTAGTGATGGCATTGTGGAGAGCTCCTACATTCTTGTTTGAAGATTGGGGCCTTTCGATATCCACCTGAGAGTCCAGAACAAAACTTTTGTCTAACATTTCATGTGAAAATTAGATTTCAGTATCTTACTCCAGCTGAACTGTCCAGATAACCTGTGTCCAGATGATCAGTCAACATTATGGTCAAACAACACAGTGTCAGACTCAAAGCTGTTTGGATACTTTTACCAGCAGGAAGAGATTGCTCAGTCCTTCAGGTGCCTGTTTTAATATAATTTAGTGGTAGCATCTTCATGTAGAGATTAGTAAGTCTTTACAGCAGAAGTCGTTGGAACTGAAGTCGGCCATTTGGTCCATCGAACATGCCCAGCGATTAAGTAAGATACAGGAGTAGAAACAGGCCATTCAGCCCATCGAGTCTGGTCCACCAGTCAGTGAGATCACAGGGAACCATTAATCCAATACTCCACTTTCCTACCATTCCCTATAAATCTGGATTATTTTATGAATTAAAAAACTATCTAAGCCTTGAACATGCTGAAAGACCCAGCTTTGACAGCCCTCTACACTGACAAGGTCCACAGATTCACTATTCTCAGAGAGGAGAAATTCCTCCACATTCCTGTCTTAAACATCAACCCCTATTCTGTGATTTTGCCCCCTAGTCCTAGATTCTTGCACAAGGGGACACAACCTTTGCACACCTTCCTCATCAGGTCCTGTAAGAAAGTTGTAGCTGTACGTCAACTCCATAGTTCCATCTGACTCTCATATCCCTTCATTTCCTTATTACCTTAAAAGAAAACCTTATAGGCCTCTTCTGCATATCCTTGATTTTCTCTCTGGTGTCATTGGGGGCAATAGCAGGGATGTAGTTAAGGGAACATAAAGGGGTGATAGAGGAAGGTCTAGATGATGAGATGAAAGACAGAGGGATGAACGGCTGGTCATCTACAGAATAAACACCAGTGTGGAGCAGTTAGAGAAGATGAGCTGCTCCTATGCTGTAAACACGTGTTGAAGGGAACGACAAGTGTTTGGGGACAGAACACAACACAATCACGGCAACAATGAACCACCGCGCCACAAGATTGATTGAACCGCTACTAACAAGACAGAACGACATTACTTGTCACTCCTAGCCATCTGTAAAGGATAGCCTCCTTCATCAACAGTGCACACGCTCTCTTGCTTGCAGCAAAACCACACAAGCTGAGCCATTGTGTCTCTGCACAAACCAAGAGAAAATAAAAGAGTAAAGACTGCCACAGCCCATAACATGATAGCAGACCAGGCTAAGCTAATGAGTGCATTGCCAAAAGAATGACAGCTTTGATTTTCTGCTCCCCTCCTTCAAGCACGGGAAGCCTAGTTCTGGTTATTCAGCATTCTAATCCAGCGGTTAGCTAGCCAGCTCGCTGGCCCATTGTGTTCCTTTGAAAGCTTTTACAAACACAAGGCAAGTGCAGCGTTTTGTTCAGCAATCGGCAGCTTGTCACCCAATGATTGGCCCCCATTGCTTATGCTAATTTCCATTGAAACTGCTTGCCTGTCCCCCTCAGTCGCGCACACTTCAAACTGAACTACAAAAGCGTAACATCTCCAAACAGGTTAATTTGGAAATATCCACACCAATTGCCTGGTGCCCCACGGATCACCAGGAGCAGCAATTGTTCGAGCAAACTTTGTTTGTGTGGTGACGTCTTTGTCTTCGAGTCAGGTTGTGGGTTAAGTGTCGCTCCAGATGGGTACCAAACAGTAATGTGATATTGATCAGCTGTAAAGTGAGTGTTCGGGGTTTTGCTAATGTTAGCCACAGTGAGAACAATCTTTGCTGCACATTTTCAAAAACAGAACCTCAAAATGTTGCATTTCATCTGAATGATTGTGCCTGCCACAGCTACAGCACTCCCTCAGTACCTCACTCGAGTCTTAGGATAGTTGAACTCAAAATTGCAGAATTGTTCCAATGCAGCCCATTCTGCCGATGGTGTCTGCACCAGCTCTCCAAATGAGCATCATGACTTTGAGCCATTCTCTCCTTTCCCCATTACCCCATACATTTATTCAGGTCATCACTCAATACCCTCAAAGATGCCTCAATTGAACTGACTCCATTAGCCTTCCAGCCAGGATATTCTGGACCTCAACTGCTTGTCGTATGAAGAATGTTTTCTGTGACAATACGTTTGCCAAGTTTGCAAATCACTTTAAGTCTTTATCCTCTCATTCTCAATCCTTTCATGCACAGGAACAGTTTCTCCCGATTTACTCTACCCTGATCTAGCTTTTAGATTTCCCTTCTCAGCCATTGAACATGACCCAGTCCTTGGCAGTGGGGCAGGCGCCATTCTACACCATTGGCTGGTTTGTGACACCAAGAGGCCATGAAATGAGCAGAAAATGATACTCGTCTTAACTTTGTCTCATATTTTTATATATTACTTATGGAATTAAATGGCACTGTTTTTGTGAGGACTTGTATATATTTTACTGTATTTTCACAAACACAAGTAACAATAAATTTCTATCTTTCTACAATAAACATGTAAGTTAGCTCGCTGAGCTGGCTGATTTGTTTTCAGATGTTTTGTCACCACACTAGGTAACACCATCAGTGAGGGTCTCTGGTGAAATGCTGGTGGTATGTCCCACCTCTCTATTTACAGGTCTTGGTTTCTTAAGGTGGGTGAAGTCATTTCCAGAATACCAGCCCTTCATCAGACACACTCACTGAAGATTTTACCTAGTACGGTGTCTGAAAACAACCTTCAAGCTCAGCGAGCTAACTTACATACTTATCATCAACCTGAGCTGCAAATCTTCTCAAAAATCACTATCAACAATAAATTTCTATTTATCTATCCAAGGAAAACAGACACAATACATGAATCTACTTTCACAACTGAAGTTCCTCATCCTTGGAACTGTTCTTGTAAATGTCTTTTGCGTTGTCTTCAGTGTGTTCCACTCCTCCTTGTAGCGCAGTGCTAGAACTGCACACCGTGCTCCAGCTGAGGTCTTGTATGTCAAGTTCAGCTATTTGCCCCTGCATTGTGCTCAGTCATTCACCCAAACTTCAAACTGTATTCTTTCCTACCCGCTAAAATTGTGGCAACATCCTGCAAGCCATTGTGTATAGTCTGACCCATGAGCCTTCTCACTGTAGTCTTGCCTTGATACCAAATCATTATCCAGCAAAATTATAATTTAATAGCTGTCGTGTAATAGCTATTTCCTTTCATAATATGCTCTTTACATGAATATAACAATGCTTCAAATTGCAGTGCACAAAAATTGTTCCCACATTGCTACAATTAAAATTAAACGCTACTGCAGTATTTAAGTGTTTGACTACTAAATGCAAAACCTAGGGCACTGTGAGATCAAAAAAAAGAGGATTTCTCATATAAGTGCTGCTCCTTTTTAAAAATAAAGTTTGGAACTAAATTAAGCCCAATCTCCATGCTAAAGAGATTTCCAAACATTATTCCCCCGTCTGTACTGAGTTATTTGAAGCCAGTTGGGATACTGGTATTGTTGTCCTAACTACCAATAAGGGAAAGGGAAAGGAGAACTGCTTAGAATTCCTGTTTCAGTTGTTTATACAGCTCCTCTCTGGAAAGCTTATGCATTACTTTCAAGATAAGAATGGGATTGAGCTCTTCTATGATAAGCTCCGTAGAGTTGGGCAGCTTGCTGGCACTCCACTGGGGTGGCACAGTGGTTAGCACTGCTAACCCTTGCAAATATGTTTTCAGCTATTAAAATATAACTTTGAAAGAAAAGTAGTATTTTCCAAAACCTCCAGATGCCCCGAAACCTGAAAAGCACATGAGAATTTTTGAAGGACTGTTATATTTTCGGAAATGTGGCGGCCAAATTGACCACAGCAAAGTCCCACAAATACAACATGATAATCTTTCCAGTTCAAATATGTTTTATTGAGTTAATGGATTCTTTATAAACCAAGATGGCCGTAGTTTCACATGTTGACTGTAAGCTGGTTACACCAGATTTATCCTGAGATGGGGTTATACCATGTTGATTCCGTGGCAGACTATTTTTGCTTCTTTGAATGGCATGGGCAATGGGCAAAAATGTGGAAAAATGCAGCAAACTTTTAAAAATCAGAAACTTCGTATTGAGCAAAATATTTTTGTACGAGTTCCTTCCCAAAAGTGAATTGAACTTAAAATAAAAACAGTCAAGTAGTGGCTTAACTTGTGCGATCTTTGATAGTGTATGTGCAGCGTACACAGGTCAGTGTAGGTGTGAGTCTGTGTGACGGGTACACACATAAGGCTGAGGTATTGTTTCAGTCAGTAATGGCTGTGGGAGAAAAGGCGGGAAAGAGCAGTCGAGGATTATCTGGTCAACCTTGACCTAATTGAATGGCAGAGCAGACTTCATGGGCTGAATGGCCTACTTCCTCTCCAGTGTCTTCTGGTCTGATGGCTGTGTGAAGGATTGTAGGCAATTCAGTAACCATTCTACCTCATTCCTGATTTGTTAGAGGAAATAATTGTTGGACTGACATCTGTTTTATTTCACTGGGCAAAGATCTAATCTATCCAGGCTGTGGGCAGTTGGGCATTATCACTAAATGCTATTTTGATTCACCTTATAGTTTCACAGAGATAGCTGAGTCAGGTGAAAGAATAGGTCTGCTCAGCAACAGCCAGATTTAGTTGTATTTCTAGTTCTCCTGCGGGTTAGTGTATCTTGTCTGAATAGGAGGTTGGAATTGTGCAAAGGGTTTATTATTTGAGTTGATTCGTTGTTGGGATATGGGTGTCACTGGCAAGCTGAGGAGTTACTATCAGTCTTTGGTTGCCTTCTCAAATCCACTGCGGTCTGGGTAAATCTTTTTAACTCAAGCAGTTTGGGAAGACACCTGAATTTCTTGCCCTGGCCACCTCAAAAGGCAGCTGAGATTCAGCAGGCTGTCTGGACTCGATTGAAGGACGTTGAATTTTTCTGATCCATGGGAGGTTCTCATTACTGAAAATGCAAAGCCTGGAGGCAGGCAGCTAGGAAGCTGTGGAAAGTGCCAAAGAAATGACCAAATGGTCGTTAAAAGAGTCTGCTGGTAGGAGTCACAGAATCACAGTCAAGGCCAAAACATTCAAGTAAAACATTGTGGATGCTGGAGAACTGAAACAGAAACAGACGCTTGATGAAGAGTCACTGGACCCTCACAGATGCTGCCAGACCTGCTGAGTTTCACCAGCAAATGCTCTTTGTCTTTGAGGTCAAACCTTTGTATGGAGGAGTTGGACGTAGCAACAGGGGCTAAAGGAATCAAAGGAGATGGGGGAAAAAAGCAGGAAAGGCGATTGAGTTGGATAATCGGCCATGGTCATAATGAATGGCGGAACAGGCTGAAAGGGCTGAATGGCAGATTCCTGCTCCAGGTTTCTATGCGTCTATGAACAAATATCAATTGGTCAATGCCGTTCATTCATGCCAGCTCCAGTAGGACTGTCATTCACAAACGGGCCACCACACCCTGGGCTCAGTCTATTCTCTCCAGAGGCAAGGCACTGCCATCATTTTGCATCACATCACATGAATTTGCAAGAACAGGAACAGGCCATTTGGCCCAACTGGTCTATGCTAGAATTTATGCTGCACACAAACCTCCTCCCACCAGGAGGCCATCATTGATGCCCTGCCCTGCTCGACATGAAGCTGCTGACCATCAGAGAGCAGCCTCCAGAGGGAGCTGGAGAGCTTCTCTGACTGTGCAGCCATGAGGTGCTGAAACAACGAGCAGGTCAGCATGTTCTTGAGCAAGGGTGTGATCATTGGATTGGGGGTCATGGGAGAGGGGTGTCAGCAGGGATTGGAGGCAAGGGTAGGGGGGGGGGGTAGATTTCAGTGGGCACACCTCTGCCTGCTCATCTGTGCCCTCAAAAGCCCTTAAATTGGGCCAGAGAGACAGGACACCTTGGTTTCCCTGTTGTGAAAGCAAACCCTCTGTCTGCTAAGAAAGCAGATGGAACAGGCTTATGGCAAGTTCGGTGATTTCAAGGAGCTTATTGGCAACAAGTGAAGAAGGTTGTCAGTGGACTGTATCACTCTGAGCGTAACTGCTGAGGTGGTGAGAAGGGGCTGAGTGTCTTTCTAATGCTAGCCCACCCAGTTATTAGTTCTCTTTGCTACCCTTCTTGTTACCTCCAGCAAGGGCTATATTGCACTCAAAGAGTCTGAAAAGAGACTTAGATTACATGAGTTAGCAGAAAATTGGCAGATGGACGGTGCTGTGATAAAATGTGTGCTTGTACACTTTGGCAGGAAGAATAGAAAAACAAAATATTATTTAAATGCAGAGGGTCTGAAGAATGCTATGACACAGAGGTTCAGGCTGACCTTGTACTTGAATCATCAAAATAACATGAAGGCAATTAAGAAAGTAATTAGAAAGTTGGCCTTTATTTCAATGGGTTTGAAGTGTAAATCTAGGGAGGTCTAGCTACAGTGTTATGGGGCTTTGGGGAGTCTATTCTGACAGTAATGTGCGCAGACTTAGTCTGAGTTAAAGAGGAGTTTAAGATCTCAGATGTAGTTCAGGGAATGGTCATTAGTCTGAATATATTTAATCTTGCCATGAAAGAAATATCTTATGTGGAAAGGTTGAGTAGGTTGGGCTTGTACTCTTTGGCATTTAGAAGAATGAGAGTTGATCTTTTTAAATACAGAATTTTGTGGGGGTTTCACAGCACGGATGCTGAGAGGATACTCTTCCTCTTGAGGGAGTCTAAGACTAAAACGGGGGAGAGTGTACAATTTCAGAATAATGAGTCTCCCATTTTCAACTGAGATGAGGAGAAAGACCGTCTCCTCTTAGAGAGGTGGTAGGGTTTGGAATTCACCCCAGACAGCATCAGAGATTGGGTTAGTGAATAAAACCAAAGCTGAGTGTGATGGATTTTTTGATTGACAAGAGAGCCAGAGGTTATGAGAGGCAGGATGGTGTATTGGGTTGATGAGGCAATCAGGAAAACCACAATCATGTGGCCATGATCTTATTGAATGGCAGAACAGGCCTGAGGGGTTGAATGGTCTACTGCCGCTCCAATTTCTGATCATCTTATGATCCTTTCGTCAGCCCTCTTATCTATAATATGGAATTCTGCATCTTGTACATGATGAAGGACAAAGAGCTGAAGCAGAGCCAAGAACTGCAGAGAAGGCAATTTATTTCAGGTAGTCATTGGTTCTTGTGTTGCTAAAATTAGACAAAATGGAAGCTAGCCTCCACCTCCACCTGACTTTTTCAACAAATCAATTAGACCTCATAATTTGCATAGACGTAGCTCAGTGCCAGAAATGGAAGTTTAACATATGGAGGCCTTGGCAGATGCCGTCTCTGTGTCACTTCTTGTAGATTTGTAAACACAATGTTGAATGTTCCTTTTGGGTTCAGATAACATATTACCTCATTCAGTTGTGGTTTAATTACAAATAATGAGCAAACAGTTGAAGACTAAGCTTCCTTTGCCAGAATAAGGAGTTGGTGGGGGCGGGGATGAGAATTTTTGAGGTAAATGAGATTGACTGGTGGGCCTTCTGTCAGTGAGCGAAAACAAGTTGCCAGAAAGCTTGTCCCTCCTGGCCTGCTTTCCTGACAGGCGAAACTCAGCTGAAATTGTTACTGAATTGGACCACCTGCATAAGGGTTAATGTGTCTGCTGTAGAAGATGGGATTAATGAAAAAGTTTCATTACATGCTGCCCAATCTAATGATCTCTCACAACCTTTGGATGGGGAATTGGGCCATCCAGCATGAGGCTCTGGTAGTGGTAGACTTGTCATTGCTAACTCTAATTGTTAATTAGTTATATCTAACTAGTTAATGTAGCTTGCACCTTTAACAATGAACTGACACTTGTTATGTTAGACAAGTGTGTCCTCCTGTTAAGACTCAACAACAGTCTAGCCTCTGCCACTGGCAATTAGACAGGCCCTTAGGCTTTCACTCATCTTTTTTACATTTCCATTGTCTGTTAGTTTGTGGGGGTTTTTTGTTCCAATTCCCCACCAGGGGCTGTTTAACTTGATCTCAGGTTTGTTTTACAAGAGCAGAAAATAAGATTGGAGCCAGCACAATATTCCCAACGGCAAGCTCCCCGTCATTGGTAACTTAACATGGGCAAAATGTGCTCTTCCAGCCTGGTCCATTTATTCTGGGTGTGACTAATAGCTGCCTGAATGAAAGATATGGACTTGATACTAGCTCTCCAACCTCTGAGGATGACTAGGGCATCTGTTTTCTTTCCACATTGCTGTTCGTGGGATCTTGCTATGCTAATGACTTAACTTTGAAAAGTCCCCACTGGCAGTAAGGGGGCATCCTGAGATTGTGAAGCATTCCATCAAGTTGAAAATAATTTGTACCTTTATTTCAATACAATTCCTCAGTCTTAAGAAATGGGCAGAGGGGCAAATTACTGCAGATGCTGGAATCTGTCCTTAAAGCAAAAAATGCTGGAAATCACAGCAAGTCAGGCAGCATCTATGGAGAGAGAGTGAGCTAATGTTTCAAGTCTAGATGACTCTTCATCAGTGCTAATGTGAAGTGGACAGTGTGACCCAATTCAAAATGTTTATTTTACATCAGAGAAAGATTTAAGAGTGTACTTGATCCTGTTAGAAGAAGCGACACTCCTCAAATTGACCCTGTTCCCTGTGTACTCCTCGCTGCTGCTAATTTGGCCAATGGACTTATCAGGAAAAACAAGCAGCAGCAAGAGGGCTGGAAAAGCTTGGGGTGTTGTTGAGAAAGCCAAGGCTGCAAGTCAAGACAGAACTTTTTAAAATTCACCCTCACATTGTGCAAGAGCAAGATTTGTCAGGAAGCTAGTTTTCATAATCTTTAAAGAAAAGGAAACATTTTATTTCAAAAATGAATTAACTATAAGGAGATATTCTTTTGACAATGGTACAGGATGTTAGAGCATAAAATAGCTTAGCTCGCAGCATCTCTTGAGGACCATGGTGTATTGTAAAAAAATAATCATGTACAACACAGGATACAACAGCCATTTACTGTTCAGTTTCCACAGTTTATCTAATAATGTCCCTTTTGCATTGGTGCCCTGAGCAATTCTGTATGACATATTCCCATTAATGCTTTGATAGTAATCTGTACTGTCTGTGTCCAACCCAGGCAATGTACAATGTTTGACTTGAGCGGGCCGTTGTTACGTAGATTGTGCATAAGTGCTATACACGCCTGAAAGGAAGCACTTCTGAATGCCACAGTAATACTGGTGTGTCAGCTCAGTGTGCAGTACTCTTGCATCTCAGTCAGACGATGGTGGGTTTCAGAGGTGTGAGTGCAAAATCTAGGCTGACATTCCAAGTGCTGTGCTGAGGAACTGCTGCACTGCTCCTGAATGCAACGTTGTCATTAACATCCCATCCTCTGTTATGAGGATATCAGTGATCTCCCAGAACTAATTGCAATGGGGAATTTGCCCAGCATCCTGTCCAATAAATCTTCAATCAACATCTTTAGATGCAAAATAGATGGTTAATCCACTGTGCCGCGCCTTACTGTGTGCAAATTGGCTGTTGCATTGCTGCCGATAAGTGCTTTGGAACTTCCTGTGATTGTAGCTGTAGGCATTGTATGAATGCAAATTTTATGAGTCATTGCTTTGGTTGGAAAACGCTAAAGGCTGCTACACTTGTTGATGCAGTTCTGTAGTGAGGTGGTAAATGAGACTACCATCTTCCTGCCATTAATCCAGCACCAACAATAACATCCAATAAGTGATGCTTTCCCACGTGTCAACTTCTCCTTTCTATAGGATCTTGCTGTTAGACAATCCACTGCTACCAAAATTGCCATTCTCCATGGGACCATCTACATGGTAAAACGTAAATTTCCAAATACTTTTATCTTACCATTGGTTTAACTAAATTAACAGCAACAAGGACTAGACGGGGTAAACGCAAAAAGAATGTTCTCGATGACTAGGGATTCCAGAACTAAGGACACGGGATAAGCCAATTATGACTGATATGAGGAGAAATGTCTCCACGCAGTGAGTGGTGAGTCACTGGAGTTCTCGGCTACAGAAAGCAGTTGAGGCCAAACATTTGAACGTTTTCAGGAAAGATTTAGATATAGTTGTTTGGGCTACAGGATCAAAAACTATGAGGAGAAAGTGGGACAATGTTGACTTGGATTTGAGAGTGTGGTGCTAGAAAAGCACAGTAGGTCAGGCAGCATCCGAGGAGCGGGAGAATTGATGTTTCGGGAATGATGAAGGGCTGTTGCCCAAAACAACGATTCTCCTGCTTCTCGGATGCTGCCTGACCTGCTGTGCGTTTTCAGCTGTACACTCTTTAATTCTGATCTCCAGCATCTGCAGTCCTCACTTTCTCCCGGTGTTGAGTTGGATGATCAGTCTTGAACATACTGAATCGCAGAGCAGGCGTGAAGGCTGAATGGCTTACTCTTGCTCCTATTTTCTATACTTCTCTACCAGATCATCCTTAATAGCTTTGAAATTACACTTATCAAACACAGTGGCTCTTGGTCACATGGATGAAAGTCTGTCAAGAGAGTAAGATTGGAAGGAAGGAGGAAAATCAAATATGATCACATCTTGCCCATCACAGCCTTACCTCGAACTCCTCTGCCATTAAGATGTGCTTTCAGTAGGACTTTGAAGGATTAATCCAGAAATGTGTACTCAAAACAAATATCCTGTATGAGCAATTTTCCAAGTATTACTGTTTTGCTACATGGTGTTTCCCTTGAGCACACTCAATTGTGGAATATTTTCCGCACAAAACAAGACTGAGGGATGCCAATGGTCCCAAAGTTCAGGTAAATCATGAGCTGACAAAGGAAATGAAACGATGATACAGTGCATTCGAGGCTTAGGAAATAGCAATTATCATAAGAGTGATCCAAATAGAGACAAGATAAGAAAGATTGTTGATGACTGACTGTACGTAGGACAGCACATGATCAATTACAAAACAATGACCTTCTCCCAAAAGAGACATCAAGCAAAAAATTGTTTACCATCTCATTAGATGAAGGTGAAAGCTTCCTCTGGTTTGCTGCCATAAATGAATAGATCCCCCATCTTCATTTTTCTTATTTGAGCCAGTGCATTCCTATCAGTTTTTAACCCCATACCTTCACATCGACTGTTTAAAGGACCACTTCCCCTCACAACCACCTGATGAAGGAGCAGCGCTCTGAAAGCTAGTGCTTACAAATAAACCTGTTGGACTATAACCTGGTGTTGTGTGATTTGTAACTAGTCACTATTATGTTACTGACAACCAATTCATACAGAGCAAGATCCCTTTTTTTTAATGACAAGTTTCTTGATCATTATTTAACTACTTGAATTCATAATCACCTGATGAAGAAGCAGCGATTCAAAAGCTAGTGTTTTCAAATAAACCTGTTGGACTATAATCTGATGTTGTGTGATTTTTAAGTGAATTCACAAAGTTATTTTTAAAAATGTAATCACAGGACATGTTTATCTGTCTAATTGCCTGAATGGCATGTAGACTAGATAAAGTTGGCAGATTTCCTTTCCTAAAGGATATTGGTGAAGATGGAGTATTGATAGCAATTGACAATAGTTGCTATTAAGTTAACTCTTTAAACCCAGATATTTATTCCATTCATATTTCACCATCTGCTTTAGTAGGATTTGAACCCACATCCTAACAAGAGTGTTAGACATTGCGTATGCAGTGACAATGCCACTGTGCCACCACCAGTCTGAATTTAAATTCCCCACCTGCTGTGATGGGATTTGAACCTGAGTGTCCAAGATCAGTAGTTCAAGCTGCAGGATTATTAACCCAGTAACCTAGTCGCTACGCTATAGCATTCAACATGCCTATTATCATTCTGAATAGGTTTATGGGCATTCCACAGAGTCACTAGGATACAGTAGCAAGCCCATGAGTGAGTGAGTGTGTGTGTCCACCTGCCACTGGCCACAGCTGGTTGAGTTTATGAGGCACATTTCAGATTTCTGTACAGTAAGGTTTTAGTGCACTCGACTTAGCTACAGGCTGTTTGACCAACTGGAAGGCAGTGTGTGCACGCCCACTGTATCCTTGTCTGTGACAGACCCCAGTGCAGTATTCAACAACCACAATCCATTTCTCTACCAAAACCCACTTAATTTCACCAATGGCAATGCTTGCTTTGAGGGCCAGCATCTGTTTAACATTAGGATATCGTAGGTAAGCAGCACTGAGAAAGTGGTTCTTGTGGTAGTGTCCTTACCTCTGGACCAGGTTACCTAGACTCCAATCTCACCTTGCTCCCGAGACGTATATTGACACCTCTGAATGAATGGATCAAGAAACTATATTGGAACCATAGAGAGAGAAAATGGAATTAAGTGGGCACACAATGGTAACAGGCACACATTTATCAGTTACTCCACTGAAGCATGATTCCTTTATGATCAGATAAATAAAAGGAATTCAAAAGATATTCCACTGCAGTTTACAACTGGTCAGTTCTCCTTTTGTTTTTCATGTGATAGAGGATGTCAGTGTCAAGGCCAGCATTTCTTGAATTACCCCTGTTTTCCCTTTAACCAAGTGATTTCTCACCCAAAGTCAGAGAGCAGTTAACAGTCAGTCACGTGGCTAACAGTCTGGAGTCATGTTTCAGCCTGTTAAGGTTAGCAGCTTTCTTTCTGTAACGGGCATTCAGCAATCTGATGGGTTCTACAACAATTGACAATGGTGACATTGTCTTCATTAGATTCACTTTCAATACCAGGATTTTTTTTATTCACTCATGGGACATGGGCACCATTGCCTGGCCCAGCATTTATTGCCACAAATAGTATCAATCCAAGTTGAGCGTGAGAAGGTGGGAGTGAGCTACCTTTGTGAACCGCTGCAGTCCATGTGTTGTAGGTAGAATCACAATGCCCTTAGGGAGGGAATTCCAAGATTTTGACCCAGTGACATGCAAGGAACAGTGATATGTCTCCAAGTCAGGATGGTGAGTGGCATGAAGAGGAACTTGCAGGTGGTAGTGTTCCCACCGTATCTGTTGCCCTTGTCCTTCTAGATGGCAGTGGGTTTGGAAGATGCTGTCTGAGGATATTGGTGAATTTCTGCAGTGCATCTTGAAGATAGTATGCACTGCTGGTACTGAGTATCGGCGGTGGAGGGATAGATGTGGTGCCATTCATTTGGTTGGATGGTGACAAGCTTCTTGGAGCTGAGTCCATCCAGACAAGTGGGAAGCATTCCATCATATACCAGACCTACACCTTGTAAATAGTGAACAGTCTTTGGCGAGTCAGAAAGGTGAGTTACTCTTTGCATATCTACTCTTGAAGCTATGTATATTTATTGGATTTGAATTTTGCCACACACTATGGAGGGATTTGAATTATGTCTTCTTAGCCTGGCCCTTAGAAATAATCCATTCATAACACCAGTACACCACCACATAAATAAACTCCTGTCCTGCAGAATTCAAGACAAGAGCCTCTGAACGTGAATAGCTTAAGCAAGTTGGAACTGTGCTAATCAGAAATCATCTTGTGCCAAATGCTCGTGGCCTGTGAATGATACCTACCAAGTGTGTTGTTATAAATTGTATTAAAAATCTCTTTCAATTCCCTCTTATGGGTGGCATGGTGGCTCAGTGGTTAGCACTGGTGCCTCACAGCGCCAGGGCCCAGGTTCAATTCCCATCTTGGTCAACTGTCTGTGTGGAGTTTGCACATTCTCCCCGTGTCTGTGTGGGTTTCCTCTGGGTACTCCAGTTTCCTACCACAATCCAAAGATGTGCAGGTCAGGTAAATTAGCCATGTTAAATTGCTCATAGGTTAGGTGCAGTAGTCAGGGGTAAATATAGAGTACTGGAATGGGTCTGGGTGGGTTACTCTTCAGTGGTTGGTGTGAACTTGTTGGGGCAAATGGCCTGTTTCCACACTATAGGTAATTAATTGCTCATTGGGCTTTTGATATTAAAGCGTCTGTTATTCATTTGTAATTATTTCAATATTCTGACCAGTTGAAAATCCCTGATTGTGGACCTTACCACTTTTGGAGACCATGCGTTTAGCTGTCTGGGCTCCAAACTCTAAAATACTCTCTCAAAATCTTTATATTTGTTCACTTATCTTTCCTCCTTTAAATATGCTATATAAAACTTATTCATCACCTGAAGTGGATCAGTATCAGAATCGGTTTCACAATGTTTCCATGAAGTACTTGCACACAGGTTAGAGGTGCTATATAAATACTGTATCAATGGAAAGCATCAGAATTGAAAGCATCCCCAGTGTCAGTCCTGATTTATCTCATGATTGGTGATGACACTGATGTGGGATAGATACACTGGTGCAGTATTTTGTTTTTGTCTGTTGTACACATTGTATCTGTGAGTGAGAAACAATGTCCAATGGGAAAATGACAATCAAAATGTTTTCAAAAATCACTCACATCAGCAAAGACAGTGAAAGAATCGGCAATTCTTTCCCATTTACATTACCGATTAATGAATGCCAGATTGTTCTATAATGTACACCATGTATCATTTTAATTGATTTGTCCATATAATGAATATCCATTTAAGTGCAATTTAAAGACCCTAACTAGCCACATTCGGAGGGGAATTAAAGTCTGACACAGTCTTCGCTCAATTTAATGTGGTGCTGCAACTGTGTCACCTTTGTTTACAATGCATATAAAATGTGAGCATTTATCTATGTACTATTACCTCATGAGGATTGGACTATAAGGAGGAGTAAATGATTCTTCAGTTTTGCAGAGTCTTGGTCAGACCCCATCTGGCACACCGCTGCTGTGGGTGGATATACTGAACTAAAGGGAGAGCAGCACAGACTTGCACCCCCTCACAGAATAATATCGAGCATAAAAGTGTAACATTATGAGGACCGATGCATAATCTTGGCTCGTGTTCCATTGAGCGTAGAAGACTGAGTTGTGAATTGATCAAAGGTGATTAGTGTTAAGATAATTCAGTCGGGTACGCATTAATTCTGATGGGGGAATGAGGAACATATGGACGTAATATCACAGTTAGAGTTGAGCCATTCAGAACAAATGTTTTCAAAGAAAGGATACTAGAATTCAGGAACTTTCTCCCACAGTAGGTTGTACTGGGAACAATCTGGAGCTTTCAAGATTGGAATTGAAAGGGTTTTGTGAGGTAAAGGTGTCGAAATGGTGGAAAAAAGATGCTTAAATGGAGTTGAGGGACAGATACTTCTGTATTTTCATCTATCTTTCTATCTGGAGTTCACTTTTTTGAATGCAATATGACTTTTTTCCAATTCCAATCAGAATCCAAACTTTGCCTCTATTTCTCTCCCCACACATGCTGTAAGACCCATTGAGTTTCTATAACATTGAAGTAATTTGCTTTAACTTGAATGTACAGCTATCTAACTGCAAAGGCATCTTTGTTGTTTATTGTATCTTGCTGTACATAAAGTGATTACCATGTCCACCTGTGTAATCACAGCCACCACTGTCCAGTTGTAAAGCTGTAGATTTGAAGAGCTTGGGAACACCCTGGGAATGAGCTGAGGTGTTTATGTAAATTTTGTTCTTTGTTTTAAAATTCATCTCAGGTAAAAGCCATGTGTCTTTGTCCTGAGCCACATGATAGAATATGCAAATCCAAACCATCTTAAATGACCAGAGCTTTTGAACTCTGAAGCCAGGTTGAACTGTTGCAAAGTACAATTTGTAAATTATATGTAACTACAGTTCCCTACTGTTAATGCAGTTTAAAAATAAACAGAACTATTTTCCTACCTCATAATATCTAGTAATAGTAAAGTCCCTAGTTGTGTCTGTCATTGAAAGGACAGATATGATGCAGAGCTGAGCTGAGGAGTGGCAGATGGAGTTCAACCCTGCCAAGTGTGAGGTTGTCCATTTTGGAAAGACAAATAAGAAAGTGGAATACAGGGTTAACGGTAGGGTTCTTAGTGAGGTGGAGGAACAGAGGGATCTTGGGGTCTATGTTCATAGATCTTTGAAAGTTGCCACTCAGGTGGATAGAGGTTGTAAGAAGGCCTATGGTGTATTAGCGTTCATTAGCAGAGGGATTGAATTCAAGAGTCATGAAGTGATGTTGCAACTGTACAGGACTTTGGTTAGGCCACATTTGGAGTACGGTGTGCAGTTCTGGTCGCCTCACTTTAGGAAAGATGTGGAAGCTTTGGAGAGGGTGCAGAGAAGATTTACCAGGACGTTGCCTGGAATGGAGAATAGGTCGTACGAGGATAGGTTGAGAGTGCTAGGCCTTTTCTCGTTGGAACGGCGAAGGGTGAGGGGTGACTTGATAGAGGTTTATAAGATGATCAGAGGAATAGATAGAGTAGACAGTCAGAAACTTTTTCCCCGGGTGCAACAGAGTGTTACAAGGGGACATAAATTTAAGGTGAAGGGTGGAAGGTATAGGGGAGATGTCAGGGGTAGGTTCTTTACCCAGAGAGTGGTGGGGGCATGGAATGCGCTGCCTGTGGGAGTGGGAGAGTCAGAATCTTTGGTGACCTTTAAGCGGCAATTGGATAGGTACATGGATGGGTGCTTAAGCTAGGACAAATGTTCGGCACAACATCGTGGGCCGAAGGGCCTGTTCTGTGCTATATTGTTCTATGACAGCATTTAGTTACAAAACAATGGGGCAATGTTTTTTTGATGTGTGTGCTTATAATCACGAAAATGCAAAATATTATAGAACATGCTTTTGAGCTGCCAATTGATGTTAATTTGGGACTCTTTCACATTCCTTTTGTAGTGTGACTTGGCTCAATGAGTATCTTGGTAAAAACAAGGACTGCAAATGCTGGAAACCAGAGTCTAGATTAGAGTGGTGCTGGAAAAGCACAGCAGGTCAGGCAGCATCCGAGGAGCAGGAGCAAAAGCACTTAGTCAGGAATCATGTGCTCAATGAGTATCTCGCCTATACTCAATAAAAAAATTGAGGGATCCAGAAATGAGCATGGTATCTATTGAGGCATTCAAGAAAGCATTGAATGGTTATTTAGATAAAAATGGTGTGCAGGGATATGAGGAAGAGGCAGGAGACTGGCACTAGGTGATAGTCAGTGCAGGCACGATGGGCCAAAAAGCCGCCTTCTACACTTTAATTTCAAGGGTGGACCAACTCCAAAAGTCATAGAGGTTGGTAAAGAGTAACCAGTCCCTGTCCTTCTCTCTTCATTAGTTTGGGTAGCTTTATGTTGATAGTAATGTCTCCTGGAAACTTAAACAGAGAAACCTAACTTCTTTCATTACAGTCAGAAAAGATGATTAGCAAAGCAGTTTGTATCCCACAACTGCTAGCCTCGACAGTGGAAAATGTTCACAGCTCTCATTAATTGTGTACAACATTCTAACATTGCTGGAAAGACTAGAGGCAGAGGGAAATGTTTCCCTCTGGGGTGTCTGGAACCAGGTGTCACAATCTAAAGTATGGAGTCGGTCCTTTAGGGTGGAGATTTCTTTGGCTTGGCCAGCATTTATTGCTTGTCCCTGATTGCCCTGAGGATAGTTAAGAGTCAACCTCATTGTTGTATGTCTGGATTCACATGAAGGCCACGTGAGATGAGGATTAGAGATACTGCAGACGCTGAAATCCAAAGTAGACTGGCAGAACTGAAAATGTGTTGCTGGAAAAGCGCAGCAGGTCAGGCAGCATCCAGGGAACTGGAGAATCGACGTTTCGGGCATAAGCCCTTCTTCAGGAATGACAGGCAGAAGGCTGGAAGAACACAACGAGTCAGGCAGCATCAGGAGGTGATGTCTGTACATTCTCCACGGGAAATATGAGTTTACGGGGATAGGGCTGGGTGCTGTGTGGGATGTCCTTTGGAAGGTCAGTGCAGACTTGATGGGCCACATAGCCTCTTTCTGCCCTGTAGGGTTTCTATGATTATTGCATAGGCCTGGCAGTTCACTGAGCTGCTGTTCCTGATTAAGGTTGCTACCACCTTGCTCTTTAAGTGTAAGAAACTACAGGGCGTGTTTGACCTTGTGGGGTAAAGGAAAACCACTTCCAGGTCTAACTAGAAAAGTAGGAACCAGTAAGGAGATACTGGAAGTCAGAATCAATAGATGTGAAACTGAAAGAGCGCAGCAGGTCAGACAACATCCGGAGAGCAGGAAAGGCAATGTTTTTGGCCAATTCTGTAATGTGAAAGCAAAGAACTGTGGATGCCAGGGATCTGAAATAAAAACAGAATGCTGGAAAAATGCAACAGGTCTGGCAGCATCTGTGGAGAGAGGTGCAGAGTTAATATTTCAAATCCCGCATGACTGGTCTTTGACAGTCTTTACTGAAGTTCACTGAAGGCGGATAACCTGAGAATCACCCCAAGTCATGAAGTGTTATATATGAGCCAGTGTTGGACTGAGGTGGAGGCGTTTTGAGAGGGTTGATTAAACTTGCTAGGCACTTGATCCTGCCAGTGGGCTAGATCACTCTCTCAGGTTCCAATCTTTTCAGCGGGAGTTATGCATTAGTTGTGTTTATTGGCATTGTTGAATGCAGGACATTTTAACATGAGCTGGGAGGAAGTTTTCGAGGGTGAATCATTTAATATACAAAAACAACACAGGCAGCATCACTTGCAAACACAATGTGCTGTTCCCCTCAAATAGCCACAAAAAAAAGGATTGCTTTCACATTCTCTAATCTACTAGCGGAGGCCATGGCCTAATGTACTATTGTTGCATTGCTAATCCAGAGCCCAGATAAGGTTTTGGGGACCTGAGTTCAAATCCTGCCACAGCGTGTATTTGAATTCTATAAAGTATGGAATTAAGAGTCGAGTGATGATCATGAATCTGTTATTAGATGTTGAAAAATCCATCTGGTTCACGAAAGTCCTTTAGGGAAGGAAACTGCCATCCTTACTTGGTCTGGCCTACATGTGACTCTAGACCCACAGCAATATGATTCTTAACTGGCCTGTGGGTAATTCGGCATGGACAATAAATGCTGGTCAAGCTGGAGACTCTGACATCTCATGAATGAATATAAAAAAAGTGAGTTTTTGACTTACTGGCTTTATCTAACTGCCATCGGGGAATTGAAGCTACTCTGAATATGGTCCATCACGTATTCTTCTCCCTGATTCAGATCATTAGTCTCAGTACTTTATTGCGTGGGTGTTATTAAGACTGTGATAATGAGCTGTGATGAATATGAGTGATTGACTGAAGTTGATCACTGCCTAAAGGCCTGTGCCGAACACAAAATGTGTTTAATAATGATCCTTGTATTATACGGTAATACTGTTTTGATGAGTGTGACTGTCAGTCGCTCACTTGAGCTTACATTCCTTGTGCTATGTAGGTCTGGATTCTACATTTACATCACAGCATTACGATCCTGACTGCTTCCAGAAATAATCAATTCTGCCATTTCCCCCTATAATATGGTGCTTGGCTTCCTGTTGAGTCAGACATCATGAAGTTGATATACAACACTAACTATTTACAGAGAAATCTCCATTATCTGACATTCAGTTCTCCGAACAAAATCGTAAGGTCCTGATGCTTGGCTAAACTGTGTTATCCGGCATTCGATTGTCCGAGTGAAATACTCCCCGCCTGTGTCCTTTGGATAATAGAGGTTGCTTTGTACAAGGCTACATTATAACAGACTGACACATATATTCTGAATTCTCTGGTTAATGATATCACTATATATGGAATGCACAAAACTGATGGACTACACTGATGAGTGAGCAGCTGAGGGAAAGGGGTTCTGTAGCCTCAGAGGTCATAATGTTATGTCTTAAAGATACACTATCTGAATATTCTGAAATCTATACCATAAGACATTACATCCCTCCTCCAGCTTCTCTTTCCACCTCTTGCCCTTCCTGTCTTCACTCCTCTTCCTCTTCTTTTGCCTTCAATCTTTGTTGTCATACTGCTTTAGCTGCTTCTTCTGTCCCTCCACGTTTCCTCCTCCTCACCTCTCTCTGTCTACTGCTTCTTTATCGTCTCCTTCCTAAATCCACCTCCTTCTGTCTTCCTGCCCATACATAATGGGCCTGTAGGCTGTTTCTGGAGAGTGTCCTGGGTGAATATAGAATAGCATTTGCTGATAATGATGAGTGATGTTACTCTGGTGCAGAATGAGCATGAAAACAGTGTCTGCCATATTAGACACTGTTTGGTCTGATCCAATTCTTGGGCCTATTGTGCTGTAAGCTCATTTGCAATGGATTACCAATATCTATAAAATGAATATATCCATTATTAACTCTGAGGCGGACAGCAAGTTCAGGGACACTAATTGTAGTGTAAAGAGTTAATGTTAATTTTGTAAATAGCCAGTCTACATTAGTTGTGATGCAAGAGATCACATGGCAACAGAGAGATAGTACTGTGTTAAGCCTCGTGATTAACACAAAATAGTTTAAAGATTGTTTAATAAAAAGCGAAGTTATCAGCGATGTACCTTCCAACAATCTCAATTGATCCTGACCATGATCACAACCTCCCCCAAGATCCACCATGATGATAACAAATTATTGCCTCCTTGGGCCAAAGGCATTTACTTGAACTCAGTCAACAGCTCGTGAAAACAGCAGCACTTGTGATATTTGAAAAGCTGTGGTTCGTAACCTGCATCATCCTTATAGCTACACAATTCCCTCCATAAGCCTTTCCACTGCTCCCCCTGGCTCCTGTTCCTATGTTCCATAAAGCCAACTCTTTTGACCAGGCTTTTGGGTCTTGTATCCAAGTGTCTCTTCCTGTGGCTTGGTCACTGAATCCCTACAGTGCGGAAAGAGGCCATTAAGTCCATCAAATTCACAGTGACCCTCTGAAGAGCATCCCATCCAGACCTACCCACCCCCATTCCCATACTTCCCACATTTACCATGGCTAACCCACCCAACCTGCACATCTTTGGACACTATGGGGCAATTTAGCATGGCCAATCCACCTAACCTGTACATCTTTGGACTGTGGGAGGAAACAGGAGCACCTGGTGGAAACCCACACAGACACGGGGAGAATGTGCAAACTCCACACAAGGAGTCATCTGAAGGTGGAATCAAACCCAGGTCCCTGGCGCTGTGAGGCAGCAGTGCTAACCACTGAGCCACCGTGCTGTTCCGGTGACATATTTTGTTAAACTGTAACACCAATGAAGCACCTTGGGGACATCAGTATAGCATCAAAGGTGCTACAGAAATGCAAGTCATCGCAACCCGGAAACAGTCCCTCGGACAAAGTTGTGCATGTGCTGGGCACCCGAAATCCGAAAGTAAAAGGTTTCTGTTGATATATTAAACACTTCCCCACCTCCTCTCCCGCCCAAAAACAAAATCACCCCGAGGCAGGGCTGCTGTGGAACAGCTTTATTGTTAATGAAGAAGGATGTTTGAAATTCTGCCTCTGCTCTGAGATCGGGTTTGGAATTCAATGTCACAGACACTTGATGTGTGCTGAAGCAAAGTGAGTAGGAGATGAGTCCCAGTCCTCAGCTCTCAGGGGACTATGGTGACATTGTCTGCCCCCACACTTTAAAAGACACCAAATCTCCATGCAGCCAATGAATTGAAGCAAGCTTGAACTAAGGCCAAAATGGAACTGCAATTAGGCAGCATCTCTTATAACAGGCAGAACGTGCTGAGAATGTACAACAGGCCAGTCAGTGTCCAAAAGAGTACAGCATTCAGCAGTAGAGAAGAAAAAGGAGAGAGGCCATTGAATCCAATATGTCTGTCCTGTCTCTTTGAAAGAGCTATTGAGTCAGCCTGATTCTCAAGATAAGGTGAATAGCCAAGGTCTTTTGTCTAGGTGAGGGAGTTCAAAACTCGGGGGCGTTTTTTAAGGTGAGAGGAGAAAGATTTAAAAGGGACCAGAGAGGCAAAAACTTCACACAGAGGGTGTTTGAACATGGAATAAACTGCCAGAGGAAGTGGTGGATGCAGGTACAGTTAAAACATTTAAAAGACATTTAGACAGCTAAATGAATAGGAAAGGTACAGAGCAATATGGGCCAAACGCAGGCAAGTGGGACGAGTTGAGTTGGGAGCCTTGGCCAGCATGGTTGAGTTGGACCCAAGGGTCTGTTTCAGTGCTGCATGACTTCTACTGTTGCTGATAGCCCTGAAAACTAGTAATTCTTAAGTAGAAAGATCTAATTTTCTCATGCACATTGTCATGAAATCTGTTTCCACCGCCTTGCACAGCAGGGTCTCTCAGACCTGAACAGCTTGCTGTGCAATAAGGATTCTCCTAAGCTCCCTTCTGTTTAAATCTTTAATTTGTGTTGTCTGGCTACTGACCCTCCTGTGATTGGAATTAGTCTCATGATCATGAAGTAGCAGCTTTCACAAAATTGGAAGGTTTGCACCTGAAAGACAAGCCTGTATTCCCATTCCAGATCCAGACTAATGTTTCTTATTTTCTCGACTTTCAGCATTTATGTGTTTTGCTTTTATTCAGGTAGAAAAGGGATAGCTCTAATACTGCTGGACCATAACTTGAGGCAAGGATTTGTAAGCCAGATTCACATGCTTTTACTGTGCAGTGCAATTCTCTTTCTCAGAGCAAGCGTGGAATTAATTAAATGTTCTGTAATTACACACAGATCCCTCACTGTAATAACCACCCCCGCCAAAGAAAAATACTCACGTTAATTCTACACACACCATGTGCCAGAAATTACCTCTTCTGCAATTGGAAAAGTGCAGAGGTGTTTAGCATTTGATCAGTTAAGGTCTGTCACTCATTATCACTCATTATGAGAACTGAAGTCAAAACAATCTCAAAACAAGTGATCGCCTTAATGGTGATTCATTAAGCTGTTTGAATAATTGTGTTTATACTGTATAGCAAAAGGGAGTGCACACATCGCTCATTTTAAATACCAGCACTGTAGCAATCTGTCTTCCTTCTAATCTTTTCACAAATCAGTTCCAGTGCTGCATGCGCAGCTTTTTAATTAAAGATTCATTCATGCGATGTGCGCACCTGTTGACCAACAGTTAATGCCCATCCTTAATTGCCCTGAGGAAGTGCCACGGACTGCTGTGATGTGGCGAACCCAATTTGAGTTCCAGGGATTTGACCCACTGGGCCAGAGGAAGTGATCGAGGCTGGTACAATTAAAACATTTAAAAGGCATCTGGATGAGTATATGAATAGGAAGGGTTCAGAGGGATATGGGCCAAGTGCTGGCAAATGGGACAAGATTACTTTAGGGTATCTGGTCGGCATGGATGAGTTGGACCAAAGGGTCTGTTTGTGTGATGTACGTCTCTATGACTCTGTAACAGCAAAGGAATGGAGATATATTTCCAAGCCAGGATGAAGTGTGAATCAGAGGAGCCTTTGCGTCTATTGCCCTATCCTTCAAGGTCCACAGAGGTCGTGGATTTGGAAGGTGCTATCCAAGAATGCTCAGCAAGCTGTTGCTGTGCATCTTGTAGGTTTTTATTCCTGATGAAGGGCTTTTGCCCGAAACGTCGATTTTACTGCTCCTCGGATGCTGCCTGAAATGCTGTGCTCTTCCAGCACCACTAATCCAGAATCTGGTTTCCAGCATCTGCAGTCATTGTTTTTACCTAGCTACATGCAACTGCCCACTGTGTGTCACTGGTGGAGGAAGCAAATGTTTAAAGGTCTAGCTGGGTTCCAGTCAACCTGAAGAAGGGCCTGTGCCCGAAACGTCGAATCTCCTGTTCCCTGGATGCTGCCTGACCTGCTGTGCTGTTCCAGCAATAAAGTTTCAACTTTGATCTCCAGCATCTGCAGACCTCACTTTCTCCAGTCAACCAGCCTGCTTATTCCTAACAAGGGAACAATTAACTTTTGGGTTAAGTGGAAATTTTTGCAAACTCTTAAAGTAGATCATCTTGACACCAAAACTGGCTTGTGACTCTTGATGCTTCACCGGTAGGATTGGTCAAGGACACTAGTGGAAAAACACCCAGAACAATTATCATGTAGTCATGGAGTTCCACAGCACAGGAAAAGGCCCTTCGGCCCATCACGAATGTGCCTTTAAAACACTTCTAATCCCGTTTATCAGTACTTGGTCCATAGTCTTAGCATCGCAACTGCATATCGTAATTCTTCTTAAGTGTTATGAAACTGTGATTCTACTAAGTTAGAATGTTATGATGGTTTCTGCCTGTGCCACCCTTATAGGCAGTGAGTTCCTATTTCCCATCATCCTCTGGGTGTAAATGATTTTCCACATATCTGCCCTAAATCTTCTGTCCCTTACCTTAAATCTGTGCCCCCAGTCATTGACCTCTCTACCAAGAGGAAAAGTTCCTTCCTTTTTCCATTGTCTATGCCCCTCATAATTTTATACATCTCAATCCTGTGCCCTCTCAGTCTCCTCTCCTCTCGGGTAAACAACCCCAGTCTGTCCAATCTTGCTTCATAACTGAAATTCTCCAGCCCAGGCAACGTCCTGGTAAATCTCTTCTGCACCCTCTCCTGTGCTATCACATCGCTTCTACAGTGTGGATTCCAGAACTGCACACAAGAGCTTCTATCTTAGAAGGAGGCCATTTGGCCTTTCACCTTCAAGCTGATTTACAAAGAGCTATCCAGATTCTCCCCACTTTTCCACTCTAAGTCCATTAAGTTACAGTATCTCAAGAGCATGTCCAAGTACTTCCTCAATGTGTACTGCCTCAGTCTGCATTTTTGATAGTGAGTTCCAAGCGCTCACAGGCCTTTGTATGAAAATAAGGTCTCCTCAAACTCCTGCAACCAATTTGACCAATTATTTTTAATCCCTTGGTAAAGACTCTCTGCTCAGGGAAATAAGTCTGTCCTACCCACTCTGTCTTCTCACCTCACACTTCTACACACCTGAAGCCTTTTCTCAGATTTTGCAGATCTGAGGTAGAGAACCACATCCTGTCCAAGCTTTCTTCAGGTTGCCTAAAAATCTCCAGTTCTGGCAACTCCGTTGTAAATCTCCTCTGTATTCTCTCTAGTGTGCTTCCATGCTTCCTGTCCATGATTACCAGAACTGCACTCTGTGCTGTCTGTTTAGACTAATGTTTTATACAGTACTGGCATACCCTCCCTGCTCTGATCTATTAGGTATTGCTACATAAAGAGAAGTGGTTTCTTAAGCACTTTATCCATTTGTGGACAGGCACCAAGAGCCTCTGCTCCTCCACAATTCTTAGCATCTGATTATTTATTATGTATTCCCTTTCCTTGTTTATCCTCCCAAATGGATACCCTCAATTTCTCTGGATCATTTGCCAGTCGTCTTTTTTTTTAATATTCATTCAGGTGTTCCTAGATTATTTACAAATAGTCATAGTATTATTGTCTAGAGGTTAGTTAAGAGTTGACAGTTTTTCTGTGGGTCTGGAGTCACATGTAGGCCAGGACTAAGGGTTGGAAGTGACCTTCCTTAAAGAGCATCAGTGAACCAGATGGGTTTTTTTTTCCTGACAGTCATTAGACTCTTAATTCCAGATTTTTAGAGAATTTAAATTCCACCATCTGCCCCCGGGGCAGGATTGAAGCCCAGGTCCCCAGAACATTACCTGGGTCTCTGGATTAACAGTCCAGTGATAATACCGCTAGGCCAACTTATACCCCTGAACATCTGACCAGATCCATTGATATCTACCTGTAGTCCACAGCCTCCTTTCCCATTGCTGAGAACTTGACATTTATTGAGCAAGAGTTGCAGAAGTGGGTTGGTGATCAGTGATCTGAAGAAAAACATTGACATGTGCAACAAACAATAATGATCTCGGTGCTTACGAGGGTAGAGAGTGTGGAGATGAAGAATGATTTCAAAAGAAAATGGCATGGGCACTTGATGGAAATAAAAACACAGGGCTACAGTGATGGTATATAGGAATGGGACTGAGTGGATTGCCGACTAGATGTTCTATATAAATCTAGTCCCATTTGTCAGAATTTGGTCCATATCCTTCTAAACCCTTTCTATTCATGCACCCATCCAGATGCCTTTTAAATGCTGTCATTGTACCAGCCTCCACCGCTTCCTCTGGCAGCTCATTCCATACACACACTAGTCCCATTTGTCAGAATTTGGTCCATATCCTTCTAAACCCTTTCTATTCATGCACCCATCCAGATGCCTCCACCGCTTCCTCTGGCAGCTCATTCCATACACACACCATCCGCTGTGTGAAAACGTTGCCTATTACGTCCCTTTTAAATCTTTCCCCTCTCATCCTAAACCTATGCCCTCTAGCTCTGGACTTTCCCACCCCAGAGAAAAGACTGTCTATTTTTCCTATCCGTGCCCCTCATGATTTTATAACCCTCCATAAGGTCACCCCTCAGCCTCCAATGCTCCAGGGAAAACAGCCCCAGCCAATTCAGCCTCTCCCTATAGCTCAAACTTTCCAACTGTGGCAACATGCTTGTAAATCTTTTCTGAATCCTTTCAAGTTTCACAACGTCCTTCCTGCAGGAGGGAGACCAGAATTGCACGCGATATTCCAAAATTGGCCTAACCAATGTCCAGCAGAGCAACTGGCCTCCTTCTGTGCTGCATTGACTCAATGGTTCAGCCCCTCAGCCAACTATCATCTGCAAACTTCTTAATCATGCTCCCTAAATCTGAGCTGAGTCCATTGATTAAATACCACAAAGGATCTAGAATGAGCCCTGTAGCAGGATTCACATCATGAAGAATGGTCATTGATGCTTTGCTTTCTGCTACTAGGACTATTTTGGAGCTAACCCATCTTCTTACTTTGAATCCCATGGACTTTGTCAAGATTCTTGGTAAGAGTCCAGCATTGACTATTCTTCTTTGTTACCTCATCAAACAAATTATATGAGGAGAAAGCTCCAAAGCACATTGCAGTGCAGCATTTTGTGAAGTACAGTGAATGTTCTAATGTAGGAAACACGCAACTAAATTGTTCACAACAGACTCCCAAAAGCAGCAATGTGACGTGATCTGATCGTGCCACGTTTATGACGTTGATTGTGGGATAAATGTTCACCAGGGATAATTCCCCTGTTCTTCTTAAAAATAAGGCAGTAGTATATTTTCACATCCACCCTTGCATGCAGTTGGACTTTCTGTTTGACACCTTATCTGAAAGAAAGCGTATCTGACAGTGCAGCACTCCCTCAGTCCTGAAGTGGAGTGGCAGACTTGGATATTGTGTTCAGGCCCGAGAGAGGGAGTCAAATACAGAATCGTCAGATTCAGAGGGGAATGTGCTATCCACTGTGCCTAGTTGTTACACCTTTGCTTGTTAGTTTTAAAATTATAAGCTTTTGTGAGCATTCCAGAAATTAAGATTGATCAGAAACCTCCGACCAAAATGGCCTCACAACTGAGGCAGGTGACCCAAGGTAGACTGAGGGAGCTGGGGAGCTCATAGTTACACGAAAGTTAGATGAGTCATTTTGAGGCGAATTTTAGTTTCAATGACCGGGCTCATGGATTGAGGAAGCATGGATTTGGAGGAAGCATAGCAGGTCAGGTAGCATCCAAGGAGCACGAGAGTCGATGTTTCTGGCAGGACCCCTCCTCGGATGCTGCCTGACCTGCTGTGATTTTTCCAACACTAAGCTTTATGAACTCTGACTCTCCAGCATCTGCAGTCCTCACTTTCTCCTCCTGAATCTCATGGGATCAGGTTTTGCATCCTGCCTAGCATCTTCCTGGCTCAGTGGTTTGCACTGCTGCCTCACAGCACCAGGGACCTGTGTTTGATTCCAGTCTCGAGTGACTGTCCCATGTCTGTGTGGGTTTCCCCCAGGTGCTCCGGTTTCCTCCCACAATCCAGATGCAGGTTAGATGAATTGCCATGCTATATTGCCCATAGTGTTCAGGGATGTGCAGGTTTAGGTGCATTAGTCAGGGGTAAATGTAGAGTAACAGGTAGGAGAATGAGTCTGGGTTACGCTTTGGAGGGTCGGTGTGGACATGTTAAGCTGAAGGCCCTGTTTCCACACTGTCGGAATTTCCGATCCCTCCATTGACATCACTTGTGGATGAACAGAGCCATATTGAAGCTCTTAAGGGAACTCACCTTGGCATGGATGTAGTTGTTGCCGGGAATGAGTCATGAGGCTAATTTAGTGAACGAGACATCAGAACGACGGGGAGAGCCAACTGCCCCAGATCTAAAGAGATTGACTTATTTTGTCTGATGTCCCACATCCTGTAAGAAATGCCTTTCATCCCTAATGTCCAGCCTGTCAGAGGTTGAGCCTTATCACCGGCTCCACACCATTAACCTCATACATCCTGTTCTTCAGGTTACCAGCAACACACCCTGTCAATGATCCCAGTCCGTAGACACCACAACCCTCCTAATCAGAGCCACCCCCATTACATTGTAAGCATTGGGCACCCTGCAATGAGTTCCAGTTGATCAATGGCAACTTATCTGTAAAGTGGTTAAACACCGAAAACTTCCTTCAGTGATACCTGATAGTTTTACACATCTGTCCATAGCCTTTAATTGTGTTTGTGAGCTTTACTTTCTGTCCATGCCAGCAGCCTGTGCAACACTGATTGTCACTGAAAGAGTGTTAATGCTCACGGCATGGACAAAATGGTTTGAATAATTTAGATCTCGCTGTTAAGTACTTGGGCTATAAATTAGGAAACAAGTGCCAATTGGTGCTGATCTGACATTTGTGACTCTTCAGCAAAAGGATGGCAGCTCACGTTACATATCCCATTTAGATGGTGCTCAGTGTCAGATCATTGCCGTCCGACCTCGGCAAAGATCTTTAACTTTTCGGGAAAAAAAATTGCAACAAAGCCAATGGAACGAAAATTGACAGACAAGAAATCATTTTTGAAACCTTTACTGTAACAAACCAATTAGCAGCAACATAATTCAAACATTAATTAACCAAGAGAAGGATATTTCAAACAAGGAAGTGATTGTCACTTTAAATAGATGATGTAACATGTAGCGACAAGCATTTGCAGCGCTCCCTGCACAAATATGACACCAAGAATATTCTTGCATCCTTTCCATCTTAGCTCCATTCTGTAGGATCTCTCACTTCCCACTCCCATGGGTCATTTTGACCAGTAAGCATACTCCAATCTATTTTTCCAGACATGGTTAACACCAACAAGGTGCACACCTATGAGCTGAATTTCACTCAGGGCTCATGATAGACTTGATGGCATAAAACCCTCAGAGACTCCCTTCATAGAACCATTTATACATCCAGTTGGGTTCTTGCAAAACTGAAGCAGCAGCAATAAGTCTTGTTCAATCCCTTGCTCTTCCTATCTTCAGTCCTCTGTCCTTTCCAGTTATGTGACATGCACACTAACCTAGTCTCTGTTGCATTCCCAGAAACCTGTTTCAACACAAGTGTTATGTTCTGAATTGCGAAACAGAACATGTCCCATTCAGAGGAAGGCTTTACCTGATTCCTATCATACAAGTCATTGGTTTGATTTAAGCTGCCCATCACACAGTCAGGCTGAGATCTGACACCTCTGCCATTACTTTGTCGTTTATCCTTTGCTTCTTGGCATTTCAAATCAATAGCAGCCTCAGCCCACTTGTGCAATAGTTTGGAACCTAACAACTTAATAAGAAGGGTTCTGAGGAAGGGACAATGGACCCGAAATGTTTGCTTCGCTTTTCTCCACAGACATTGGCAGATCTGCTGAAATTTCTGATTTTTTGCTGATTTCATAATCAGGAAACCTCCTCCTCCTCTGTTCATCTTGGTGTTAAATAGAATCATAGAGTCATACAGCACAGAAACAGACCCTTCAGGCCAATTCATCCATACTGACCAGGTTTTCTAACCTGATCTAGTCCACTTGGCCTACATTTGGCCCATATTCCTCTGAAACCTTTTCCATTCATTTACCTGTCCAAATGTCTTTTAAATGTTGTAATTGTACCAGCCTTTACCACTTCCTCTGGCAGTTCATTCCATATATGCACTACTCTTTGTGTGCCTTTTAAAACTTTCCCCTTTCCCCTTAAACCTATGCCCTCTAATTTTGAACTCTCCTACCCTGAGGGAAAGACCTTGAGTATTCACCTGATTTATATGGAATGCACTGCCAGAGGAAGTGGTAGAGGCTGGTACAATTGCAACATTTAAAAAGCATCTGGATTGGTATATGAATAGGAAGGCTTCGGAGAGATATGGGCCGGGTACTGGGAGGTGGGACTAGATTGGGTTAGGATATCTGGTCGGCCTGAATGAGTTGGACCAAAGGGTCTGTTCTGTGCTGCACACCTCTATGTCTCTATTTATGCCCTTCACAATTTTATAAACCTCTATCAAGTCACCCCTGAGCCCCCCACACTCCAGGGAAAAAGGTCCCAGCCTATCCAGCCTCTCGAATAACTCAGACCCTCCAGTCTTGGTAACATCCTTGTAAATCTTTGCACTCTTTCCAGTATAATAAAATCCTTCCGACAGCAGAATTGTACGCAGTACTCCAAAAGTGGCCTCACCAATGTCTTGTGCAGCTGCAACACCTGTACTCAATACTTTGACCAATGACGTCAAGCGCGCCAAATGCTTTGACTTTTAGATGTAGAACAGAGGCCTGACTCAGATAGATCTCCAAATTGTCATGGTTTCCTTTGGGCAGGATTGCCCAATCTTTTCCTTTCCACAGTCCATACCAAAAATAGATTATCCCTCTCACTTCTGTCTGAGAGATCCTCCTGTGTGCAAAATAACTGTTGCCATTAATTGATTAAAGTGAAGAGATTTGATCCAGTTGTTTAGAACCATGAAGGAATGGGACAGAGTAAACTAAACAGAATAAGACTCCAGCAGTTGAACTGTCGATAAGTAGACTTAAAGCAAAAGTACTGAAAAAGACCCAAGTATGAACATTTTCGACACACCAAGTGGTAGGGATTTAGAATTCTCTGCCTGATAGGATGAAGAATACAAATTCAGTCATTTCCACCTTCCCCGTAACAACAGTCTGACCACTGGGAGGCTTCCTGCCTGGTCTGAGGTTAATCAGCAAGACTAGATTGGCAGATAGCAGATCCAACTGTATCTCCATGCCAAACACAGTCCCACCTAATCATTACCCTGTACTCATGCTGTGTAAATTGGTGTTGCCTTTCAAAGTTTGATTTCCTGATCAGTCCAAGATAAAAACAAATCTCGTTTTAGCAATGTTTAAGTTTGAAACCTGCCTTCCAAAGAGAATAGGATAAATACTTGAAGATGAAAAGAAAATAACATGGATGTCTGGGGAATGAGCAGGGGAGTGAGATGAACTAATTACTCTTTGGTGCTGTGCTAGTCTACAAATCCGGGAGGTGTTGTACTTCAAAATAATTCATTATTTGTGATGGTTGAGATATTCCTGAAAGGAGAAACAAATATCAGGGCAGAATTTTCACTTACATGTCAGGCATTTTGGTAATTTTGGAATGCCGGGTGTTAAATTTATTGGCTAGCGTTATCCCAATTCCGTGGCATTCTTCTATTAGTGGAGAGCCAACTGAGATAAGTTAATGACTGAGACCAATTGTCAGAGGCTGATGTCTTCCAGCCAGCCTTGCATTGCCCCCTGGGGCTTCTAGAACAGGTCAGTTGCGGAGCTGACTTTATATTGACCGACTGGGAGACCAGCACACGAGGCTTCTATTCCTCCTTCTCTGGGCAGAGCTACTGGTGCGCGTCTGCCCTTCAACAATGGTGGCCTGACATCCATGGCCATTTCTAAATTTAAGATGGGGATGGCCATTGTTCTCCCTGACCGGCTGCTTCCATGTTGGAAAGTCTCCAATGTGCCATTGTCAGTCCACCTTCTTTTATTGGACAGGAACTAATTGGCCACCTGAGGAATTGTCACTGCCAAGTGAATGTTACTGACACAATGAGTTCTCACGGTCCCCAATTGACCCCGATTTCAAGACCCCCAACACCAAATTCCCCCACCCCCTCACCTCCTAGCACCATATCCATTTTTACCCTTTGCCTTAGAATGAGGTTCTGGTGTGAACAGGGTTAACCTGAGCCAGACCGGCTACGTAGAACATTCTAGGCTTGTGAACTTGTTGATGCTCTAGTTGAGGAAAACATCATGTGGTGTCTGTCTCTCACACGTCTCACTTTCACATTCCAATTCCGTTACCTCCATCACTAACTTTACCAGTTCAAGATTCACAGACCACAGGAGGCTGTTTGATTCAGATTCTTCATGTTATTCACTAGCCTGAAGTAAACCAACAACACTTCCAACAGAATTGACTGGCATCAAGGAGACTGCAGGCTGGAACCATCATCATCAATATAGTGCTATTTAACAGTCATTCCCAGAAATTAAAAAGACGTCAACTTGTTTTATAGTTCATCGAATTGGAAGATCTGGAATTGAAACCGGCTCTTGCACCATCAAACAGATTCTGTTTGGCTTGCAGACTGGAAATGCTTGCAGCAGAGATGATTCAGGGGAAGTTTAATAAAGGCCTTCAACATTAGGAAAGGTTTTGATAGAGCAAAAGAAGAAGAAACTGCTTCCCCTCGCAGGAGGGTGAGCACCCATCTAAAATCGTAGAATCCCTACATTGTGGAAAGAGGCCAAGTGGCCCTTCACGTTTGCACTGACCCTCCAAAAAGCATTTCACCCAATAACCCCACACTTACCCTGACTAACTGACCTAGCCTGCCCATCCCTGGACACTGTGGGCAGTTTAGCTTGGCTACTCCACCTAAAACGTGCACATCTTTTGCCTGTGGAGGAGACATGGGGAGAATGTGCAAGCTCCACACAGACATTTGCCTGAGGGTGGAATTGAACCCAGGTTCCTGGTGCTGTGAGGCAGCATTGCTAACCACTGAGCCACTGTGACCAACAAGCGAGTTGAGGTAGAGTGGTATAGCGGGTGGGGGAGATGCGGGGATGGGAGAATGAGGAATTTCTTTTGCAGTGAGTTGTTATGACCTGGAATGTGCAGCCAAAAAGGATTGAAACTGAATTCAAGTGATTAAATGGTACCTTTTGAAAGGTATCTACTGTATACGTAGTCAAGGAAAAAAATAACAGGTTGAGGGATGTGATGAAAAGGTGGGGCATGGGATGAATTGGAGAGCTTCTTGATGGAACTGCACATGTAGAGTGGGGCAATGCGACCTCGCTGTGCTGCAACATTCAGTATTTTGATCCACATGTTTGTCTCTTTTCACTGAACCCTTTGTGGGACAGTTGCCATCATTTTGTTTTTCTCTGGTTTTCCTCAGGCTTCTATTAGCTGACAGGACCTGCTGAGACATGCATTCCTTACAGACATTCCATACACAATCACATGCCTAAGACACCGTGGTCAGAATTCTCCCCTGTCGAGAAGGAGGTGTAATTGTACGAATTAGGCTTGGAGTGATACTCATCTCCTTCTCAGCAGCTCTCCCATTAAGGTCTGGGCAAGAATTCCCATAGGGGACTTCCTTGACCAATAAACAATTATGATTCTCAAATGTTGATTACTGGCCATGCAAGGACCTCAGCAACCAAGTCTTTGAGTACTTGCATTTCTAGCAGGTAGGAATGGTGACTAGTTTCCTGGTCAGAGGCATGGATAGCATAGCAATCTCTGACAATCACATTCTTGCCCTTGCCTCTGACTCCTACCCAACGCCCCTCTCTCCACAACCTCAGTGCTCGACAAGAAGAAAAGATGCTTACCTTCTTGTCACTGGATCCTCTAAAGTTTTAGGCCTGGATAGACAGTCCCTAAGAGGCAGGGATCTCAGTGTTAAAACCTGTAATAAGCCAAGAAGCTCTGGCTCTTCACTCTGAATGAGCTGATTGGAGCACAGTAGGTCGGGTTAATTCGACAGGAGGGCTGGCGTGTTTGCCTCAACCCCCATACTTAGTTACAGAAAATGGGAAACCACACCCCTGTATCTTTTAAACACTATCCACTCTCCCAAACTATTATTCAGTGCATCAAAATCTGTCATAGTAGATCACAGTCTCTCAAGTGTATTTACTGTGATGATAATATTGAGCAATCTATTACTTTCTGGCACTGGTGGCCAAGAGAAGGAAAAGACTATAATGGAGGCATTGCTATCCTAGAATTCATCGCAATAATGAAGTCCCCCTATTCAACCTGTTGAGTCACTCAAGGCCTCCTGTTTCAACCAGGAATCCTGGGCTCAATTCAGGCTCTTTCAGAAATCTTAGTCTCCTGCAGAATACATTGGCAAATTCTGTTGGCTGGCAGTCTGCAAACAAAGAAAAGGGAAGAAAAAGAGAGCAACAAAGCATGCCACTTTAGATTTGGAATTAGATTGAGGTTTTATTGTCATCTGTGGCCAGGTATGGGGCGGGAGGGCGGAGGTGGGTGGTGGAAAGCAGTACCGTGAAAAGTGTACAACGTTGGCATTTCCAGTGCTATCTTAGGTAGAAAGGTGCAAAATCTTAGATGCAAAAATAGAAAAATACAAAAATAAGTTAAAAAGTTCAACATTACAATTCTTCTTAGTACAAAGGAAAGAAATGAGAAAAATAAAGTTAAAAGTTAAACATTACAGTCCTTTCCTAAGCCATGGGACCTGCAGACCCTGCACACGGGGCTTTCCCCATGAGGGCTCACATTTCCCCCGCACTGGGCAAAGTCCCACCCGGGTTCACCAGGCGCTATGCTGCTGACCGCCACTTTGCGCCAACATCCATCGGGGCTTGCCAGGCTTTGCCGCCAACCCAACGCGACTGACCTGGCTGCGGTCCTTGTGGCCCAGATGCGGCTGACCGTTTTCAGTTTTTAAAAGTGCTGACATAGATGACACACACAAATCCCAGGGTAAGGCTAAAGGCACAGCCATCTGATGACATGCTGATTACTAGCTGATTAATCCTGAAGAATTTAATTGATGTTGGAATATTGAGTAGAGATTTGGACTGATGATCAGGATCACATGTTATCTCCAATTGTTCATCTAACGAGTCTATTCTCGAGTGTTGGCACTGAGCCCACGTAAGGGAATGAGCTAGTAATGACCTAGCAGACCGACGACATTGGGCTTAGCATCCTAGTTCTTGCTGCAAGGTCAGAGTGCAGACTGATATCTCCAGTTCCTGGAGAAAATGTCTCAATAAGCAAGACTTTCAATCTAGGGGTGGCAAGGTTCCCTGGGAGCCAGACTGGAAGACCCAGATGAGGGCAGAGACTGAGAGCTGTGAATGCACGACCTATCTCTATGCACTGACCCAGTGTGGCAGGTCAACAAACAAAACCAATCAAAGCAAAAACAGACCTCCATCCCTCACCCATCTTACCCTTCCTTCCTCCCACACTTGCGCTCAATGCCCCATTCATGTTCCTCCATATCTTTTTGTGCCAATCGATAACTCAACTCATTCTCATGGCCCTTTATAGCCGCTATATTGACTTATGCCAACTTGTCTCCCTACCACAGTTTCTGCTCCCTATTCCTTGCCAGCTCAACTAGTCTCCACCATTGGCAAATCTCAAGAGCCATACTGATAAGAAGTAAATGTCTGTGTCTGTTGACAATGGCATTGCAAAAAATAAAACTCCCATTCAAGAATATGTTTAATCCTTGAAGCCCCTTACCATTGATTCTAAGGGTATCTGATTCTCCTAAGAGCATCTGGCTCTCTGCCCGTTGGTGTCCTGAGATCATGCCCACCTCAGCTCTCCAAAGGGGGTATCTTGGCTATCACGATAACACACCTGATGTGACCTGGTCTGCTCGGCACACTCCAGGTTTGAGATAACTGAGTTGTCAAAATGGGATTGAAATGGAGGCTGCTGGTTGTCTAAGTGACCATCAGTTTCTGTCAATCACGCACCCATGAAACACAAGTGTTACCAAACCCCAAACCTTCCCAGACTACGAGAACTGGAAACGGTAGGCTCAGAAGCAGAATTTGGGATTTTCAGGGATTTTCACCATTCTCACCAAAACAAGAGACTTGGCTCTCAAACTTTGCACTTCATTTGATCCTCCATTACAGCTGATTGATTTCCATTGTTGAGAATTACACAAGCCTTTCCAGCATCTCAGGATCCCCAGTGGATCGTGTAGCGTTCCAGCTGCGAGAGTGAGGTTAAGATGACCCACCAGCGAGCCACACCTTGAATGTGATGGGAAATTGCCCTTTGGAATTGTCTTTATTTTATGCTTGCAATGTTGGCATTGTATTTAAGGAAGGGAAGATTTGTAGGGGGTGGGAGGAGAGAAATTGCAGTGTCAAGTTGCAGGGTGTGCTTGATATCGATTCTGAGTAAGTGATCATTTTCTCGAGGGTATGTTGTGAAATGTCAGGAGCTGAGTCATGGAAACTGGAAATGTGTGGTCAATGTGTTTAACACCTATTAGGGCTCCAGTGTAATTGCATTCCTGCATGACTCAGATTGCTGCAGTTGGAAATGGAGTCCATAGGGGTGAAGGGCTATCAAGTAGATTATTTGCTGGGAATTCATCTAAAGAAATACACATTTATGGAACAGAGTGATTTTCAAAGGAAAAGGACTTTAAATAGAGCTCATGAAAGCTATGCATATTCAATATTAAAGGGTCAACAACAGACAACAAGCTTTTTGTCATGTCCTGTAATGGTGTTCTTCTCTAATGCATACTTCAGGACAGTGTAAGTTATACTGGAGCAATTTGATTTCAGTGGGAAGAGTGCATGTTGAGATGTGCTGTGCGGGGGGGTTCAACAGTTCTGCCATCATCCACATGGGCAAGGGCACCAAATACGTGGGAACCTGCAAGTTCCCCTTCAAGCCACTCACCATCCTGACTTGGAAATGTATTTCCATTGCTTCACTGTCACTGGGTCAAAATTCTGGAATCCCCTCCCGAACAGCATTGTGGATGTATTGCACTGCAGGGACAGCAGCATTTCTAGGAGGCAGTTCACCACCACATTCTTAAGGAGCAGTTATGGATTGACTACAGGTGCCGGCGTGGCCAGCATTGCCCACATTACAGCAATGAATATAAACAAGAAAGGTTGGCAAGTCAACCAACATATTAGCTCTCTGAAGGTTATGCATTTCAACCCTCACCAAACTTTGGCATTGTCTCCGTGCCCAAATGGTGGTAAGACCCAGCGGTGTAAATCAGAAGTTAAGTCAGGCTTTAGAACCTGTAATTGTATTACTGTCACAGCTGAGTCTTGTAAGTCCAGGTCCAGATCTTTGAGAACAGAGTCTAGGCTGAGATTCACATGCAGGACTGAGAGTTGCACTATCAGAGGCACTGTCAACCCTGTCAGGTAGCTGTGAAGGATTCCATGGTACTATTTTGAAAAAGGGTGTGAGAGATCTTCCTGGGGTCTAGCCAATATTTAGCCCTCAGCTGAACACATTGGGCTGGCTGATACAGCACGCCAAATGGGGATGTTTGCATTAAGGAGTGAGGGTGGGGATATTGGGAAGTAGGGGGTAGTCGGTAAACTATATTAGGTGGATCGCCCACTGCCTTCCTGACCAACTCTGACCAGGGCTGCCCATTTCCTGGCCTAATGACTTTTGCCCTCTGATGACTTTCAATTCACCTCCCGTGACAGAGTATAACAGGCAGTAACAGTGGGAAGACCTTTAATTCACAACTTTGTTGAAAAGGCAGAGACCAATGTGGGCATTCGAGGGTGGGGGCCAAGTGCACATTCAAGAGGTTACCTTGCCTTTGAACCTCTCTGCTTGCCCTCCAAAGCCACACCTCCACATCCACCCCTCCCGCCAATGCTGATTCCTCCCCACCCTAAAACCTTTGGTACTGCAATCTATTCTTGATATTCAGGACATCCTTGCAGTCCTAGCACTGTGCACTATGGAGTTCTTTCTCTGCAGGGAATGCCAGCGATTGAAATGTCTGAACAGTACTAGTTTGCATTCAGAGGAGAGTGAAAGTTAAATGTTGCAGTTGATTATCTAAAACTAGATCAGATCAATGCAGAAAAGGAGCAGTCTTATCTTTATCTAAGTAACTCACATTGAAAGAACTTCAGAGGAGAAGACCTTCATCTTGCTGAGGGGAAATTGGGGCTTTGGGGAAAGGTTGGTTAGTAAATACAAGTACAGGTCAGTTGGGCTGAATGGCCTGTTTGAGCTGCAAAGAAGAAGGGATTTCTGTACTCATTGGTTGCTCAGAGAAACTGGGGGACTTCTTGACTGTAACTGTTGAGAATTATATCCAATACGAAACAAGGCCTCATAGATTGCTCATTTCTAAAGGATCATGGATATGGTGACCAAAGTTTGGACAGTACCAGTGGCTTCATATTTGGAATTCTAGTGAAAGTCCACATTCAGATCCATCATTGAGTGGTCAAGAGTGGAGCAATCCAGGGTCGGTAAGAGTGCTGATCCTAATCATTTACCTTTACAAGCTTCATTCTTGCTGGCTGGGAGTGAGGTGGGGACTCAATGTTTAATGTGATGGCCAGCAACTGGAAATAAAATGTTGCCATTAATGTCGTGTGGCTCGGCTGCACGTTTGGGTTCAGATGTCATTCGTTCACCCTTGACCATGTTGTTCTCCTTTTGTCTCCCTCAGGGTCGCTGCTCCAGAGAAAACTGCAAGTACCTTCACCCTCCACCCCACTTAAAAACGCAGCTGGAGATAAATGGACGCAATAACCTGATACAGCAGAAAAACATGGCCATGTTGGCCCAACAGATGCAGTTAGCCAACGCTATGATGCCTGGGACCCCATTGCAACCAGTGGTGAGCATGCCAGCTTAGTGTTACTATATTGCAGGTGGCTAAGAAGTTGAGATTATATTCCTCATTGTTTCTCGGGGTAAAAATCACTTTGCTATCAATTAGTCACAGCATTAGATGATCTGGGTATTTCTTTTTGTCAGTGTCTATCCCATTCCATCTAGTTTTGTCTTAAATCTCCAACCATCGTTCAGTATCCCCAAGTTTGGTTAGGTTAAGAAGCTTCATTTTTGTTTCTCACCAGCAAGAGTCCAAATTCTGAAACCCACCCAGAATCCAACAAGAGCAGAGTTGTCGCAAACAAAAACAGAAGTTGCAGGAAAAGCCCAGTTCTGAGGACGAGTCACTTGACCCTGAAACACTGACTCTGCTGCAGGAAAAGCTCAGCAGGACTGGCAGCGTCTGTGGAGAGAAATCAGAGTCAGTGTTTCAGGGTCAAGTGACTCGTCCTCAGAACTGGGCTTTTCCAGAAATTTCTGTTTTTGTTTCTAATTTACAGCATCCACATTCTTTATCAAGAGCTGAGTTGTGTCACATTCCATTGAGGGTGATCTTGTCAAGGTTGGAACTGTTGTTCTACCAGTCCCAAACTCATTGACATCTTCGAGGTGGACATGTCAAACTTATCAACACACCCAACCAATACATTTCTAATACAACTAATAGATTATAGGCCCGATCAACCAATAGGTTTATGCAGCAACCCACCAATTGACTATTGATTGAAATAGCCAGTAGGACCAAGACAGTAACTTGTTGCTGATTGATTTCCTCCTTTTCATCTTTCCTATCCCCGCTCTGCTGCCTTCATCTTGCAATCTCGTTCTTGTCCTCTCCCTAACATCTCATCAGAAATGAAGAGTTCAACACAGCATGTGGGGGATCTAAAAGTGGATCTCTTTGCCCTGTAATGCCCAATTCCTTCTGGGTTATGGATGGTTGCAATAATATCTTCAGAACTGGCACGCATGGACTCAGTTTCAAGACTAAGCATGCAATAAAAAGGAGTGTGTTTCTCAATGAATACAACTTTACCTATAAAACATACCTCCAAATGATATCCTTCAGGATAAAAAAAACAGACTGAATGCTGGCGTCTAAACTGATGTTCTATGTTTGAGTCCAAGCCTCTTGATCACTTGTCCAGTAACTACTGCACCAAGATATCCTTAGACATGTTATTCTTCAATATTAGGGAGGGTTTCTTGCAGTTTGACTAAAATGCACAGGATTCTTTGCTCAGTGTTGGCAAACTCCAGTAGCCTTTATAAAATGGTAGTCATGAACAAGATGGAAACCCATTTGGAATCTCCCTCAATTTGTCAAAATATGGTAGTCAGTTGTCAGTGAATTAGCTGCTCCATGAATCAGAGCTCTGTAATCGCAAGTGTAGAACATTGCAAAAGCTTTGACAGCCAAGTTGATTGTCGATACATTACTGTGATATACATTTGCGAGACTATTAGCCTCTGTATTATCCAGAGAATGCTGTAGTACAGAGGGATCTGGGTGTCCTTGTACATGAATCACAACATGTTAACATGTGAGCAAAGCAAGCAATTAAAAAGATAGACTGAAGGTAGGCTTCTAATACAAGGGTGAACGGACTCTCCTTATCCTGCCAGTTACCTGGTCCATTAGCCATGTTAATATGTCACGTCATAGATTTTTATAGCGTGGAGAAAGACGTTTAGTCCAACTCATCCATGCTGACCAGATATTCTTAATTAATCTCGTCTCATTTGCCAGCATTCGGCCGATATCCCTTTAAAACCCTCCTTATTCATGTACTCTATATATATATAGTATAACTGTTACCCTAACACTGAAAGTATGGGAGTCTTACTGCAACGATACAGAGGTTTAGTGAGACCTCGTCTGGAAGACTGAGTACAGTTCTGGTTTCCTTAGTTAAGAAGGAATATATTTATATGGAAGCAATTCAGACAAGGTTCATTCGGATGAAGGGGCTTTCCTATGAGGAAACATTGAACAGATTGGGCTGATGATCATTGGAGTTTAGAAGAATGAGTGCAGATCTTATGGACTTGTGTAAAATTCTGAAGGGGCTTGACAGAATAGATGCTGAGAGCATATTTCCTGTCTTTGCGGGGGAAGTCTAGAGCTAAGAGGCACAGTCTAAAAATAAGGAATAATCTATTTAAAACAGAAGTAAGGAAGGATTATTTTTCTCACAAGATTGCTACTGCTTGGAATTCTCTTTCCCAGCAAGCAGTGAAGGCTGGATTATTGAAATATTCGAGATTGAGTGAGTCAGTTTTTTGATCAACGAAGGAATCAACGATTACAATGGTTAAAGCCACAAGAGATCAACAGTGAGCCAATTGACTGGTGAAGCAGGCTTGAGGGGCCAAGAGACTGCCTCCTGTTTCTGTTTTTCCTGTTCTTATGTTTACTGGAAATCAGAGATGGGGAAATAGTTAAATGTTCGCTTTTCCTCTTTCATGAACTTATTCTGCCCTTCTGGGTTTTTTTTAATTCCTAGACTAAGGGTGTCGCTGGCTAGGCCAGCACCTATTGCCCATCCCTAATTGCCCACAAGATACAGGTAGCTCTGCTATTATGTGATAGTTGTGTTCTTTTGTGACCCTGCGCTACACAAAAATTGTACAAATGCACTTAAGTGTTGGCAATGTAATCACATTATAGCCAACATACACTTTAAAAGTTCACGTTTTAGAAACAACGTTCCCTATTCAACCAATCATGTTACAGCCAATTTGCCTCAACAAAAGAGACGTTGTAGCAGATCTGCCTGTCGTTAAGAGTCAATTACATGGCTATGGGTCTGGTGTCATATGTAGGCCAAACCAGATAAGGATGACAGGTTTCTTCCCTAAAGGACATCAGTGAACCAGATGGGTTTTTCCGACATTCGACAATGATTTCAATGTCATCATTAGACATTTAGTTCCAGACTTTTTTTATTGAATTCAAATTCCGCCATCTGACGTGTGGGGATTTGAATCAGGTCCCGAGATCTCTGGATTAACAGTCTAGCGATTATACCACTAGTCTGTCACCTCCCCTTCATTAAATTCAAGACTCCTGTAGCTCAGAGAAAAGAGTCCTAGCGACTGAGTCATGGCCAGTCCCTCCTCTCCAGGTCGACCTGAACCTGCTGAAATTGGTGGAAGAGAAGCTACAACATTCTCCCCGTGTCTGCGTGGGTTTCCTCCGGGTGCTCCGGTTTCCTCCCACACTCCAAAGATGTGCAGGCCAGGTGAATTGGCCATGCTAAATTGCCCGTAGTGTTAGGTAAAAGGGGTAAATGTAGGGGTATGGGTGGGTTACGCTTCGGCGGGTCAGTGTGGACTTGTTGGGCCGAAGGGCCTGTTTCCACACTGTAAGTAATCTAATCTAATCTAACATGCCTCAATGTTACACCATGAGAGGGGTTGAAGATATCAGCCGAAGCCATGGTGCCTGATCCCTGGTGTTGAAAAATACTCATCCAGTTGGGTAAATGAGCAGAGAATGGAATTGGTTGTTTCCATTTGAATAATCACCAGTGTAGCCTCACATATAAACAACAAGGACTCAACCAGAACTGTTGAGTGGGTCACTGTTGCAGGGATGGAGAGGGACAGAGTGTTGGAACAGTGAAGATGACTTCAGTTAGCGATCACGGAATCTCAATTTTGCTGACCTGTAGTAATTTACACCAAATCCCGCATGGTTCCTTTTTGTGTATGAAATATCTCTATGGCGTCAACCTTCACTGTCTTCCTAGCCTCATCCAGCACTAACCACTACCTCCCGGCCCCCAACCCCACCAATTTGTCCACTGCACCAATACATAACTGGTCTTGTGTGTATTTCATGTTTAATTGCTTCTGCATTGATGGCTTCAGTTGCCTTGACCGAATTGCTCTAATTTCTTCCGTAACTTTTTCCCTTCAGTATCTCCAGTTCCTCCTTTGAGGGGAAATGGCAGCATGGTAGTAATGCAGCTGTATCTAGAAATGCAGTAGCCCAGGATAATGGGTTTCAGCCCTAAAGTGGCAGGTGGAGCTTGAATTCAGATGATAAATCTGGATTAGAAAACTAATCTCATTGATGGGCGACCAGAAGTTTACATTGATTGTTGTAAATAACCTTCTGGTTCACTCACATCTTTTAAGGAGGGAAATCTGCATCCTTCCTTGGTCTGGCCTACAAAAGGTTCCAGGCCCACAGCCCTGTAGTCATCTCTGAAAGGAGAAAGTAAGGACTGCAGATGCTGGAGATCAGGCTCGAGAGTGTGTTGCTGGGAAAGCACAGCAGGTCAGGCAGCATCCGAGGAGCAGGAGAATCGAAATTCCTCGGATGCTGCCTAACCTTCTGCGCTTTCCCAGCAACACACTCTAGACGTCATCTCTGAAAGTTCAAGGTTAGTTTAGGATGGGAAACGATCACTGGCCTTGCCAACCATGCTGACATCCCATTGAAAGAAAAGATCAATTTTCTAAGTTCCTCTCTGACTAACCTGGCCTGATTCCCCTTTATATCGCTGGCTGTTGCAGCTTGTTTGATAACGATTGTGGGCTGTTTCACCATGTTAACGAAATGATACACATGCAAGTTGTTTTTGTTATCGTTCATGTTGAGGTGAAGTTGGACCCCACAGGGAGGAATGGATGGAAGAACTGGATTTAGGAATGGGAGCCCAGATTTACCTCTGGTTCAGCGGAAAGAGACTTCTTCTCATTCGGGTCCCTGCAGAAACCAGAGGGAGCCAGAAGTTAGTAGAATTCAGTCAAAACCGAACACCACTATCAAACATAGTCAGCAAAATTAGCTGGATCCCAACAGGAAAGCACGTTTATGAAACTGATAAGAAAGTGGGTCTAAAAAGGTGGATTCATTGAGTCAGCCAAGTTTCATTTTTAAACCCTGGACAGAATTTCTATGCACTGATATCCCACCACCACCAGCTGACCATTGGACTTGTGCCTGAGAATTGTTCTCATTGGGAATGGAAAATGGCTGTATGAAGACTGGAAAACATCAGTCAAACTTTATCATTTAGTTAAAATTAGTTAAGATTATAGCAAGATCTGCATTTGTACAGCAGTTTTCATACGCTCAGGACACCTTAGTGTACTTTATTGTTCATTGTTATGCCCTCACTCTGGACCAGTACATTTATCTTTGAAATGAAATTTGAAACCTCCATTCTTTCCTGAAGAAATGAATCCATAAGATTCTACAGTTTAAACCATTTTCTTATCATGCAAGAGTCAAACAAAGCAAATACTAAGTTATATCTTAGTTAACCCTTTAAACTTAAAATGCAAAATCAAAGCAATCCAAACATGAATTAACAAGGTAACTATGATTGATTTATCAATTATAAAGGTCCTCACTTCACCTCCACAGCGCAGTGCAAAGGAATCAATTCAGTGTTTAGTCAGACTGGGAGGTGTAGTGTAACAGTCAAGTCATGTAGATATAGTATATGTAAGCACAAAGCCCAGACAATGTAGAAGTCTGAGATTTTAGAATAGTGTAAATGGCTAAGGTTGTTAATAAACTTGAAGATATCTGTCTCAATAAGAACCTAGTCTTTGGCTGACATAGACTAGCGTATAAGGAAGCCTATATTATACATCAGCACCCAACCTTTGAGGTCTCCCTGAATAACACTTCTCTGTCCTGTGGATTGTTCTTATCCTGGGAGTCTGGGGTGTTAGGGGCATTGCCCCAGTAACAGCCACAGCCTCCATGGTGGATCAGCTGATTTCTGATGTTGCTGGCCTCTGGTTGGCTGCTCTTGCAGCTGGCAATTCTTTTCCTAGGTCTTAAGTTTGGCAGAAAGCCCACTGACTATCAGTTATCTGATTGCTGGAAATCTAGCAGGTTTTCATGTCGTAGTGTGTGGGTTTCTCTCCTTTCAAACTTGGTGTGAGACAAAGAAACTTCTGCTGTACATCTTAGTTTGTTCTCAGCTTCTTATTCCAGCCCATACCTTCCTCAACCCTGCCTGTACTGCACCACTGGATTATTATTCGTCTTATGATCTGTGATGGCTCTGTCTCCTTTTACATAGAGATGACCAAAGGTTTCCTTAGAAAATGAGAGAGGTGGTTTACTTCCTCAGTTTCTCAAGGAGCTCTCTGAAAAGAAATGCAAGCTACCTGAATAGAAAGACTTTAAAGGGATATACTCCAAATGTTGGCAGATGGAACCAGATCAGATTGGGATGTCTGGTCAGCATGGATGAATTGGACCGAAGGGTCTGTTTCAGTGCTGTATGACTGTAACTTTATAACTCTGACACTACAGATTCCATCACACAATGCAGTACTCTACTTCATACAGAAAGTGTGGCATCCAACTTACACACGGTGTAACGTGATGGTGACCAGCTAATTTCTTTTATGCAGATATTGTTTCTCAGGGAGAAATGGGGAAATTCCAATTCACTTTCTCCAATATAGTGCAGTGAGACTTTCTACAATGTTGAGCTCTCTACAACAATGCAGTTACGGGATAATAATGACAGTTTTCTGGGTGGACATTTGGGTCCTCTTGGAATTTTGCAAACTCTTCACTACTCCAACTCCCTGTCTTGCTTCAAAGCCTCCTACAAACCTTTCTCTGACCAATATTTTGATTGCCAATCTTAACATCTTAGTTCACTGTTAATAATTTGTTTGACAACACTTCTGTAAAGGGCCTTACGATGTTACAGGATTTTGAAACACAATATCAATGCCAGTTGTGGGTGCTGTTGCATTCCAACTTTGGTTTTCAAAAATGCTAGTATGAAGTTTGCTTTGTGACATTTCAATCACTAGAAGGGGGAGGGAATTTAAATCTGTTCCCTCCGTCACCTTCCACTCTCTGCTTATTTAGGCATGTTTCTTTGTCAGAAGGATCACAAGGGAACTCCAGTCAGGAGCTGCGGGTCATTGGAAAACCGTGGAAAGGGAGATGAGTCACGTCCTTTCTGAAGGATTTCTCATCAGAGTCAATTGGGAGCTCCAGTGTAGATCTTGGCTTAAGCCTGACTTCCAGCAATTGTCCCCAGCACTGTGGAATAGAATTCTTGACTTACCAGTTGTAAACAGAAAATGAACTTGCTTTTACGCAGTACCTTACACTCTGCTCAAAGCACTTCTGAGATACAAATGCTGTTGAATTGTAAGAAGGACTACACACAGTACACCGTCACATGTAGCAAATTGATCATGGCCGCATAACCTGTTTTAACGAAAAGTATTGTCCAGGGGACTGGAACGAACTTAGGAGAAAGTGAGGGCTGCAGGTGCTGGATTCAGAGTCGAGAGTGTGGTCCTGGAAAAGCGCAGCCGGTCAGGCAGTATCAGGAACCCGGTGAAGAGCTTATGCTCAAAATGTCGGTTCTCCTGCTCCTCGGATGCTGCCTGACCGGCTGTGCTTTTCCAGCGCCACACTCTCGACTGGAGAGAACATCTCTGTTTTTACTTTGTATAATGCTGCTGGATCATTAAAATACACCTGAGAGAAAAAAAAAGTCTTCATTTAATATCTCAACCAGAAAAAGCGCACCCAGCAATGCTGCAGTGAGGTGCCAGCCCAGATTGTTTTGTGCTCTGCCCTCTGATGTGGGACTTGAATCCACAACATTCCAGACATAGAGTTAAGAGTCCGAACACTGAATGACAGCTGACAATACGACAGCCAGAACAATCCCAGCTAAGAACTGATACCCCATCACAGACCTTCAAAGTCAGCGCGAATTATCATCAGTATTAAATTCAAGTTGCTTACTGCATCATTGTTATTCCAAAACCAGTGATAAGCTGCTAAAACTCTCCAGGTTTTCCTTAGCTTGAGATCAGTTAGATATTTTCCAACGAGAATCTATTACATATACCTCTGCAACAGGTAGAACTTGAACCTGAGCCTCCTGGCTTAGAGATAGGGACACTACCACTAACTACATCACAAGAGCCTTTTGCAAGCATATTTAAGCTTGGGGTCAATGTGTGTTCATCTACAATTGATTGCACAAGACTAATAATCTGATTACAAGGCTTAGGCATCCATACGTTGGGAAACATCATCTGCAGAATCTTTGTGATGTTTTAGAATCGTGAAACGTTTTGCACTGGTTTAAGAGACCACACTGTCATTTGAAGTTATTGATGAGTATATCATCACTATAAATTGCTGAATGTTAGATTGAGAATGAATAGCCAGATCTCCGAGTAACAGAGGGAAGTTGAGAATTAGATTTATTTGTTTAAAGTCACTTACAAATACCTTCCATTATTGTGATGCCAGTCAGGGAAATGGAATGATGCTATCCGAGTTGTAAATTTTGAACTTGGTTAAACTGCCAGTGTTTCTGTGAATTGAATAGAAGTTTCGATCACCACTGCAGGCCACTTTTCTTGTTCATCTTTTCACTTGTCCAAAGGTTGGTGCACAATCAACATCCTGGGGATTACCATTGATCAAAAACTGAACCATACTAACTACATACACACTGCAACAAGTAACTCACCTCCTGACTCCACAACATCTGTCCAACAAATCAGTGTGGACTTGTTGGGCCGAAGGGCCTGTTTCCACGCAGTAGAGATTCTATGATTCTCTTGGGATTCTATGACTCGACTTCTTCTGCCTATTGAGGAAAATCTGCAAAGATTTATGATCCTCTCTGAGATAAAAAAGATTGCCTCATATCTGTCCAAAATGGACAACTCTTATTTTTAAGTGGCAACTTCGGGTTCTGGAACTTGATGTTCAGTAATCAATATCTGTTATCTCGCCCTGGATACTATTAACAGTGATTAATGGTAGACTCACCAAATTGCAAGTTGAAGTTGCTAAACATGACATCCATGCTGGCACCTTTCCAGCGGGTATCATTTGGATTTGATCAAGACTGAGTTTTGTGGATAATTGACCTTTCTTTAACTGCAGCCAATTTTAAAAATTAGTTAACTCATCAAATATCCTTGGTTGTGAATGACTCAATATAAGGACAAGTTTCTTCTTTGTTTACTGGATAATCACAATTATCCCTGGCTGTAGGAAGGCTTTTGCCCGAAACATCGATTCTCCTGCTCCTCGGATGCAGCCTGACCTGTTGTGTTTTTTCAGCACCACACTCTCGATTCTAATCTACAGCATCTGTAGTCCTCCCTTTCCACTAATCCCTGGCTGGAACTGAATCAAGTTTCGGAATCAAATGAGATCCACACCTTGGGAATGCCTGCCATTGAATGGCCAAACCATTTGATATTTATGAGATGAGGACATAAAGCATGAGAATACAGAAGTGTATTTTATGCTTATTGCGAACACGGAATGTGAGCATCATAGGCACTGCCAATGTTTTCCACCCTGTTCTCAATTATCCTTGAGTGTGTGATGTTGAGCCATCTCCTTAAACCACTGCAGTCTGTGTGTCGCAAGTATCAGATGAGACAATCTTAGGATGGAGCGTCATTGGACTCAAAGCGTTTCTCTCTCCACAGATGCTGCCAGTTCTTCTGAGTTTTTCCGGCACTTTGTGCTTTGCCATGCAGGTACCTGTGTAAGAAGGAAAGTTGGAGATTTTTCAGAAACTGTTCAGACTGCTGTGATGTCCACTCATCGTAGCCAGCGTTCCCCCAAGGCAATGTAGCAGTGGGGCTGCTTGAGTTCAGGTTCCTCTCTGAGCGAGCTGGAAGCTCAGGTCTCTATCAGGCGTATCACACAGGCTCCCTCTTCTTTGCCAGTCAGTGGGGTAGGTTGCACTGATATCTGAGGTTCTCACAAATGCACTCCCTCCACCTCTGCCTGGGATCTGCATGATTACCCCAGGGTGAGTTTGTGCGACGAAGTTCCAGGTGCAGGAGTAAAGGAACAAGAGCATAAAAGCACAAAACGGGAAAGCAACTGCCCGTGTTTAAGGGGGAAAATATTGCTTGTGGAAGGCTGCTGGGAATGACACAGTGGGAGACTACATCAATTTCCCTGAACCAGACAGGGAAACGGGTCTTTACCTGCATGACCCAAACAGCATTCACCATTGACGACAGCTTTGGGTTTCCTTCCCTAATGGTCTCCCACTTTGATGTGGGTTTTTGTCTCGAGTAGGTCATTTTTACCTGATAGGACAACACGGCAACCTCGATTATCTGAACGACACGGGCGGGAGTATTTTGTTCAGATAATCAAATCTTCAGATAACATTGTTTACCCAGGCACTGGGACCTCGAGATCTTATTTGGATAATCCGAAATATTATTCAGACAATCGAGGTTGTACAGTACTTGAGTTATTTCCCAGAACATAAGAATTATGTCGTACTGAAAGATTCAACAGACAGTCATTACAGCACCTGATATATACGCATATCACAGCCACACGCACTTCAGTACTTGGGCTAATACTAACTTATATTGCTTCCAGTCGCAGCATCCTTCTATCAGCATGTCATGCTTTATGTGGCTGCAGTTGAGATGGAGTCTGAGAACTTTAAACTCTCAGGTCACATACTATAATATGATACAGTAGTAGTAAAAGCATGTTTCTTAAAAGTATAGTGCATACTAGTTGTGGGACGTAAGACGTAAACCTCTCTGGCCCTCCTGTCAAATTACTCCTTATAAATTACTTCCATCACCTGCGCTTGTGGTCAGTTTTCCTAAAACATAAGAGTTCAAATTTTACTTGATCACGTTCCATGAAGTGTTTTGAGATGTAAAAAGGGAATAGGAGTTACATATTGCCTCGAATTTTCATAACAGAAAACAATTTGCAATGGTTAGAGCTCATGTGGGTCTGGGCTGCGCATCTTAAGGCACTGGGCTCACCAGACATCGAAGAGACATGATCAATCCAGAGGGCAGAATGCACGATGACAGAATTGGGAAATTTTAATTATTTTCTTATGCTTAACTCACCTATTACAATGCTAATGCCATCTTAGTAGAATAGACCAGAGGCCTTTCCATCAGCTCCACTGCTAATCGGGATTAATTAGATAACTTCTAGCCTCTGAGTCTATTGGACATGAGTTCAAATCCCATTCAGCAACTTGAGCACAAAGCCTAGGCTAATACTCCAAATGGAGCACTGAGAGAAAGCATTTTTCACATAAGTCAAGGCCTCATCTGCCCTTGCAGGTAAATGCAAAAGACATTGTGATATCATTTGAAGTAGAATATCGGGGTCTTTACTTGATGTCTTGAAGCTGATTGAAATTTCAGTGATGCAGATGATGCCGTGAGGTTGTCCACCTTTTGTCAGTTTTGAACCTGAGAGGGTCCAAGACTTGATAATGCCGGTCATAGAAGTCTACCAGCAATCTCGATGACCTCAATAATTAATAGTTTCATATCACAGTGGGGAGAAGATTATTCAGTCCTGCATTCCTGTGCCGGTACTTCTAATTGAGCTATTTAATTAGTCCCACGGCTCTGCTCTTCCTCATAATATTTTTCTTTTTCATAAACTTATCCTTTACCCATTTGGAAGTTATTAAGAACTCTGGTTCCACTGCCCTTTCAGATGGTGCATTCCAAATCATTACAACACATAAACATTTTTTAAAAACTCACATTTTAGCTTCCTTGATCACTTAACACTGTGTGTTCCCATTATGGTATCTCCTGACAGGAGAAACTGTGCCTGCATAGAGTGCCTCACTGGAAGCAGTGTCCATGTGCAGTGACCCTCACTGGAACCAGTGTCCATGTGCAGAGACCCTCACTGGAAGCAGTGTCCATGTGCAGTGACCCTCACTGGAAGCAGTGTCCATGTGCAGAGACCCTCACTGGAACCAGTGTCCATGTGCAATGACCCTCACTGGAACCAGTGTCCATGTGCAGAGACCCTCACTGGAACCAGTGTCCATGTGCAGAGACCCTCACTGGAACCAGTGTCCATGTGCAGTGACCCTCACTGGAACCAGTGTCCATGTGCAGTGACTTACACGGGGAACACAGACAGCTGTGTTGAGTAATCCTCACTGTAATCTGGTATACTTTATTCATACATAGAATGGGAGCCCAAATTTATTTTCCAATTCTGATTGTCCTTAGAAATGTGATTGTGCATTGCCTTCCTGACTCATTGCATCCCATGGGGTATAAGATATACCCAGAATTCCATCAGAAAGGAGCTCTACAATGGTATACTGAAGAAGCAGCGATATAATTCCGAGGTGTACAACTTCTACAGGGAGCCGTTGTTCTCAGGCTCCCGCTGCTCTTCGATTACCACATGGTTCAGCTTGTAGGTTTGGAAGGTGCTATGGAAGGAAGCTTGATGATTTGCTGAAAGTTACTCATCCTACCCAGGGTTACTTACACAGGGTACAAGTGGTGAAAAGAGTGAAGTTTAAGGTGGTAATTGTGGAGAAAGTGAGGACTGCAGATGCTTGAGATCAGAGCTGAAAATGTGTTGCTGGAAAAGCGCAGTAGATCAGGCAGCATCCAAGGAGCAAGAGAATCGATGTTTCGGGCATGAGCCCTTCTTCAGGAATGAGGAAAGTGTGCCAAGCAGGCTAAGATAAAAGGTAGGGAGGAGGGACTTGGGGGAGGGGCGCTGGAAATGCGATAGGTGGAAGGAGGTTA
>NC_057722.1:72362598-72395940 GCF_004010195.1 Chiloscyllium plagiosum | reverse complement strand
GAGCGGAGGGAGTGGAGGGCTGCACGTTCCGAGGGTGAGAGGTTGGAGTGGGTGAGAGGGGTGGAGAGGTTGAGGTGGTTAATGTCCCGGCGGCAGTTGGCTATGAAGAGATTGAGGGCAGGTAAGAGGCCAGCATGGGGAGTCCAGGTGGATGGGGTGTGTTGGAGGCGGGAGAAGGGGTTGTCAGAGGGTGGGCGAGAATCCTGGTTGAAGAAGTAGGCGCGGAGGCGAAGGCGGCGGAAGAATTGTTCGATGTCTCGCCGCGTGTTGAACTCGTTAATCCGAGAGCGGAGGGGAATGAAGGTGAGGCCTCTGCCGAGGACTGATCTTTCATCCTCAGAGAGGGGTAGATCTGGAGGGATGGTGAAAACACGGCAGGGTTGGGAGCTAGGACCTGGTGTGGGGCTGGAGCTGGGAGTGGGGGCGGGGTTAGGTGTGGGTGGTAATTGTGCTGCTAGTCAAGCGGGCAGCTTTATCCTGGATGGTGTCAACCTTCTTGAGTGTTATATGAACTGTACCCCTTCCAGGCAAGTGGAGAGTATTCCATTACACTCCTGACCTACGCCTGGTGGACAGGCTTTAGGCAGCACTTGGATCCTTCATCACAGAATACCCAGCCTCTGACCTGTTCTCTGAGTCACAGTATTTATGTTGTTAGTCCATTTAAGTTTCTGTCCAATAAAGACCCATAAATAATGCTAGAGGATTCATGGATGGTAAAATCATTGATTGTCAAGAAGATGTGATTAGATTCTCTCTTGTTGGAGGTTACCATTGCCTGTGTCTTTTTTTCATTCGTGTCTTGCGTGCATTTCTGGCTACGCCAACATATATTGCCCACCCCTAATTGCCCTTGAGGGGGTGGAGATGAGCTGTCTTCTTGAATTGCTATAGTTCTTGCAGTTAGAAAAGAAGGGAGTTCCAGGATTTTCACTCTGTGTTACTTGACTCTTAACAGCCCAAGCCTGAATGTTACCCATGTCGCATTCCTTATTGACAAAGACTCTTTCAGTACTTAAAGAGTTGCAAATGGTACTGACCATCTTGCAGTCATCAAGATGGTCAGTACCATCTTGTGGCCTTGTGATGGGACGAAAGTCATTTAGGAAGCAGTAGATAATGGTTGGGCCGAGGACACTCCCCTGAGGAACTCCAACAGTGATGCTGTAAAGACTGAGATGGTACGCCTCCTGATTTGGGTATGACTCCAAGCAGCAGAGAGTTTTCTCTCTGATCTTCATTTAATTCAGTTTTATTGGTATCCATCATGCCATCCTTGGCCAAATGCTGAGTACCGAAGGGCTCCTGGCTGTGATGTCATCTGCAGTCTGATACTGTCCGGGCTAAGACTGTTTCTGAGAGTCCACTTCAATTTTACTGTAGCAAAACTCAACACCTTCTGGCGTTGAAAATGACATAAACTGAAAAGCTATAATTGCTGCCACTTATAGTTTACGACATAATGTTAGTCTGCATTCCACGCATAGTCAGATTCTCTGAGTCAGGTATCTTGGTTTATTTACAACACAAACTATAAACAAAGCTAAAGTAAGAAGCTAGAGGACAACGGAGATAGGGCTGGAAAGTGGGACGAGCTGGGTAGCTCTTTTAGGAGCCGTTGCAGACACGATGGATTGAATGGCCTCCTTCTGTACTGTAAAATTCTATTATTCGATATGACAGACCTACACACACAGTCTGGTCTTACTTATGTTACTGTATATTATGAAGTTTGCATGTTATAGAACATAGAAGAATACAGCGCAGTACAGGCCCTTCGGCCCTCGATGTTGCGCCGATCCAAGCCCACCTAACCTACACTAGCCCACTATCCTCCATATGCCTATCCAATGCCCGCTTAAATGCCCATAATGAGGGAGAGTCCACCACTGCTACTGGCAGGGCATTCCATGAACTCACAACTCGCTGAGTAAAGAACCTACCCCTAACATCTGTCCTATACCTACCCCCCCTTAATTTAAAGCTATGCCCCCTTGTCCCATTGTCTGCCTGGGTTTTCTCTGGATATGCCGTTTTTCTCCCACAGTCCAAGTTTGTGCAGGTTACAGTGGATTGGCTGTGGGAAGTGCAGGGTTACAGGGATAGAGTAGGGAAGTGGATCTGGGTGAGATGCTCTTCAGAGGGTCAGAGTAGACTGAAAGGATCGAATGGCCTGTAACCATACTGTAGGGATTCTTTTGTTCTGTTTTATGATAATTGCATAATCAGCTCGCTACAGTGATTCCATTGTACAGAGTGAGTGAATGTGAGGCCTTAATACAAGATCACCACAAGTTGTGACGTTATGAGAGGCCTGTTTCGTTTGGAATCTGTATCACAATGGCATTGAAGATGGCAACCGCTAGTGACTCTTCAGGTTCAGATGACGCTGGAAGGACCAGTAACCAAACTCTATCGAGTGTGTCGATATATTCATTACTGGCAGTCTGTAGGCACGGCAGTGTTAACTCCATTTCTACAGTGTCAGCAACATCCCCATGACCCCCACCCCCACCCTCCCCTGCATCCCTCTGTCCAATTCGAAGACACTTGGACAGGTGCAGATTGAGAGTTGTAAAGTGAACTGGTGATATGATGCCTGAAAGCAGGGTGAGGAGATGTCAACTGTGAAGCTTATCAGAGGAAAATTTGCATTTGTGCAGTTATTCATTAGACAGGCAAGGATTATTTAAAAACTGCCTCACTGATATTACTCAAAGCATCTGTCATGCAATCCGATCTGGATTCTCTACTCATGTGTAGCTAACGTTAACTGCTGCAGACTAATATAAACGCAGCTTCTGTATTACGTGTGACACTAATTTGTATTTCCTCTTTATCCTCTCTTCGAGGGTATCCAGGCTCTGTAATATGTCGCATTTAGTGGCTATTTTGAAAATAGCGTTTCCTCATCTAAATTTAGAGGGAGGTCCTGTATTGCAATGGGTAGCATGTTTGACTGATCTGGAAATTCTAGGTCAAGCCCCGCTCCAGGACTTAAAAAAGAACTATGGATGCTGGAAATCAGAAACAAAATTAGAAACTGCTGGGAAAATTTAGCAGGTCTGACAACATCTGTGCTGATAAAACAGAGCTAACCTTTTGGGTCCAGTGACCCTTCACAACTTGATGGTCAAGTACCAAGTGTCTGTAAAGTTGAGTATCGACCTGAAAAATCCTTTCCAGAAAGCACCAGTAGCAGGCAGTAAGAGCAGGAGAGATTCCAGGTCAGCCATGTGATGGGATGATTGGATCCTCAGTCATCGCTCTCTGTAGCTCCGTGGTTGTGAAATTGCATGTTGTCTTAGCAACTAGTAATCCTTGAGGAAAAAGAATTGTAGCATCCCACCACCATCCAATGTATCGCTTGTTCCTCCTGGATCTTGTTCACCCAGTTGTAGAGGTGACAAGGATGGTGAAGACCTCGAACATAGAAACAGGCGCAGGCCATTCAGCCCCTAGGGGCTGCTCCACCACTGAGTAAAGTCAAGGCTGATCTACAGGTTAACTTTTCTCACCCAACTTAGCTCGCAAAACTTCGAGACCCTCCTCGGGTAAAAAAACAATCTCAGGATTGTTACAGCACTGAATCAGGGCCATTCGGCGTCATATTTATTGATGTCTGATTCAAAATGATGAAGTGAGCTAGCACCTGCAGTTTGTTTTGTGAGGTAGAGAGTTCTTCATTTCTGCCACCTTGTCTAGAAGTGGTTGCTGTACAATGCTCTGGTTCTGAGAGCACACTCACTTGCCCCAAATGACTGCTCTTTATGCCTACATCCAGACAGTGTTAGAGGGTGGCACGATGGCTCAGTGGTTAGCACTGCTGCTTCAAAGCACTAGGAACCTGGGTTTGATTCCAATCTCTGTGTGTAGTTTGCACATTCTCCCATTTCCTCCGGGTGCTCCGGTTTCCTCCCATTGTCCAAAGTTGTGCAGGTTAGGTGAATTGGCCATGTTAAATTGCGCATAGTGTTCAGGGATGTGTAGGTTAGGTGGGTTAGCCATGAGAAATGCAGGATTACAGGATAGGATGGGGGTGTGTCTGGGTGGGATGCTCATTGGCGGATCAGGATGCCTGGCTTCCACACTGTAGGGATTCGATGATATGATAGCTACTTAATTACGGGAGGGGGGATCAGAGACAACTCCCAACATTCCTTGAAGAAAAACATACTTGCCATTAATTAGGACTCCTCATGCCCTTGGTACGTCTCAATTCAACCATCAACCCATAGACTACGTTTTTATTGTAACCCTTGTTGCTATTGTCAGTCAGCAATGTTTGAATAAAATGGTCGTACCAGCAGTACGGCCAGTGGATTCAGAAGAGCCAGTTTCTGGATTAGTGGTGCTGGAAGAGCACAGCAGTTCAGGCAGCATCCAGGGAGCAGCGAAATGAACTGCTGTGCTCTTCCAGCACCCACTAATCCAGAATCTGGTTTCCAGCATCTGCAGTCATTGTTTTTACCTCAGAAGAACCAGTCACGTTAGATTGTTTGTGTATGTTTTTTTTTGACATGTTGCAGGCTTTTGTGCCATCTCTTGTTGTCCCCAGTACAGAACCTTTCAGAATCTGACAGCTGGACTCTCTGGCTCAACAGCAACACGACTTATTTCAGAAGAACAGTACCAAACAAAATTTGACACCAACTGTCATGAGTATTACGGCACTAGTCACTCATTTACCGAAGCCGGGAGCAGGAACTGGTCTATCTTCTGCAACAGTTTATCTGCATTTTCTAGTTCTCTACAAACTCCAGTCAGCTCACTCTCCCCTTACTAGGACAAGCCAGTCTTATTTTTGTCAGCAACCTATTCAGACATGTTACGACCCACATTCTCCTAGCTCAGAAGTGTGGACACATCCACTGTACCCCAAGAGTCCAAACAAAAGGTCCTTGATACTTTCTAGTCACTGTGTTCAGTGATGTTACAACACACCTCTGGAGCTATTGGGGCTGGAACTCAAGCCTCTGGCTCAGAGGTATGGACACTCACTGTTCCACAAGACTCCAAGCAAAGCCAGTCCTTAGATATCCATTGCAATGAGCAGCACTTAATCTCTGGTTCCTCTGGAACACATCAAGAATCATCCTTAAAGGGACCATCACAGAACTCGTAGAGTCCCTACAGTGTGGAAACAGGCCATTCAGCCCAACAAGTCCACACCGACTCTCTGAAGAGCATCCCACCCAGACATGCCCACCCCCCTACCCTATCCCTGAAACCCTGCATTTCCCATGGCTGATTCACCTAGCCTACACATCCCTGGACACTACGTGCATGGCCAGTCCACCTAATCTGCACATCTTTTGACATTATTTACAACATTGTCAACGACGAGATATTGGGAAGGATGATCAAAAGTTTGGGCAAAGAGATAGGTTTTTAAAGGAACATGGTTTAAAAAGAGACAGAGGAAGGGATGTGGAGAGGTTAGGGAGGAATATCCAGCATAATAGCACCAACCAACTGCAAGAACAGGCACCAGCAGAGGGTTGAAGGAGGGAGATGTGCAAGAGGCCAGAATTGGAGGAATGTAGAGTTTTCAGCTCAGAGAGAGTTCAAGGGTGAGGGATTGATGTCAGTGATCAGCTGATGGAACGTCGGCTGCTCCACACCGTTAACCTGACCTGGATCAAGAAGGGTTGAAGACAATTGAGTTATCCAGGCCAAGTGAGTCTCAGAAACAAAAACTGAACTTTCTGGCGAAGCTCAGCAGGTCTGGCAGCAAAGACAGATACAAGACTGAATGTTTCGAACCCAGTGATCCTTCATCAGAAATGTGATGGTTTTACTTAGAGGTTTACTTAGTGGCTTTACTTAGAGTCTGTGTGGGTTCAGGTGATTCAGCCAATTTGGGAAGGAGTAGGTAGATGATGGTTACCAATCATAGAGAGGAAAGGGCTGGTTGGGAGGAAAAGGGGTGAGCTTCAGCTAGAGCTCTCTTTCCTAAACATTAACAACAGCTGGAAAATGTGCATGTTTAGAAGTGGGTCAGAAGATTTGATTTGTGGTGACCCTGGTATTCATGTAACCTCACCAGCTAGCCCTTTCCTGGCTCAGCACAGCTTTGCGAGACAAGGCAAGTCTAACCAGGGAGCCTTGTACCTGTGGGAATCAGTGAGGATGGAAGGGTAAAAGAACATGGAATACTTAATACAAGTCGAGGAAACATGGCTCAGTGAATACAGCATGAGCCACAATTGTTTTATTTTCTAAACTTGAAATACATTTGATATTCATACAAAGGAGCAGATATTTCTGAATAGAGTCATAGAGATGTACAGCACGGAAACAGACCCTCGGTCCAACCGTCCATGCAGACCAGATATTCTAAATTAATAGTACTCTTTGCCAGCACTTGGCCCATATCCCTCCAAACCCTTCATATTCATATACCCATCCAGATGCTATAATTATATCAGCCTCCACCATTTCTCTGGCAGCTCATTCCATACACGCACCACCTTCTGTATATTTTTCCCCCTCACCTTAAGCCAATGCTTTTTAGTTTTGGACTCACCTAAAGATCTTGGCTATTTACCCCCCAGGCTTTTTAAAACCTCTGTAAGGTCACCCCTCAGCCTCCAACACGCTAGGGAAAATAGCCTTGGCCTGTTTCGCCTCTCCCTATAGCTCAAGCCCTCCAACCCTGGCAACTTCCTTGTAAATCTTTTTCTGAACCATTCCAAGTTTAACAACATCTTTCCTATAACAGAATTGAACACAGTATTCCAAAAGTGGCCTAATCCATGTATTGTTCAGACCTTATGCAGCACGGTTTCTCAGTGGTTAGCACTGCTGCCTCACAACACCAGACACCCGGTTTTTATTCCACCCTCGGGCGACTGTCTGTGTGGAGTTTGCACATTCTCCCTGTGTCTGCGTGGGTTTCCTCCTACAGTCCAAAGATGTTCAGATTAGGTGATTTGTCCATGCTAAATTGCCCATAGTATTCAGAGATGTGTAGGTTAAGTGCATTAGTCAGAGGTAAGTATAGGGGAATGAATCTGAGTGGGTTACTGTTTGGAGAGTTAGTGTGGACTAGTTGGGCTGAAGGGCCTGTTTCCACACTGTAGGGATTCTGTGATATTTAAGTGTGATTAAGTAGCCTCCAGTAATGTGGTTTATGCAATAGCTGTACCATGCAGTAGTATGTATCCTGTTTTTGTAGATATATATATAGGGTTTTTTTGTCTCTTTACATTGGCTTCTTTCATCCCTGTGATTTACCTGTTATTTTGTCCCCCCCTCTCGGTCAGCAGAGCCAGGCACAGTTTTCAATGACATGCTCCCAATGTCCTGTCCTTGATCTTGACCATTGACTTAGCCGCTCTCCTTCCCTCTCATTGGGCATGAGCAGTACGGGGTGACTAGAGCAAACAAAACCTGGCTCTAGTCAGCCCTTGCCAGTGGAGACCATCAACAAGTGCAGGGGTTTCTATGGCCCTCGGTCTTGGATTTCTGGTGGTGCTACAGACTTCAGGGGGCCCCAAGGCGTGGCCGAGCGGTGCCCCTCCTCAGAACGTGGCCTCTTGTGGCACCAGATGGCAGTCACATGTCAGCGTGATGTCCTGTCAGATATCATCTTCCTTCACCCTGCTTCCAGCTCACGTTCGTCAGTAGCAGAGCAGGATGGGCACCCGATCACAATGCTGTCCGTGAAAACAGGAACAGGAGTAGGCCATTTGGCTCCACTGCGCCATTTGGTGAGATCCTACTAATTCACTGGCATGCGGGTTCTCACCTAGCACACGGTAGGGGGGGAAGGTGGTCCCTCTTTGTGTCAATCGATAGCCATTGAGGAAGATTCAAGAAATTGCCGCACCTCGGCACTAAAATTGTAATCACACTCAGCAAAATGGGAAATAATGTGCATCATACACAGGCTCTCCGAGTTGAGATGCGTTATTTTGGACAGAGTAAGAGGAGTAAAGCTCTGTGTCTGATCAATGCCCTAACTCGTCTGAGAGTGCACTGCTGGGGGTAACAGTTTGTAAATACAAGTTCCTAACTGCCCTGGTGCTGAGGTCGGTCCTGTTGAGTGAGATTACAACCGTGTAATGTTACAGTGAACATGTAGATTGGTGTGCTGTTGTAACCAGGGAAAACTCACTTTCAGCAATACCTATTTGTTCTTCTGATGTGTTGGCAGATGGCGGATGGTGGACAGCGAGGGTGGTGGTTTAACGAGGTAAATACGCTGGGAAGGAAATCTGTTTCTCCCCATTATTTTTGTACTGATATAGAGGTTGGGTGGGCAATGGAAACTGAGGCAAAATTCAGCGGGAGAGCGTTCATTCATGTCACAACTCCACATTTTCACAGCAACTCAAACTTAGTGTCATTGGAAAATATTGTGCAATCTTTGGCCCCTCATGCTCGAAGCAGCTCTTTGAAAGGATTATCAACATAATCTTCCTCGTTAACCCTGTATCATTTCCTTTGTCTTAAGTATTTATCTATCCTCACCCCTTTTAAGCAATGCTATTGAATCCACTTCCATCAAACTCCAGATCTGAATAAAAATAATTCTTGCTGTCTCCCTCTGGTCCTTTTGCCAAGTATCTTAAATCTGCGTTCCCTAGTTACCAACCCTCCCACATGTGGGAACAGTTTCTCCCTATCTCCTCAATCAAAATTCCTTACAATCTGGAACCCAAGTATATCTTAATTCTGATATCAAGGGCAGAACAAACATCGGAGTTTCTCATTAATTATTACTTGTGATTAACTAAGTCAAGCATTTAGAGGATTTAAAACAAATTAGCATCACTTTTGTCACACATGGTTTTATCTGATCTATAAACTGTATGATTGATAGATTGGTGGCATTAGGGGGCAGATTTCTGAGAATTTTGCAGCTGCTGTTGGAATAAAGTAGATGTTAGCAATTAGTATTCCAGTGTTCTGCTATGAATAATAATTGAAATAAAAACAAATTTGCAGTAGATGGGTGTTGCAATTAATTGCAATGGCTCACTATATCCCCATGATGATGTAATTTATCCTGTAAGAATGCAGGGACATTTAGCCAATTGAACTTGCTTCAGTGACAGCATTGCTGATCTTCTATTTCCAACTCCATTTCCCCAGACTGACCGCATATAAGACCATAGGGTATAGCAGTAGAATTAGAACATTCGGCCCATCAACTCTACTGCACCATTGAATGATGGCTGCTATGTATCTCAACCCCATTCACCCACTTCTCCCCATCACCCTGGGTCCCCTTACAAATGTCTTCATTTCCACAGTATCCAAATACCTTGAATATATTCGATGAAGTCAAAAGTCACACACCACCAGGTTGTTTGACTTTGTTCACCCCAATCCAACACCTGCAGCTCCATGTCATACTCAATGGATACACTCTCGCCTTTTCGAGTGAGGAATTTCAAATGATTCACAGTTCTCAGTGAAGAAATTTCTCCTCATCTTAGTCTAAATTGTCACCTAATTACTCTGACGTTGTGACCCTGTGATTCAGGTTCCCCACCTCAGAGGAAGGTCCTTTCAGCATCAACCATATTAAGCCGCTTGAGTGTTGTATATGCTGCAATGAGATGAGATCTCTTTCTCGAATCCACTCGATCTCTGCTGTTAGGATAATCTGATAAACTGCTGAATGAAACAATTGAATGTTTGGAGTAATTACTGTACGTTGCACAGTTGCATATTTACATAAGTTGCACACTATTCACTCCCTTCCTGCTGCATCCTTTCTCTTACACTTCCTTCTGTTTGCAATTCCTTGCCTTAGGGGCAGTTACTGATTCATACTAGGAGTATGCCTCACACAAGGGACCTGAAACTCTCCCACCTTTCATTCCAAGTGATCACCTCTCAGCTTGGGTTGAGAATTTGCCAATTATGCGAGCATTGCGTGAGGCACCACAGTTGTCCTCACCTGACCTCCTTGTGTGGAAACTCCTTGGTGAGTCTTGCCCCACAGTAACTGGGGCAGGAAACAGGAAAGTTCATTGTGCTGCCCTCATTGTTGCCCCAGTAACCAACACAGACTAGGAACTAAACCATTGTTTCTGCTTGTGCAAACAGTGGGATTTACCCATTGAGTTATGTTCATTTGAAATTCATTTGAAAGCAGTTGCTGTTCGCTGACAGACAATGTTTTGATTCCGCCCAACAAGTTTAGATCACATGTTGATGATTCACATTGACCCTCAGCTTCTTTGTTCTTTATTTGAAAGCGCTCAGTCTCTCTGCCTGGCCTTGATAAGCTGAGCACGATAGGGATCGGAGTAAGTTATTCAGTCCATCAAACCTGCCCACCCCATTCAGTATGGCTGTGGCTGATCAAACACTTCAATGCCCTTTACCTACACTATCCCCATTACTCTCAATGCCAATGGCAATCCAAAATCTATCAGTCTTTACCTTAGATAAAGTCTGAGTTTCCACAGCCCTCTGTGGTAGACAATTCCAAAGATTCACAAATCTCTCAGTAAAATAAATTTTCCACATTACGGACCTAAATTCCCCCATCAATCCCTTTTAAGTATTTTGTACGTTTCCATGAGATCGTCTCTTATTCTTCGAAATCCTAGAGAATGCTTGCCCAGTATTCCCAAACTGTCTTCATTGGACATCCCCATCCTCCAGGGAACCAGTCTGGTGAACTTTCATCCCAGTCCTTCTGTGGCAGTAACATCTTTCCAGAGATAAGGGAACCAAAACTGCGCACACCACTCCAGATGCCCAGACAGTAACAGATTACTTGCCTTGAGTAGAGAATTACACTAAGCTCATCGACCATTCAATAGGTTGTGGCACATCAGAATAAGATATAATCCAGCGCTCATTATCTTGTACACCTCTATCAAGTTACCTGTCTTCCCCATTCTCTTCAGTGTGAAAAGCCCTAGCTCACTCAACCTCTCTTCATAAGACAAGATACCTCATTATTATAATTAAATATAAATTCAATTAGAGTCCAGATTAGAATGGTGCTGGAAAAGCACGGCAGGTCAGGCAGCATCCGAGGAGCAGGAAAATTGATGTTTCGGGCAAAAGCCCTTCATCAGGAATGAAGACAGGGAGCCACCAGGGTGGAGAGATAAATTCAATTAGCCCAATGTGAGTGTTCTTTTTTAGTCTGGGGTCTCGTAAACACAGCGTTTGATCAACTTGATGCCCTTTGCTCCTTTTCAAGGCACCCCTCTCTTTCAGGATCCTCAGGGAGGTTCTTAAAATTAGGTCAGACTTTGAGGCAGGCCAAATAAACTCATCACTTCTTCCAGATAGCCACAGAATGGCAGAGCCAAACAGGAGGCCACTCAACCATATTTCTCTGGGCCGGTCATTTTAACTTTATTACTCTCACTTCTATGCTCTTCTACCACGGCCCACAATGTCTTTACATGTCCTGAATCACATACCCTTCACAGAAAGTTTGGAATTATTTAGTATGGAAAATTGTTATTTGTACACAAGACCTCCAGTCGATTTCACTCCCCCTACATCTTTCCCTGCAGCACAGGAAATTTTCTCAATTGGCGTATTTAGTTTTCAAAGCTGTTTATCAATTATATCCATGTCCTCTGGCTACCAATCCTACCACTGTAATCAGTTTCTGCTTGTCTGCTCCAACAAAACCATTCCCGGCTCCAGGGCGAACCTGTTTCTTCAGTCAGTCCACATCCCTAAAGTTCCGTATCCCCAGTAACATTCTGGAATACCTCCACTACACTGTGTCTAATGCCTTCCTAAAGGACCAGAATTGGCCACAAACTGCAGCTGAGGTCCATCCTTTCAAATCCTCAACTTCTCTCAAGTGGATTAATGCGCTGTTAATGTTTGGGGGACAACGCCACTAGTTAGTGATGAGGAAGTGATGACCATTTGGCCAGTTAGTCTTGACTGATTGATGATTAACCCCTTGCTTCTACTGTTTTCTGTCTTCCAGCCGATGTTTTCCGTCACCCCAGGCCTTGCGACTAATCCCAACGCAGCTTTCAACCCTTACCTGGGACCGGTCTCCCCCAACCTGGTCCCCGCTGAGATCTTACCCAGCGCACCGATGCTGGTCACGGGGAATCACGCTGTTCCGGTCCACACTGCAGCTGCTGCACAGAAGCTGATGCGAACTGACCGTCTCGAGGTGAGCCTGAAACTTCATATGCAATTCTTTCCTCAAATGCCAAGAAGTCTTGGTGTTTTACGCTGCGAGAATCAACTGTCAATGTGCAATGGCCGAAAATGCAATTGGAAGCAGAAATTGGCATCACCAGAATCAATGAATTATCGCTGAAAGACCCGATAGTCTTATGAGCCAGTTTGGCCTGTCTCTTCTGAAAAATGGCACTGGGGTCACCCAGGGATCAGCAAAACTAGCATCCTTTTTGGGTCATTGATTGGCTTGGTGATGTCAATTAGGCAGCTCTGTGCTTGAATCCATGCTCGGTGCAAGTTGGTTAAGGCTCGTCAAGCTCACTTCAACTAGGCATATTTGTAATGGACCAAAGAATTAACAATTGGGTTGCCGCAGGTAACAGAACAAGAATCACTGCCAATGATACCCTTTTGGGTAAACAGGTAAGAAATCAACCAAGATAAAAGAAGCTCAGCACGAGCAGAAGAAAAGACTCAGCAAGAGCAGAGGGAACCTGGCCAAATGGAATCAGTGTTGTCGTCAGTATTTCTAAGGTGGCTTCTGCTCCATGCTACCCACTGGTGGTGAAAGGCTTGCAGTATAATTTTACATTCCTTACGCTTCCTTATTGGGTGACCTGCACACAGGCAAAGCCATAGAAGAGAGGCAGCCGATTAGGGAGGACGTCACTTGCCCCATTCATGTGCCACATTCACCCAGGACCAGTATGTAGACTTGGATTGGCCAACCCACTTTTGTCACAGTCCTCACGATTTGGATTTTGTATAAGATGCAAAATGGCAGTTGATTTGTCAGGCTGGACATTGTTTGCGGGAACTGTAAAATATGTTGTGTAATAGCAATGGTAAATCCATTAATCCTTTAAGGAATCGTTTTGTTTTACTCGCATTCAGTGGCAATGATAGAAAGATGAATTTTGTGCAAGTACGTTAGTTCTTTTCTTAACATGGTCATCACGTTAACACACCAATGACTCGGTTGTCTGTCGGCAGTGATCCATGTACCTGACCTGTATTAACTCTGACTTGATCCATAGAGCTGCTGTCCTGGAATTAGATAGTTATATGTTCTTATCCAATGTGAAGACTTGAATACAAAACTTGAGACTGAAGGCTTGCTGTAATGTTGGTCAGATAAAACTTTCAGCAAAGGCCCTGCCTCCTCTCTCAGGTGGTTATAAAAGGACTACTGATTTTATTTCAAACGTAAAGTGGCAACAATCTCCTCAGTAATCTGACCAAGGTTTATCCCTCAATCAACAATGAGATTTTTATTATCACATTGCTATCATAGATACATGTTGAGTTCTTTTTTATATTCATTCATGGGGCTTGTGTTGCTGGCTGGAGCAGCATTTATTACCCGTATCTAATTGTCCTTCAGAATGTGGTGTTGAGTTGCATTTTTGAAACAGTGTGGTCTGTTTGAGTAGATGGACCTGCATTGAGGGGAACCTGCAGATGGTGGTAGTGTTCCCATGTTCCTGTCTCCCTTGTCCTTCTAGATGGAAGTGTTCATGAGTTTAGAAGGTGGTTTTGATGAATTTCTGAAATGAATGTGGTGTATACTTGCTGCCCCTGAGCATTGTTGGTAGCAGGAGTAGATGCAATGCCAAACAATAGACTGTTTTATCCGAGATTTTAGGGTGACGTTTGATCTGCATTCATCCAGTGCAAATTGACTGCTGCATTTCTTGCATTATGACAGTGACTGCTCTTTAAATATACATGATACTCTATAAAGTGCTTTGGGATAATTCAAGGTCAAGAAGGGCGCTATAGAAATGTAACTTTCTAACATGTCAACTAATTAGCAACTTTGAAGGTTTTAATATATGGAAGTTTCTTCTAACACAACGTAATAAATCTCAATTAGATCACAGCACTTCTAAGTAGATTTAATTGCTGCACCTTTCTGAAAGAGCGACATATTGTACCAGGGGAACTGCAGGCCCTGTATCCACTCTCAGTCATGATGTTTTCTGGAACTGACGCAGTGAGTAGACTTTTCTTGGAGTGAGTTGTCAAAATCTGGAATGTTCGGCTTGATGGAAGCACACTGAATAGTAATTCCCAAAAGGCAACTGGATTAAAATTTTAAAAGAATCAAAAATGTTTGAAGGGCTATAGGAAGAGAAAACACAAACGATCTGGAAGAGCCGGCTCAGCAGAGGGAAGACTAAAATGCCTCATTTTGTGCTGTAATTTGTTTTAGTTCTGTCTTACTTCAGCATGAAGTCACATGGTTGGAGTGTCAGCCTTTTCTGTTGAACTGGGCTTGCCTCAAATCCTGTGATTCCGCTTTGCATTAGACCTGGCGATCAGAATCGGTGCACTCAGTTTTAACTCTGTGTAAGTTGATCAACTTTGAATGAGTTAAATATCGCCTGGATTATGGAAGCGGGGCGAGCGTTTTGAGTCAGGAGATCAAATTTTTTTTTGGAGTGTAGGGGCGATACAACTTTAAGAGTGACCTGCAGGGCTAACACTGTCCAACAGCCAGGTCACATATTGTTATCCAGGGTTTTCTCTGCTTCTGTTAAGAGGATCTGCTGATGAGAGAGAGAGAGAGAGAGAGAGAAAAAAAAAGAGAGAAATAGCAAAGCAGAATTTGCTGGAGTTTTTCGGAGCCATAGCATTACGACGTATATTTCATGGCAGAATAAGGCACATTTCCTTTCTGAATGGTGAGGTAAATTTAAAAGTAAACATTGTGGCAGCTTCTGATTGTTTAAAAATTCCACAGAGGCAATTATGTAATAGCTGGAGCATAACGCATGGGAGAGTCATGGAGTTGCAATTAAAAATAAGGCGGTGCTGGAGACGAACCGAATGACTGGAATAACATGGAACACAAACAGAAGCTTCTGGAAAAGCCCACAGGGCGAGCAGCATCTATGAAGATGGTTTCTCTTCATTTGGTTTGTCTCCAGCACTACCTTATTTTTGTAATTATCTCACTGCCATTTTAATCAGATTTTAGGGCCGTCCCTTCAGTTGTATTCAGCTATTAACATTTTACTCTCACTGTCTAATATCCATGGTCACCTGCAGAGATTTATTATGATACTCACCTCACACCATTTGAATGATATCTTGATCTCTCTGCCTATAATTTCAGTGCCTGTGTGCTTCTCCCTCACCACCTGATGAAGGAGCAGCACTCAAAAAGCATGTGATTTCAAGTAAACCCTTTTGGACTATAACCTGGTGTTGTCTGACTTCTGACTTGGTCCACCTCAGTCCAACACTGGCACCTTCGCATCAAAGGGAGACCAGATCTGGACACATTACTCCTGAAGAAACCTCAGTTGAGTTGAAAACTAGGATGCAATTTGTAAAATTGATGTTTCTGAACCGGAAGGCAGTGCACAATTGAATAGGGCTTGGGTTGACATCACAACTATTTGCTCGTGATTATAGACTCCAAGTGAAGATACAAGCCAGTTGAATTTGGTACTTGAGGAATCCAGATTCACGTTATAGTATGAGGCATTGTGATTCATATCATTCCTCTTCTTTGACCTATGCTAAACTAAACACAGCTGTGTTAAGCCCCACCATAAACATGAACCTTTGCATTAAAGGGGTGGTATGGTGGCTCAGTGGTCAGCACTGCTGTCTCACAGCGCCAGGAACCCAGGTTCAGTTCCCGACTCGGGTGACTGTGTGTGCGTGGAGTTTGCACATTCCCCCCAGTTTGCGTGGGTGTCCTCTGGGTGCTCCGGTTTCCTCCCACTAACCAAAGATGTGCAGGTTAGGTGAATTGGCCATGCTGAATTGCCCATCATGTTCAGGGGTGTGTGTTGGCTAGGTGCATTAGTCAGGGGGTAAATGCTGAGTAGGAGTGGAATAGGTTACTCTTTGGAGTAGACTTGTTGAGCCAAAGGACCTGTTTCTGCACAGTAGGAATTCCAAAGATAGAAAGCGCATCATTCTTCCCTCGAATACACTTAACAATAAACACGGTTAATTAGGCAGTGACACACTCATTGTAAATGTAAATTATGTCCTGTTTCTGTAACTTTATTGAGAATGGATTTTGTATGCAGTCAGCACAGATGTAATGCACAACATCAGCACGCACTCACAGAGCAACTTAGCTGCCATAACAACTTGCAGCCTTCCTGAACATCGTAAAACATTCTCATGACACGTCACAAGAATATTATCAAATATAATTTAGCACTGTGCCACATCTGGAAATTGGCCAAAGTTTATCAGACAGTGGTTCTAAGATGTGTCTTGGAGGACAGACTCACAATCCCAGAATTCCCTTCCCAGTGGAATAATGGGTCAGCCCTGCAGCGGTTCAAGATGGCAGCTCACCATCACCTTCTCAAATAATAACTAGGGATGGGCAATAAATTCTGGCCAGCCAATGGTGCCTAATCCAACAAATGAATAAATAACTTAAAAATAGGGAGGCGCAGAGGTTTAGGGAGGGAAGCTCAGAGCAGCTAAAGGCCAGTACAGCGACAGATTCCACCATGCTTCACCATAATGGGAAGATACGGAGAGCCAGCAGGAATTATGAGAAGGATATTGTCAGTGGGGGAATGGAGAAACGGAAGAAACATTTTCAAAGATCCTGATGGTTGAAGAATCTGTCAATAAGAGCCATCAACTAGAGAGGGCAGAACATGGACCAGATAGAAACAATATGAGGGTGCAAATATTTTTCAAACTGATGGTTGTTTCTGCAAGATATTTGTGAGCAAAACTAGTATTTATTGTTCATCTCCAGCTGCTGTTGAGAAGATAATGATGGGTTGCCTTCTTGAACCTCTGTAGCCTCCCTGGTGAAACTGATATTAGATGGGAGTTATAAGATGTTGTGTTGATCAGATCCAAAAGCCAATCTGCTGCAGTAACAGCGTTGTGAACATTGTTGCATCTGGTGCCATCCCCTACTCTGTGTTGCTGTTCAGTTCCAGTTGCAAACTTGACTTGTTTAGTCGGCGTTTTTCCAGTCAATTTGAACCATTTGAGAAATGAACTGGAAAAGCACATTGTTCAAAAAAAAAGGTCTAATCTCCAGTTTTAGCAATTAACCAGGACAGGAATAAAATACAGTTTGAGGAGGGAGAGTTGATCCCTACCTGGTATGAAAAGGTTAAAAAAAAAAGGATTGGCAGATCATGTTTGCAGAGGTGGTGGCCCAGTGGTATTATTGCTAGACTGTTAATCCAGAAACCCAGGTAATGTTCCAGGGGTCCATCTGCCATAAATCAGAAAATAAAAATCAGGAACTAAGAGTCCAATGATGACCATGAAACCATTGTCAATTGTTGGAAAACCCATCTGGACTCAAGAGTGTACTTCAGGGAATGAAACTTAGCTAGTCTGGCCTACATGTGACTCCGGAGGCATTTGGATGGGTATATGAATAGGAAGGGTTTGGAGGGATATGGGCCGGGTGCTGGCAGGTGGGACTAGATTGGGTTGGGATATCTAGTCACCATGGACGGGTTGAACCGAAGGGTCTGTTTCCATGCTGTACATCTCTATGACTCTATGACCCACAGCAATTTACTTTCTGTTCATTTGTGGGATGTGAATACTGAATGGCCTGGACAGAGTGGATGTTGGGAAGATGTTTCCATTGGTAGGAGAGACGAGGACGCGAGGGCATAGCCTTAGAGTAAAGGGAAGACCCTTCAGAATGGAGATAAGGAGAAACTTCTTCAGCCAGAGAGTGGGGAATCTATGGAATTCACTGCCACAGAAGGCTGTGGAGGCCAGGGTTTGAGTATATTTAAGACTGGGATAGCTAGGTTCTTGATTATCAAAGGGATCAAGGGTTACAAGGAGGAAGTGAGAGAATGGAGTTGAAAAACTTATCAGCCGTGATTAAATGGCGGAGCAGACTCAATGGGCTGAATGGCCTAATTTCTGCTCCTATGTCTAATGGTCTTATGTTGAGCATTGCTGACTGAGCAGCATTTATTGCCCATCCCTAATTGCCCTTGAGAAGGTGGTGGTGCGGCCTTGCAGTCCACCTGCTGTAGGTTGACCCACATGCCCTGAGGGAGGCAATTCCAAGATATTGTCCCAGTGACAGTCAAGGACATATTTCCAAGTCAGGATGGTGAGTGGCTTGGAGGGGAACTCGAAGGTGAAGGGGTTCCCATGTCTTGTCATTCTAGATGATGGCGGTCATGGGTTTGGAAGGTGCTGTCTGAGGACCTTTGACCAATTTCCAATTTGGAATTTCCATTTCTAATCAACTTGGTTGACTCTTATCTGCCCTCTGGGCAATTAAGGATGGGCAATAAACACTGGCCTGGCCAGTAACACCTAAATCCTGTGAATGAATCATCTCCATTGACTTCAATCATTGTATACCATTGTGCAAAGTCCCAATTATGCTGCTGGTTTAACCATGTAGAAGGCTGTAAATGATATGAACGTTAAGAATTAAGTGTAAGAATGGGTCAAACTCAGCCCCTCAAATCCATTCTGCCATTCAATAAGGTCATATTTGATCTAATTACTCTGCATTTCCACCTATCACCGATGACCTTTCACCCCCACTTTGCTTGTCAAGAATCTGTCTGCTCAAGGGCAAATATTGCAGATGCTGGGTATCTGAAAAAAAGAAAACGGAAATTACTGGAGAAACTCAGCGGGTCTGGCAGCATCTGTGGAGAGAGCACAGGGTTAATTATGAATCTCGTTTTATTCTCCCTTAGAAATAAAAGGAGCAGGGAAGTGGTGTTTTTTACGCTGTTGGAGGAGGAGGAGAAAGTGGAACAGGTTGTGATGGTCTTTTTTATTCATTCATGGGATGTGGGTGCTGCTGCCTGGGCTAGGATATACTGCCCATCCCTAATTGCCCAGAGGGCAGTTAAGAGTCAACCACATGGCTGTGGTTGCAGTCACATGTAGGCCAGACCAGGTGAGGATCCCAGTTTCCTTCCCTAATAGGTATGAGTGAACCAGATGGGTTTTCCCCGATGATTGGTGATGGATTCATAGTCGTCATTCGACTCTTAATTCCACGTTTTACTGGTACACTGGTAAAAGACAAAAGGAGTGTCAATGGGGCTGAGGGAGAGTTGGAGAAGTAAAATGGGTATAAATGAAGGAGTGAAAAGGAGAAAATCAACTCACTCTGCTGATAGCAAAGTTGACAAGACCTGGGCGGGGGGGGGGGGTGTGGGGGAGGTGTTGGGGTGGGAGGTGAAAAAAGACAGAAGTCGTCCTTCACGTTGAGGAACCTAATATTGAGTCTTAGAGGCTGTAACCTGCCAAAGTGGAGAATGAGGTGTTGTTCCTCCAGCAAGGTGCTTAATTGAAAAGGCATAAATATATCGACCTCTGCAAAATATTTAAAGATTCTGATCCCACTGCCTTTGAGGAAGAGAGTTCCAAAGACTCACGGCCCTCCGTGAGACAAAACATTTCCCTCTTATCTTCTCATTTAGACAGACCCTTATTTTTAAACAGCAATAGGCTGGGGCTGTTTTCCCTGGAGCATCGGAGGCTGAGCAGTGACCTTATAGAGGTTTATAACATCACAACGGGCATGGATAGGATAAATAGACAAGGTCTTTTCCCTGGGGTGGGGGAGTCCAGAACTAGAGACCATAGGTTTAGGGTGAGAGGGGAAAGATATAAAAGGGTCCTAATGGGCAACTTTTTCACACAGAGGGTGGTGCATGTGTGGAATGAGCTGCCAGAGGAAGTGGTGGAGGCTGGTACAATTACAACATTTAAAAGGCATCTGGATGTGTTTATGAATAGAAAGGGTTTAGAGGGATATGGGACAAATGCTGGCAAATGGGATTAGATTTATACAGGATATATAGTCAGCATGGATGAGTTGGATCGACAGGTCTGTTTCCGTGCTGTACATCCCTATGATTCAATGACTTCTCATTCTAAGTTCCCCCATAAGTAGAATCACCCTTTCCACGTCATCTTGTCAAGATCTCAGTGTCCCCCGGCCCTCCCCATGAGGAGAGATTGAGTGGACTACACCTACGTTTCCTAGAATTTAGAAGAATAAAAGTTGACCTCATTGAAATATGGAACATTCTTCAAGAAGGTAGAAGCTGGAAGGATGTTTCCGCTGACTGGGGAGCCTAGAATAGGTGCCGTGATCTCACATGAGTGAGTTTCGTTCTTTGGGACTGAGATCCCAAAAGGAGAAATCTTTTCCACTCAAGGGGTTGGCGAATCTTATGGAATTTTCTACCACAAATGACTGTCACTGAATATATCAAGACACAGATTGATAGAATGTTGGAACTCAAATAATTGAAGTTATTACTGATGGAATTGAGCTGGAAAATCAGCCTGGGCGGATTCAAAGTGTCAGTTGACCTACTCCCTTCTGTATTTCATGCATTCTGTGCTACCGAGGCTATGGAGGTAAATTAGCTCAGTTGGCTGGACAGCTGGTTGACAATGCAGAGTGATGCTAACTTCGTGGGTTTAATTCCTATATCAGCTGAGGTTACTATCAAAGTCCCTCCTTCTCAACATTGCCCCTTCCTTGAGGTGTGGTGACTCTCAGATTAAGTCACCCCTAATCATCTCCCTCTAATGAGAGAGCAACCCTCTGGGGACTTTGCCTTTTACATTTATAGCTGCCCTACTCCATCCTCATCCAGCATATATTTTTGAATATTGATGAAAATTCACTTGTTCCCTATATTTCCCACAATCCCATGCTTCCTTTGGTGTTCTGTTCAAGAGAAATGACTAAGTCTTCACGTTAAAAGGCGTTTCCTAAACTGCCTAAACCCCACGACACAGACTTAAACATATCACAGACATTTTTCTCTTTTGGTTTGGTATCAAATGAAGCAAATGTGTGTTAGCCTTTGTGACTATTCATGGTGAGGAATGAGTTGTAATATCTAGGCAGACAACTCATGCATAGATCTAGACCCTTGGTGGTCATGACATCTTCAATATTTATCTGAGGCTAAAACAGATGTAATAACAATATTTTCATTGAAGGGTAGTGTGTTAAAGTTTTTGGATCACAAGTTTCTGCCTCCAAGCGCTTTAAACTATTGCTGTGTCTATGATATCTCCATGTTGATCAGCAGAATTTAGGCGCTTACTTAAATATTGCACCTCATCCTTTCTCACCAGTTGAATGGCTCTTTCTGAAAGTAAATCTTCCAAATGACTTGCTCCGCAATGTTGTAACACACCTCTGGAGCAGATGAGACTTGAACTCATCACACCTGCCTTTGAGATAGGGCCACTACCACAAAAGCCCCTACTCATCCTGGACCTTCTGTCAACATGTTGGGAAACATGAAAGGCTATATCATAAATTGATCCACTAAGGGGTTAGCACTGCTGCTTCACAGCGCCAGGGACGGGGGTTCGAGTCCACCCTCAGGCAACTGTCTGTGTGGAGTTTGCACGTTTTCCCCGTGTCTGTGCGGGTTTCTTCCAGGTGCTCCGGTTTCCTCCCACATTCCAAAAGATGTGCAGGTCAGGTGAATTGGCCTTGCTAAATTGCCCGTAGCGCTAGATACATTAGTCAGAGGGAATTGAGTCTGAGTGGGTTACTCTTCGGAGGGTCGGTGTGGACTTGTTGGGCTGAAGGGCCTGTTTCCATGCTGTACAGAATCAAATCTGACTGAACTAGAGATGTGTTCAGTTAGCAACTGTAACTATAGTAACAGTAAGGGCACACATATTAGATTCAGTTCCCCATAAGGAACAAAGAAAATTTACAGCCTAGGAACAGGCCCTTTGGCCCTCCAAGCCTGAGCTGATCCAAATGTACTGTCTAAACCTGTCGGTCAATTCCTAAGCATCTGTATCCCTCTGCTCCCCACCTACTCATGCATCTGTCCAGACGCATCTTAAATGAATCTACCATGCCTGCCTCTACCACCACTGCTGGCAACACATTCCAAATGCCCACCACCCTCTGTGTGAAGTACTTGCCGTGTGTATCCCCCTTAAACTTTCCACTTCTCACCTTGAAAGCATGGCATCTCGTTATTGAATCCTTCACCCGGGGAGAAAGCTTGTCTCTATCTACCCTGTCTATACCCTTCATGATTTTGTAAACCTCAATCAGGTCCCCCCTCAATCTCCTTTTTTCTAGTGAAAATAAACCTAACCTACTCAACCTCTCTTCATAGTCAGCACCTTCCATACCAGGCAACATCCTCATAAGCCTTCTCTGCACCCTCTCCAAAGTGTTCTAGTGAAAATAAACCTAACCTACTCAACCTCTCTTCATAGCTAGCACCTTCCATACCAGGCAACTCCTCATAAGCCTTCTCTGCACCCTCTCCAAAGTGTCCACATCCTTTTGGTAATGTGGTGACCAGAACTGTACACAGTATTTTAAGTGCAGCCGAACCAATGGCTTGTACAATTTTAACATGACTTGCCAGCTCTTATACTCAATACCCCGTCCAGTGAAGGCAAGCATACTATGTGCCTTCTTGACCACTCTATATCCACCTGTGCAGCCACCTTCAGGGTACACTGGGCCTGCAGATCTCTCTGCCCATGTTTAAAAGGAGGTCCAATCTTTTAGTCATGTTCACCAGATAGTTCAGGAAGTGCATGTATGTAGATGTGGAGTGGGAACAGTTTTGTTTCGGTTGCTACATCTCTCCCCATAACTAAGTAAACCGTTGCTTCTTAATTTTTCTAATTTAAACTATTTTTGCCAAATCAGTCTAGTCAGAGATATCATTACACATCTCTGGAATGGGTGAGAGTTGAACCTGGGTCTTTTGGTCCTGGGCAAGGGGTGTTGCCACTGAGCCAAAGGACGGCTCTTTGTGATGTTAAGTGAGGGCTAGTCACTGGTCAGAGTTTTTTGAGTTATTGCTGTTGTATTAATGGTTATTTCAGGCACACAGTGAGTTTGATGGGAAGAAGTTTGAATTTATCACTGGACTAAGAGTTAAAATAAAAGAGAAATGTCATAAAAGCCAGAGGCCAGTTACAAGTACCTTCTTACATGCAGCAAGAGATAATGGAATGTGCTGCTGGAAAGGGTTATAACAGGAACAAATTAACTAGCAACTTGCCAAATGAAGTTGGAAAGTTACCTAAACAAAATAAAAACCTAAAGATGCTCGAAATTGGAAACAGGAACAGAAATTGCTGGTAAAACTCATCAGGTCCGGCAGCTTCTGTAGAGAGAAAATAGAGTTACCGTTTTGAGTCCAGAACCTGAGGACTGCATTCTGGCAAAGGGTGGCGAGACCTGGAGATGTCAAATCTCTTTCCTTTCCGCAGGTGCTGCTGAGTTTTTCCCAGTAATTTCTGTGTCCGTTTTGGAAAATTACCTGCAAGGGAATGGGATTGATTTGGTAGCTTTTTCAAAGGAACAGTACAAGCACGTTAGGGGGTGACTGGCCTCCTCCTGTACTCTGAAAGGCCCAGTTTGTTGAAGGAGAGGACTTGCGGTATGAATTTCCTTCATCCAGCAAATATGTGTCACGATCAGCTCTTTCAGACAATTGTAACTTGTCCAAAGAAAAGGGAATTTTTTGCAAAGTGGGTGACTGCAGACACCTGTGAACATTTCCAGTGCCGTGTTTCTCAGTGCTGACAGACTGCTGCCACCCAGTGTCAGGGATGAGAATTACCGGCAAGGAAGCCACCATTTGGCAACCCTTTAAAAATTGTCAACTGCCTCCTGCTGGTGGTCATCCCAGGGTTAGGAGACACGGCAGGTTCCACTTGGTAAATGTTGGTAGCGTGTTTTTTATGAGATGGAGTACCGAATAGTAAATAACATGGTGGAACATGGGCGACACGGTGGCACAGTGTTTAGCGCTGCTGCCTCACAGCGCCTGAGACCGGGGTTCAATTCCCGCCTCAGGCGGCTGATTGTGTGGAGTTTGCACGTTCTCCCCGTGTCTGCGTGGGTTTCCTCCGGGTGCTCCGGTTTCCTCCCACAGTGCAAAGATGTGCAGGTCAGGTGAATTGGCCATGCTAAATTGCCCGTAGTGTTGGGTATGGGTGGGTGGCGGGTCGGTGTGGACATGTTAGGCCGAAGGGCCTGTTTCCACACTGTAATGTAATGTAATCTAATCTAATCTAATCTGCAAGTATCGATAGATGATTAACCGGGGGTCCACGCAGTCAATTATTTGCCAGTGCTGCTGTCAAGTCTGCAAACTTTCAGCATTTGTCTCTACTTTCCCCTCATCAATACTGCCCTTCCATTTGCTCGTATTCTTCCTCTCTCTGTTTCACTGTCATACAATGATTTTGCAGGATCATTGCAGTATGACTGAAGATGTTTCACTGTGTGTGCACCATTTGAATTCTCTCTCGCTCTCCCTATTCTTCTGGGCATTTTGTATTTGCTGTGGTTTCAATCTCATAAAGAGATGATTGTATATAAGTATCTTGAGTATTAGCACAAACTCTGTAAAGGTGATCCAGCTACTGCATTTTACCCTCACGCTCAACCTTTATTCCCATTTGAGTCAACTGGAAAATAATTTGAGCAAAGTCTAATATTGACAGTCAATGAAAGCCACTTTTGCGTCCAAGAAAGTAGCAGTTATTCTCTAACAATGGCAGACAGGAAGAGGTCAGGCTGATCCACCCAGCCTGTCCCACACGATTGTGATCCCTTGTGACAATAGGGGATGGAATTCAGGGGAGGCCACATTGAGGTCTTAGTGGCTGGTTGGAGAGCCGCCAGTACCCCCGGTCTGGCCTGTTTATGGGACAGACCATGCTACCTGTGCCATTTACCTACTTGGCTCAAGGATCAAGGGCCTAGAGCTGCCAACAACTCCAGTGTATGCAGCAGCGCCACCAAGTGGACAGTGGCTGCTACAGGCACTACATACACCCAAGGCCTCAGAACCAGGAGGGATCCTGTCATGGGGCAGTAATGGCAGAGGTGGTGTCACCCGTGGTTTTGTAGGGGGGAGGGGGGTGGTAGGCAGCTAGAGAGGCAGGGTTTCTGTGCTCTTCCCTCTTTCTGATACTGGATCCCTTTGTCAGGAGTTGAGTACTTTTGTACAAAGGGCAATCCCCTCCCTTCCCACCCACCCATCTCAATGCCCATAAATAAAAGAGTCAGACTTTGCCTGTCATGACCACCCTGTGGTAAATTTCCCACTGAAGGTGCGATGAAATGTGCCGGGGCCCATGTGAGATTGGCTTCCTCCAGCACCACAACCTCTCCCATATTCCAACTCTAACCTCTTGCTCATTTCCCCCTTCCTTCACCCCTCCGAAAGGTGAAATCTCTCTGTTCCTCTCTCCTCAGTCAAGACCTGACTTAAAACTTTACCACCTTGACTAAAGCTTGCTTCAGCGCCACTTTATGTCGAGTAACTCCTTCCATGAAGCACCTTATGGAAATTCTACAATGTTAACCATACTGAATTACTGCAAGTTGTTGTAGCTCCCATTTGTTGAAGTTGGTTCATACATACAAGCAAGGAATAAGCGTAGGCCACTTAGTCCACTGCCATATTCAATACGATCATGAGTACTCTGATCTTAACTTCAGCTCTACATGCCTACATCTCCCCGACAATCTTTCATCTCCTGGGACGCCAGCCTGGCGCTGTGCATCTACTGCTGTCTTTGATTTGAAACCAGTTAAATTCCTGGAGGAATCTGATCTCAGGCAAGGTGACAATAGGTTGTCTACAGTTCAGACTCCAGTCTCTATCCGGTTACCCCCTGCATGAGGCCATGTCTGCGTGGACCATGGGTGAGGACTGCAAGACATTCACCAATGAGCAAGCAGCATGAGGAGACACTACCCAGACCCACAAGTAAAGAGTCACCAGTTGTGTGAGGTCCACTCGCAAGATTCAGCTGTCCATGAAGAGATGAGATTGAGTCACCCATTAGAGGAACAGGACAAGGGACAGAATAGGTTGCTTTGTGGGCTGTATAATCATTCTACTCTTAAAAACACAAATATTCTCCAAGGGGCTTAAAGGTTATGGGGGGAAAGTGGGAAAATGGGGTTGAAAAACCACTTGATTGAATGGCAGAGCAGACTCAATGGGCTGAATGGCCTAATTTCTGCTCCAGTGTCATGTACGGATTGACCAAATATGCAAGCTGGAGGCTTGCTGCCTCTTACAGACATAGAATGTTTTATTGAGTTTTGCACCTCGGCCGATACAATTAGCATGTGCAGCACTGAGCACGTTTCTCCTGCAGAACCAGTCTTCAATCTCTGTGCTGCAGTATTCCCTCTCCAGGGAAACCACTCATTCAAGTGGAACACACGACTCATGGCTTTAAGCTGCAATTAATGTCATTCAAATAATACACGTACAACATGTGACTGCGCGCACACACAAATACACGCAAACTTACAAATACATACACGCACATACGGATAACAACTGCTGTTTATATAGCAGTGTGACAGAATGAAACACTAAGAGGTGTTTCACAGGAGCATTCTAAAACAAAATATGACACATGCAGAGGACAAGATAAATTTCAATGTCAGAAAGGTGGAGGTACATTTTAAGTCGGAAAGTGAGCTGGAGTGTTAGCATGAGTGATAGATCAATGGTGGGAGTGTTAAATCCAGGGATACACCAGAGGCACATGTTAGAGGACCACAGATCCCATGAGGGTTGTAGGGCTGAAGGAGATTCCTGGCATAAGGAGGGCCGAGCCCATGGTGGGGGTTTATCAACACGAACGGGAATCTTTAAATCAAGATTTTGTTTCACTCGGGAGCCAGTGTAGGTCTGGAATTGTATCAGTGATATAATACTACAGTGTGTGAAATAAAAACAGAAACAGTGGCAGCACCTGTGGGAGAGAAACAGAGTAAGCCTTTGCTGTCCAGTGCCCCTTCATCAGAACTCAGTGTTGGGTGAGCAGGACTGACTATTGGTTATGACAGAGTCGAGAGTGTGGTGCTGGAAAAGCACAGCAGGTCAGGCAGCATCCGAGGAGCAGGAGAATCAACATTTCTGGCAAAAGTTACACAGGCAGAGAGATTTGGATGATCTAAGATTAGATTAGATTCCCTACAGTTTGGAAACAGGCCCTTCAGCCCAACAAGTCCACATTGACCCTCCGAAGAGCAACCCACCCAGACCCATTCCCCAACATTCACTCCTGACTAATGCACCTAACACTATGTGTAATTTAGCATGGCCAATTCACTTAACCTGTACATCTTTGGACTGTGCGAGGAAACCGGAGCACCCAGAGGAAACCCACGCAGACACGGAGAGAATGTGTAAACTCCACACAGACAGTTGCCCGAGGCGGGAATTGAATCTGGGTCCCTGACGCTGTGAGGCAGCAGTGCTAACCACTGTGCCACCATGCCATCCTGGGTTTAAGAAGAATATAGTGTGGGAGAACCTGGAATGAGTGGCATCTACAGTTAACTAAAGCATAAACGGCCTGAGATAACATTGAAATCAGACCATGTTCCGGGATTGTGGGAGCGGTAAGAGGTGCACTTGGTGATGATGAAATTCAGAAGCTCATTTCCTGGTCAGTGAGAGGTCAGAGTCGTAAACGGATGAACTTAATAACAGACTGTTGCCTGGGGGAGGCCAAAGTCAGCAGTTGTAATCAGAGCCATCAAACTCAATGACTTTCGTCCTCCTGATAATTTATCAGACGGAGACTTCCACTTATCTGGGTACACAGTGATAAATCCACAGCAGTGGAGAGAGGTTATGATGAAGCTGAGCTGGGTTCTGTCAGTGTACACGTGAAAACATCATCAAGGTGTCATCATTCAAGGACACACAGACCACACACACACGTTAAACACACTGAGAGATCCCATCTGAGTACCAACATCAAAAACAAAATCTTTCTTACTGTGTAATATTGTCAAAATGTTGGAGCGTTTACCACAAGCAGAGTTCCTTTATGAACCTACGACCTCTGACCTGTAACTATAGAGGGTTATTGCAACATGTCTAACTGAGAATGCTGATTCCTAAGGTGCTGGTTAAAATAAGGTTTACTGCATTCCCACTCCCATACCCATCGGGACCTCTAACTGAGCAATTAATGCAGAAAGTCAACAGTCACTGTACTGCCACTCACCAAGGGAACTGAGGTTCTCTTCAGAAGCAGTCAGACATGAAAGGTTAGTCTGGTAACAGGAACTATCTCTTCACTGACGTTTATCGACAGCAATATTGAGTCAGTCCATCTTCTCATCCCTCTCAAGTCAAGGTGACACAATACAGGACTAATTCTCCAGCGTACCTTTCAGAAAAACATCAGGCATTGTTGCAATGCTTTTATTTATTTGTAAATGTGATGCTGGCATCCCTAGTGTTATCATTTTATCAGACTGTGGATCTGCAAAATAATAGGACTTTTCAAACATGAGAAAGTTATTGTGACGTTATTAAGATTAAGAAACGGGGGTGAGTAGTCTTAAGTATAGATTACCTTTGATCTAATTGCATGATATTGTGTTTGCTCTTTGATAATCGCTGAGGGTTCAGCGATGAAGTGGGGGATTCAGCAATGAAGGGATGGTAGATCCTCTCTTATTGAATTGCCTGGTATTTGTGTGATATCTATAGTCCTTGCCATCTACTAGCCCAGGCTTGCCTGTGATTTAAATCTTGCTGCCTGTAGGAATGGACAGCTTTGTTATCTAGTTAACGCTATGCTTCCCCAACCTCCTGTCAATCTTCCATCCCTTTCGTCAGCAAATGACTATCCGAGTCCTGCGAAATGTGCGGACGCAATGGGCAAAATATTCCCAGTTCCAAAGTTGGGGATGGTGGAAATGGTCAGGAGAATAGGGAAGGTGCTGCATCAGGATGACTTCCAGAGGTATTCCCACCATCAGGAATGTTTACGAGGAGAATCTGGGACCTGGATCAGCTGTTACATTCTTCTGTTTCAAGCTTGCACTCCAATCGTGCAGCACATTAGTAAAACAGTAATGTGTATCTTCTATCTGATGATCAGACTATATACATACGCTGTTAACTTGGTGAGTGTAGAACATGTCTGCATTCGTTCACTGCTGTTATAGACTGAGTCTGGGACTATTACAGCACATCCTGTCTCAGCAGCAGTAAGGGATAATAGTTTAAGATATGTGCCCTCTGAAAGATACAGGTTCATCACATCCCAAGGTGGTGGGCTCCAGATTTTTAACTGGTCAGGTCTCCCGTTAGGAGTAATTTTGCAAAACCTTTGGCATTCCACCAAATTCAGTAATTGGGAAGGCCGCCAATTTAGTAGAGTCAGGCTCCTTGAGTTTAGCTAGGCCGGGGATTGCGTGTGCAGGACAGGGACGGTTGCTGAGTATGGTGCTATCACAGCCAGAGAGGGGACGGTGTTGGGTACGGTGTTAACACAGCCAGAGAGGGGACGGTGTTGGGTACGGTGTTAACACAGCCAGAGAGGGGACGATGCTGGGTACGGTGTTAACACAGCCAGAGAGGGGACTGTGCTGGGTACAGTGTTAACACAGCCAGAGAGGGGACGGTGCTGTGTATGGTGTTTTCACAGTCAGAGAGGGAATGGTGCTGGGTATGGTGTTATCACGGTCAGAGAGGGGACGGTGCTGGGTACGGTGTTAACACAGCCAGAGAGGGGACGGTGCTGTGTATGGTGTTTTCACGGCCAGAGAGGGAATGGTGCTGGGTATGGTGTTATCACGGTCAGAGAGGGGACGGTGCTGGGTACGGTGTTGACACAGCCAGAGAGGGGACGGTGCTGGGTATGGTGTTTTCACAGCCAGAGAGGGGACGGTGCTGTGTATGGTGTTTTCACAGCCAGAGAGGGGACGGTGCTGTGTATGGTGTTTTCACAGCCAGAGAGGGAATGGTGCTGGGTATGGTGTTATCACGGTCAGAGAGGGTACGCTGCTGGGTATGGTGTTATTACGGTCAGAGAGGGGACGGTTCTGGGTACGGCGTTATCACAGCCAGAGAGGGGACGGTGTTATCACGGTCAGAGAGGGGACGGTGCTGGGTACAGTGTTATCACAGTCAGAGAGGGGACGGTGCTGGGTACGGTGTTTTCACAGCCAAAGAGGGGATGGTGCTGGGTACAGCGTTATCACGGTCAGAGAGGGGACGGTGCTGTGTACGGCGTTATCACAGCCAGAGAGGGGACGGTGCTGTGTACGGTGTTGTCATGGTCAGAGAGGGGACGGTGCTGGGTATGGTGTTATCACGGTCAGAGAGGGGATGGTGCTGGGTATGGTGTTATCACTGTCAGAGAGGGGATGGTGCTGGGTATGGTGTAATCACGGTCAGAGAGGGACGGTGCTGGGTACGGTGTTTTCACAGTCAGAGAGGGGACGGTGCTGTGTACGGCATTATCACTGTCAGAGAGGGGACGGTGCTGGGTACGGTGTTATCACTGTCAGAGAGGGGACGGTGCTGGGTATGGTGTTATCACGGTCAGAGAGGGGACGGTGCTGGGTATGGTGTTATCACGGTCAGAGAGGGGACGGTGCTGGGTACGGTGTTATCACGGTCAGAGAGGAGACGGTGCTGGGTACGGTGTTTTTACCTTCGGAGAAGGGACGGTGCTGGGTATGGTGTTATCACGGTCAGAGAGGGGACGGTGCTGGGTACGGTGTTATCACAGTCAGAGAAGGGACTGTGCTGATTATAGTGCTATCACAGTCAGAGAGGGGACGGTGTTATCACGGTCAGAGAGGGAACGGTGATGGGTACGGTGTTATCACAGCCAGAGAGGGAACCGTGATGGGTATGGTGTTATCACGGTCAGAGAGGGGACGGTGCTGTGTACGGTGTTATCACAGCCAGAGTGGGGACGGTGCTGTGTACGGTGTTATCACAGCCAGAGAGGGGACGGTGCTGTGTACGGTGTTATCACAGCCAGAGAGGGGACGGTGCTGTGTACGGTGTTATCACAGTCAGAGTGGGGACGGTGCTGGGCACGGTGTTATCACAGCCAGAGAGGGGACAGTGTTGGGTACGGCGTTATCACAGCCAGAGAGGGGACGTTGCTGTGTACGGTGTTATCACAGCCAGAGTGGGGACGGTGCTGGGTACGGTGTTATCACAGCCAGAGAGGAGACGGTGCTGGGTACGGTGTTATCACAGCCAGAGAGGGGACGGTGCTGGGTACGGTGTTATCACAGCCAGAGAGGAGACGGTGCTGGGTATGGTGTTATCACAGCCAGAGAGGGGACGGTGCTGGGTATGGTGTTATCACAACCAGAGAGGGAATGGTGCTGGGTACAGTGTTATCACTGTCAGAGGATTCTTGCGGTCAGCTGTTGGCACTTCCCACATCTCCCAACTGTGACCATCAACCATGGATAGAGGTGACTTCACACTCGCCTTTGTATCTCAGTAATGTCTAAACGGTGTGACTCTCAATGCACAGACTGGGGGCATTGGCCATGCTGAACCTTTCAGGGATGTGTATGCTGGGTGGACTATGCATGATTAAAAGCTGGGTGAGGATTGGGTGGGGTGGTTTGAGGTGGGATTCTCTTCGGAGTGTCGGTGCTGACTCAATGGGTCAAATAGCCTCAATCTCCGCTGGAGGGATTCCAGGATCTTTTGGTGCAGGGTGGCCGACAGTGAGTCCTCCAGCTACGGCTTCCTTGATTGTTTGGCGAAGATGGAGGCAGCCAATTGTGAGGTAAAAACAATGACTGCAGATGCTGGAAACCAGATTCTGGATTAGTGGTGCTGGAAGAGCACAGCAGTTCAGGCAGCATCCAAGGAGCTTCGAAATCGACGTTTCGGGCAAAAGCCCTTCATCAGGAAGGGCTTTTGCCCGAAATGTCAATTTCGAAGCTCCTTGGATGCTTCCTGAACTGCTGTGCTCTTCCAGCACCACTAATCCAGAGCAGCCAATTGTGAGAGCACCTTGTGGAAAATAGCTCCACAGGTCTGGCTGGGAGGGGTGTCCAAACCTGGAGTCAGGAACCCAAGGCCTACAGGTCACCTCTGCTCTCGCTGCCTCCCTGTTCAACATATTAAGACACTGTACCATCAGGAGCCCAGAACATTCCATCACCACACAGTGGATTTGAATAAAGGCCCCAATTGTGGTGAATTTATTTCCCACCGAGTGACCTGACATACAGCATAAGGAAAAGATTTGAAAGGAGGAGCTCACTGTTTGAGGAACTGTGGGTAATTTCCATATTCCTCAAATTGAGATCCTGTGGAATCCAAGATACTGGCCTGTGACTTGGGACGTAATGTTAATGGGATTACCCTGCACCTTCGCTCTGCCTTTCAAACTTTACTCAGGACACTTGGTATTTACATTTCAACTGGTTTTACTTTTTTTGAACCTTTTCTTTTCTAGCTTAATGTTGCAGGCAAGGCAGATATGTTGCGAGGTCGGTAAAGAGGTGCTGAACATGTCGTAGGAAAAGCACACACCTCTCTAACCGCAGTTTAGAAAGTGGCAATATGCTGTGCGTATCAAAGAGAGGGATGTTAATGCTGCAGAATGAGGAGGATATTAGCAAGTGTAACCAAAAGCCTAGGAGAGAGTTTCTTAAGATTGGATGTGTTAAAGGAGAAGGATTGGGCAGACAGTAAGACAAGGAAAGAAACTCCAGAGAAAACATCTAATTAAAGGCTCAATGATAATGGGTCAGGTGAATGGGTAATGAACTCGAGTCCAGAGTGAAAGAAGCTGAGAATTTAAGCAGCAAGAGAGAGAAAGATAATTAGACACTGATAGATGGATAGAAAGATAGACCAAGAGACAGACAAATAGACAAAGACATAGATAGACAGATTGTTAAATAGTCAGATAGATAAACAGACAGACAGTCAGATAGATAGATAGATAAACAGGTCCAACTTAGGTTGATGATAGAAATCAAACAGCCAACGATATTCAAAACATACCCATAACAATTGTTAAAATAAAAATAAAGTAAAAAATAATATAAGAATTGCAGAATTATAAACGTTTCAGCGAACAAATAGTTACAATGTGTTGCAAAATACAGGTCTCCTTAATTTACAGAAGAAACATGAAAGGCCTAACTGCCCTCACAGGTTTATATTAACGTTCCTACATCATATTATCAGATTGCATTCATTAAATTCTTGACCATTTACAATTATTTATGACTTCTGCAAAGTAGAGAATAGGACTGACACAGACTATTCGTTCTGTACCTTACTTGCAGAAAGCTGTATTTTTCTCCTTAATTCCAGCCTATCTTAATTTTTGTCTGGCCATGGAAAGGAATAGTAGGTAAAAACAATGACTGCAGATGCTGGAAACCAGATT
>NC_057722.1:72310030-72361879 GCF_004010195.1 Chiloscyllium plagiosum | reverse complement strand
GAGTTGAAATGTTGGGCCACGGGGCGGTGTGATTGATTGGTGCGGGTGTCCCGGAGATGTTCCCTAAGGAATAGTGGCAGTTGAGATTGAGGAGCTTAGTAATGAAGTCCAGACAGAGTTTATTGTCAGTCCTTCAGCAAGGTTACGATGTCCAATCGTTCTAACACTGAAGGAGACACAGAGTCATGGGTGATGCTGTGGAGATGTTTCAAAATTAGGGTGAGAAAGTAAACTTGAAAGGAAAGAAAATTGGGCGTACAGGAGACAATGTAGGTCATTGAGGACAGGGGTGATTGTTGGCTGCCAGGTCTTGGTCCAAGAGAGGATGGGTCTCTGGAGCTTCAGATGAACTGAGATGTATGGACAATGGACTCTCGGTCTCTTTGCCAACCAAACCTCCACCCTTGCTGTGTAGAAGTGCTTGCTAACACCTCTCATTAAGAATCTGGCCCTAATTTTTAGACTATGCCCCCCCAGTTCTGGAATCCCCAACCAGTGAAAACCGTTCATCTTTGCCTACCCAGTCTCTTACCGTTAATATTACGAAAACTTCAGTCATCTCTCCCCATCACCTTCAGAATTCCCGGGTAAACAGACCAATTTGTACAATCTCTCCCCATAGCACTGCCAGAGAACAGCATGCAGATGAGGAAGTGACAGAGTACAACATCGGAACCCTGTGGTGATGGCATTTTGTCACTGAACTGCTGAGCATTATAATTGATACCAATGCTCACTTCCTCCAAACTTCCATTGAGCACATAAACAGGGAAATTAGAGTTTTAATTAATTAATTTAAATTGATTAACTAAAAGATTAAATCAAACACACACCACTCACAGATAAAGACAATAATCAGACAGGCAGACACGCGTGCGCGCGCACACAAGAAATACATACCACACAGAGACACAATCATGAATGCAAACACACCATATGGAAACACATACCACATGGAGACACAAACATTGATACAAACATCTCTCTCTCTCACACCCACACACACATACAGACATGAAAACACACGTACATAGATACAAACACACACACACACACACATACATCCAGATACACAAACTGCACATATTGAGATTGATAACAGACATGAAAACACACGTACATAGACACAAACACACACACACACAAAATCACACACACACGCACATACATCCAGATACACAAACTGCACATATTGAGATTGATAAGAAGCAGTGTTTTAAAACTATAGCATACAAAGACATTGTGCCTAATGAAAATGGACCTTCAGGTCAAAAAGACAGGAGGACCAGTGGGACAAAGGTCATGTCTCTGAAAGGTAAATGTTAAATGTTAGTGTGGGGTTTTTTTGTGGAATTCAGCAGCCAGAATGTATTAACAGGCTGATATTTGAAAAATTGAGAATGGACACATTTATAAACTAATTTGGAGATGTTGCATTGGTAAGAGGAGTAAGTGAGTATACTGAGGAATGACATCAGATGGGCTGAAGGGCCTTTATGAGCCAACATTGGTTTGCTGGGACAATATTGGAAGGAGCTTGGGTCAGGAAAGCTGCATTCTTCACCAGTCCCCACCCTTTACAGAATTGCAATTGTGACATAGAGCTGTGCTGTAAGGTGATGAACTATCTTCACTGTGTCAGAGAGAGCCGACAGACTGACTGAAGGACAAAGCATCTTGGCTAATGAGTTGGGCTCAAAGGTGAAGACAGGCACCTGCCCTCAAATCTTGAACACTTGAGTTCATGCCACCAGTATAAGATCCATTTTGCAAAGCAAGGGTCCAACTGACTCAGCACAAATGCTCAAGCAGCAGTGATTAAAGGGCATTGGAGAAAGATAGTCTAATGATAAGTTCAATGTGTTCAATTCTGGTCTCCCTGCTACAGGAAGGATGTTGTTAAACTTGAAGTGGTTCAGAAAAGATTTACAAGGATGTTGCCGGGGTTGGAGAATTTGAGCTACAGGGAGAGGTTGAATAGGCTGGGGCTGTTTTCCCAGGAGTGTCAGAGGCTGAGGGGTGACCATATAGAAGTTTATAAAATCATGGGAGGCATGGGTAGGCTAAATAGACAAGGTATTTTCCCTGGGGCGGGTGAGTTCAGAATGAGAGGGCATAGGTTTAGGGTGAGAGGGGAAAGATTTAAAATGGACCTAAGGGGCAACTTTTTCACGCAGCTGATGGTGCCTGTATGGAATGAGCTTCCAGAGAAACTGGTGGATTTGGCTACATTTACAGCATTTAAAAGGCATCTGGATGGGTATATGAATAGGAAGTGTTTAGAGGGATTTGACCAAATGCTGGTAAATGGGGCTAGATTAATATAGGAGATCTGGTTGGCATGGACGAGTTTGGAGTAAAGAGTTTGTTTCCATGCTGTATAGCTCTATGACTCTGAGCGTTAACAAGGAGATAGAAATGTACCTTACCTGATAGGATGTACTTCTTTCTTGTTTCTGCACACATAATGTACTCCTGGCATTAATGGTTTTTGGCAACGAGACTGGATTCAATGTTTCTCATAGTGCAGTTATAATTACTTGATCTGAAGCATTACAAATAATTACTTAATTGCAGCTCAGATACTCTATAAAACATTCAGTGGAATGGTCTGTTGGCTGGTGGTTTTGATCGCAACTGATGTGGTAACGCTGTACCAATTAGCAATTTGTGAGAGCTTACTTTAATCAAAAACCAAGAAATGGTTTCACTACTACTCAAAATCCCTTCAGTTTTGGAAATGGAAGTATACAAATAGGAAGTGAAGCCTTCCTATTTTGAATACTCAGTGTCTTAAATATGATTTGATTTGATTTATTATTTTCATATGTACCAAGGTAAAGCTGAAAGTATTGTTTTGCATGCTAACCAGACAAATCATACATTACATAAGTACAACAGGTTATTGGACCAAATGCAGAATATAGTGTTACAGCTACAGAGAAGGTGCAAAGAAAGGTCAGCTCTAAGGTATGAGAGGTCTGTTCAAAAGTCTGATAATGGCAGGGAAGAATCTGATCTTAAATCTGTCGGTGCGTGTTCTGCTTAACGGAAGAGGGTGGAAAAGATATAACCAGGGTGGGAGGGGTTGGTTGCTTTCCCGAGGCAGTGGGAAGTGTAGGCAGTCAATGGATGGAAGGCTGGTTTTTGTGATTTTATTTACCTGATAAAGGACAAACTCTGTTCCCATAGTGACACAACCCCCCGACCGAAACCCAGAGCATCTTGCAACGTTTCAGTGGTTTTCCAGGGGACCAATTGACTCAGGTCATTTCCCTGAAGCCATCAGCTGTGAAAGGAAAGATTTTGTGATCTCACAAATCACTTGCAGCCAACATAATACTTTTGAAATTGAGTCACTGCTGGAGGACAGCAAACGTGGCAGCCATTTTGTGCACAGCAAGCTCCCAGATCCAGCAATGAGATAATGTCCAGATTATCTCTTTTTGTGATGTTGAGTGAGGGATAAGTATTGTCCGGCACACTTTAAAACTCCCCTCTTTTTATTTAAAAAATGCCATGTACCCTCTTGTACCCTCCTGGCAGAGCAGGTGAGGTCTTTGTTTAATGTTATGTTGGAAAGAATGGGAGATAATTTCATGCTGAGAACTTCACCGTTCAATCTTGTCAACATTTGGCAGCCATTTACTATGCAGCTTACACTATAAATATTTCTGTACCCGCTAATTGTTTTCCAAATCTTGCAACAAGAAAATTTTATTGCACATGAGCAAAAAGAGTGACTATTGGGTTTGCACATGTGACAAATTTAAGAAATTAGCCATGGCAGCATAAACTTAGATTTATCTGGAATCCAGTATGAAGTAAGACATCAGAAGGATGTAAGATGTTAAGTTAGGCAACTAAAAGAGTTAGGAATAGCTGAAAACAGAAGAACGAGGTGGAGTGACCTAAAGGTTTAAGGAAGGAAAATGGGAACACAGACTTAAAAAGGTGGAGTCAGGCAGACAGAGTGTCACTTCTATGACAGAGGCATTATGCCATGCTTTTTTGTAACTAGTGGGATGTTGGTGCCACTGGCAAGGCTAGTAATTGTTGCCCCTTCCTAATTACCCTGGAACGGAGTGGTTTGCTAGGCTGTCGTTTCAGAGGGCACGCGTTGCTGTGAGTCATGGTAACTATTACTACGACTGGCTTCCCTTTCTGGAATTATGAAGTGAATTAAAATTTGAATTGACTGCTCCATTCAGATTGAAACCCAAATTCCCAGAGTGGAAGCCAGGGCCTTGGGGTTACCAGTATTGAAAACAGAAACTCTGTGTAGGTGCTGTCGGACCTGCTGAGTTTCTCCAGCACTCTCTGATTAATTTCAGGGCTCCAGCAGCCACAGTATTTTGCCTTTATTTTCCTCCAGGTGACTAGTCCAGTGATATTACTGCTATGCCCCGCCTCCCCTGACATTGAGGTGTTTTGGCTCATGTCACCTGAGCAGAATATAATTCTTCAATTGGAGCTTCTTGTTCATGGCGAATTTCTGTTGTTTGACTGGAAAACAGAGCATGCAGAGGAAGCTTAAGCTAGGTTTTCAAACTGAGCTTTGAGGGGGTTAGTTCAGTTGGCTGGATGGCTGTTTTGCAATGCAGAGTGAGACCAGTTCCGTTCCCACACTGGCTGAAGTCACCATGAACAGCCTGACTTCTCAACCTTGGGTGTGGTGACGCTCAGATTAAACCACTACTGGTCGCCTCTCTTGACGGAGAGAGTGGGATTATGGTGACTCAACTTTTACTGAGCTTTTAACGAATCAAGAATTGCTGGAAGAAGGGAGACGATTTTCTAACTCCTCAGTCAGGGATTTGTCAATCTGGTCATGGCTCCAACAGGGTAGTTTTGAGGTGGTTTGGAGAATGCTACATTGTGTATGCTCTCGTGAAAGCAAGATACAGAGAAGGAACTGGCAACAGGAAAACCGTAACAGTTGATACTCCCATATCTGGATTTTGGAAAACTTGGTCTTTTAACATTAGACAGTAGTGACCATTTGTGCATTTTATATACGAAAACGACTTTTCTTTATCATTTTCTTGAGATATGGGTGTTTCTGGCAAAACCAGCATTTGTTGAACGTACCTCTTTGTTTTTAAACCAAACTGCTTACTCAGGCCATTTGAGAGAGCAAATAAGGTTGGATTCACATGGAGGCCAGACCAGGTAAAGGTGTCAGATTTCCATCCCTAAAGGGAACCAGATGGGTTGTTAATAACAGGTTTTGATGGCGATTTTGTCGTAGTCATCCCCCTTTGCTGAAGCTAGTTTTCAATTCCTGATTGGATTTAACTTCAACTCACAACTTTCCCAAAGCCTGTCCACCATCTACAAGGTTTAATTCAGGAGTGTGACAGAATACAGTCCACTTACTTGGAGCTCCAACAAGATCAAAGAAGCTCGACATCATCCAGGGCAAAGCAGTCCACTTTGTTGGCAACCCATTGGCCACATTAAGCATTTAACCCCCTCCACCATCAGTGCACAGTTGCAGGATGTGTACCATCTCCTGGAAGCATTGTGGCAACTCAATAAGTCTTTGTTGTCAGCATCTTCCAAACCCTCAGCCTTTTCCAACCAAAATGAACACCCCCACTTATAAAGCAGTTCTCCTCCACCTGCTTAAAGGCAATCAGAGATGGGCAGTAGATGCTGGCCTGGCCTGGCCAGGAATGCCCACCTCGCATGAATGAAAATGAAAAATTCCTATGGGAAGACAACGGTCATGTTCTGCTAATTCTTGTAGCTATCCACTGTCTTTATTTTGCCTCTCACCCAACCATTTACAAGTCAGGTCAATCATTTGCCTTGAATTTCATTTGGTCCAATTTGTGTCAACAATCTCCGTGAGGCCTCAGTGTCATCTCTTACCGCCATTTTTAAAACTTGCAATATTTTCTTTTTGTTTTGACTGGATCGTGTACATCAAGTTAACAATACAGAAACAAACCATTGAGCCCAAACCGTTCATGTTTTACCTTGTGCATGAGCTTCCTCCCAGCCTAGTGCATCCCAACCTATCAATATAATCTCCCATCACTTTCTCCCTTGTATTTATTTGATTCCACCACCTCCCCCCACCCTTCAATGGGTCGATGCTATTCTTCTGAGCCACTCCATTTGGTAGTGGCTTCTACAGATTCCAACTCCACATTGATTCATTCCTTGTTCGACTTGTGATTAACTATCTTCAGTTAATGGATATCCTGTGGTGCACTGGTTGGTATCTTTACCACCGAGCTGAAGTTGCCCCACTCCAGGATTTGATGGCCAAAAGAAGCTGCAGTCATATATGGTCAAACAGGTTTGGTATGTGTAAATCCACCCACACATGGCGATGGCAGGCCATAATAGAAAGAGACATTCCCGGTCAGCCATGTAGTGGAAAGAAAGTTGAAGCATTAACCATCACTATCCGTAGCTCCAGTCCGGTGTAGTTGCCCCAATCCCACAAAGCTGCTCTCTCATTAGAGAGTGAGATAACTGGTGGTGAGTTTGACACCAGGCAATACTGACAAAGCACAGACTTCATGGCAACCTTAGCCAGTGCCAGGGTTGAACCCCCACTGCTGGCATCTCTCTGCATCCCAGACCAGCCTTGCCGCCAACTGAACTAACCAAGCCCCAGTGCAATAGTGAACGTTACCATAGCAATCCAGATTCCTTGAACGAACAATAACCCACTACTGCCTTACATTTATGCCTCCTAGTTTAGGAATGTTCTACAAGAGGCAACAGCTTCTTCACAACTGTCCTTCGAAACACTTGTTTGCAGTTTTGGGAAATCGCTTAGCATATTCAGCTGTCCCTTTTCACAGGGCAAGAGCCCTGCCCTGTTCAATCAGTCCTGTTAAAATACAATCTCCCAGGTCTATCTTCGTCCACGTAGCTGAGCTATTTTACTCTTTCTCCAACTCTTGCGATGGTCAGCTGGCCATGGGGTTTGGAACCATTTGTGTTTCCTTTGTTGCTGTTGGTTGTTTTTGTTTTGTTCTGATTGGACGGGTTGAAAGTTGCAGCGGATTGAAGGAGGATTTACATGGATGCGGTTGACTTCTTTGCTGCAGGTGTGCAGGGAGTTCCAGCGTGGAAACTGCACCCGGGGCGAAAACGACTGTCGCTTCGCCCACCCGGCGGACATCACGATGGTGGACACCAACGACAACACGGTCACCGTGTGCATGGATTACATCAAGGGCCGCTGCTCCCGGGAAAAGTGCAAGTATTTCCACCCCCCGGCCCACCTGCAGGCCAAGATAAAGGCGGCGCAGCACCAAGTGAACCAGGCAGCGGCTGCCCAGGCCGCCGCCACCGCAGCCGCCATGGTGAGTGGGGCAAGCGCGCTCCGAACCAAGTGTGCGTGGCCGGCAGGCGATGTTAAAGGAGCCGGTCACCACACTGGCGCGGGGTTGGGCTGGGTGAGGTTCGATGGTCTCTTCATAGTTCAGCGCAGTCAGAAACGTGATTTGGCGACGTGATTTGCAGTCGTGTTTTTTTTGTGTGTGTGCTGCACCCTTTAAATTCATTGTTTGCGCTCTCCCCTCTGTCGTCGAGTGAAGGACTGGTAAAGGCAGGAGTGTTACTGAGGCGACTGCTCATCGTTGCTTTTAACTCGGTCACCCCTTTCTTTGCTTAAGGCTAAATTTGTGTATTTCCCTCAATGCGTTAATGTTGAAAATAATATGTAAGCATAAGCATGTATACTGTGGACAGGGGTTGGGTGGGTCTTGTGCTGCAGTGGTAGTATCCCTATCTCTGGGCCAGGAGGTCCAGGTTCAAGTCCCACCTGCCCTTGGTGGTGGATGTCCAAACCAGTTGATTAAATAAATAACTACAGTGTCTACTCGGCTGCAATGGAACCTTGTTGTGTGATATCTGTACCAGTACGTAACATGATTAACGTGATGGGGGTGGGGGTGGGTCTGGTACTATGTTCAAGCCTGTACAGCCGCCCAGACTAGGAGTACCAGAGGACACAGCAGACAGGCTCTGTCTCATTTCAATGGGATAGTGTTCTTGTAATTAATGATACATGTGTAAAAGCCCTTAGCCTCACAATAACTACTCAGTAGTGCCTTTATTGTGCATGCCTAGTCTTGTTATTTGTTGTATATGGCATTCCGATGATTTGTTTTTTTTTATTTGTTTTCTCCTCACCCCCTCCCAATGCACTGCTGCCCCCATGATGCACCTCTGCTTGCTGTTTATGTTAATGCGCTTGAACCCCATTGGCCCATTGCCATCCATGTGCTCGCTGCCTGCTAATTAAGACTCAGTCGGCTGTCAAATCACTGAAGCGACCCCTCGAGGCAACCTTTGACCTGGTACTATGACCTTTCACCTTTTAGCTTGGCATGTAGCTTTAATAGGGTTACAAGTTATGACTTAAAACATTTATTTAAGGGGAAACGAGAAAAGAAAATCAGTATTGATGTGTTATTTTCTGTTGCAAAACGGTAAAGGGCGGTGATAAATTGACTGTGGCACCATCTGCTTTGAGAAATTCACACGGGAATAAAGTTCCATCAAGAAAATAACGTCATTCACTCAAAATTTCAAAGGGGCCAAAGGGTAATTTGTGACAAAATTTCTCACCCCAACCCCGCCCCCACCCCCTCCAAAATAAATTGGTTTTTGCAACCATAGTGTTAACTGAAGTACCACACTCAGTTCATCACCTGTGGATTGCCCAGACCTCTGACATAACATTGGGAGATGTTAAATCGATGTATTCATAATAATTCTGTACTTATTTGGTTGGCATGGCTTTTACTTTTGTTTAAAAAGTTTGTAACGCGTAAACGTTTGTTACTCAATGTTTCGGTACCTGCATGAGTTGCATGTCAAGTTTTTTGCTTTGGGGGTTAAAGTTGTGGGTTTATCATTTCACTTTCTAGATATTCATTTTATTAATCGCTCTGAAAGATGGTAGTTAACATTGCTTTAAATGTTGAACGTCATGGAGCTGGCAGTGCTGCTTTCTGCCTCTGTATCGCATCTCTTATTGTAAGTTTTGTGAAGTGTAAGACACATAGTAATAAATAGTAGTTATTTTTAAATATTTCTGTTGATTTTCTTTTAAAATAATTTATGGAGTAATGCTTGCTATTAAATATTGTTTCTGTTTTTTTTATTTTTACTGTCTTGTCTCAGGTAGTAATCTTGTTGCTTGCTTGCTAGACGGCTAGAATTGTGTAAATGATGGCATTGTATTTCGCACTCTGTACTGATCGTGTGTTGTTTTCTTTCTGTTTGTTGTTTTCTCTCTCATTTTTCTCTTCCTTCGCTCTTTTTGTTTTACCCAATTTTCTCTTACTTCACCTCTCATTTCCAGGGTCTTCCTCCTGGTGTCCTCCCCCCTTTACCAAAGAGACCTGCACTAGAAAAAGCCAATGGTGCCACGACTGTCTTTAATGCTGGTGTGTTCCAATACCAACAGGCCCTTGCAAACATGCAGTTACACCAACAAACAGCCTTCATCCCACCAGGTAAGGAGTGGAAAGCCTGTTAGCTTGATACTCACTGGCAACAGGAAACGTAAATGACTTGCTGGTGTTGTGTAATAAGAAAAACATGCTAAACTTTGCGGTCCAATAACTCAGTCTTGCATAATTTGATTTTTCTGGGTACCTTTCTTGTTTCTTTATTTGTTCTTGATGGTTAATCACACTTCTGATTTGTGTAAAAAAAAAAAAAATGCTTTTGTTTTCCCACTTCATATGACCTAAGGAAATAGGAGAAAACGTTAAAATCTTGGTGCGGGGGTTTTCTGATCGATGTATTTCATTCTTTTGTGGAGTTGAGCTCTAAAATCAATTTTTATCCTCTGCTTTCATGGAATATTGCCCATCAGCCAAGGGCCATGTCAAAGCATTGCTGGGTCAGCCACATGACTTTGGGTCCAGACTCATGAATAGACCTAATCGGTAAGGAAACAGATTTCCCTTCATGAAGGAAATCAACAAAATACTTACGGCTGTCACTTTTGCTAAGACAACCTTTACAATCTGGATTTAGATGTCAGATTTAAATTCCAACAGCTGCTGTCGGGAAGGGATCTGAACCCATAACCCTGGGGCCTAGTGAATAACAAGTCCAGTGTCATTGCCATTAACCACCATGTCAATCAGAGATGAGGGATAGTGATTCATCTTCCAGAATCTTGAAGGACCTTAATCTCGAGAGCCAAGCCACCAGACTACTGAATGGAAGGAGAAGCTGGGATAGATCAAATGGAAGCTCCCTTCAGCTAAAGTCAAGCTTGAGGTTACAAAAGGCTCTTGCTATTGATTTCCAGTGTTGGCTGGAGTCGGAGGCAGGCGGGCTGGGAGAAGGAAAGGTTCATCCTGCTGAATGACCCATGAGATGCCATTTCCAGGGAATTTGTCCAGATCCTTGTGGCCAAGTGGGGGGAATTCTGAACTGAGAAAAGAGGAGCGAGAGCAGGCCATTCAGTCCCTCAAGCCACCTCCATTATTCAATGAGATCATGGACTAGCCTGTTTGCATTATGATCTCCATATTCCCATCAAACCCCACTAAAATCTAAGGTGAATGGAGTGACACAGGGACCTGCCATAGAAATCTTGTCAAGGGATGGTTTTACCCTAAGGGCCCTGATCAAATTGGGTGCAATACTGGATTTACACAGGAGCACTTCAACAATGGGATATCAGGTGGTTGCATTTATTATACTCAATCCTACCAGCTTCACAAAGAGCAGGTTAAATTAAAATTGTATCCCAAGTGCTGCTGTTAGCATCAAAGGACTTGCAGCAAATGATGAAGTATAGTAGTTGTGATTTATAGCTGTTGTGTCAGTCTGTACCTGGGATCCAAGCAGTGAGAACATGTCCTGCCTTCTGCACAAATCCTCCAAGTATTGAATTCATCCACTGAACAAGGATGACGTGACTCAAGGAAACCCCCTTCCCCACTCCATTCCCATTGTCTTTTACTCATTGTCTGTCTCCTCCACTATTCAAACTAGTTGATCTCCTCACTCCACCTACTTCTGATCTTGCACTTTCTTGCTTATCAATAATTTATCTGCCTCAGAAATATTTAACAATAATAGAAACATAGAATCCCTACAGTGTAGAAACAGGCCCTTTGGCCCAACAAGTCCACACCGACCCTCCGAAGAGCAACCCATCCAGACCCATTGCCCCACAAGCATCTGCAGTCATTGTCTTTACCTATATTTACCCCTGACTAATGGACCTAACCTACACATTCGATCGTCTGGCTCAGAGACATGGAGACTGCCACTGCACCATAAAAGAACTTTCATCGTGCCCACCCCGACTTCATTCCAAATGTAGCCAATATTTTCAGATGAACCTGTTCAGTGATATCATTAAGCATGGTACTTGATAGGATGTGAACCCATGCTTCCTAATTAAAACGTAGCAATAGTTCCATTACCATAAGAGCTCTTATATTTAAACCTCTGTAATGGGGGTTTGTACCTACGAGCTTCTGACTGATGAGTCAATTTGTCCGGCAAGTCAAGGCTGATTGTTACATGCCAAGAGATATTTCTTCTTGTTCTGGGATTTGTATGTTCCTGGTGTAACCAAGTCTAGCAAAGTCAGTGATAGCACAGTCATACCTCCATGGATAAAGGAACATCAAAGTGTCAAATTCCGCTCTAAAGGTTTGACTAATTACAAAGGGAACCAATCAGTTCATTGGTCCCAGTTATAATTACTGGCACAGGGCTGCACCATTCTCCTGTTTCCTTATGTTACTGGTTGAATGTTTTGTCCCTGTATCCTGATTCAAAAAGTCTGGACTTATAAAGCGTTTGCTGTGGGTCCCTGTACACACTTCTCCCTTAGAAAAACAAAAGTTCTTTGCTTTCACCATTCGCTTTTACTTGGGGGACACAAGTTAAAAAAGGCGTTTTCACCAAAAACCTTTTGATGAACCTTTCGCATGCAATTGGCAGGACAAAGGGAGGGTATCATATTGAAGAATTGTCAGGAGCATTCTTGTCTAACAAGGACCCACAGCATTCAGTCACAAGTGTTTGTGAGTTAATGCAACTGAGCTGATAATATTATCACTGCTGCTTTATGTTCCATTTGCTTCACATTATGCTCAAGGCTATTATGTGTGCTGGTATGAACAGTGCCTTCCATTTGGTGTTCTCCATTTCCATTTCCTGTAAATTATTTAAATGTTATGCGGTTGTACTTTTAAGGATTTGGCTGTCATTGCATTTTGATGCCCCCAACTCTGTTCAATGCACTTCTGACAAGTTAAGACAGTGATCATCAGCTATGGATGAAACCTTTTCACTGCCACCACTGGGTTAGCATGATTTGGGATTTAAAAGGAGGGGGGTCACTTCTGACCCCTTTTAAAATTCAAATAAAAGTGAAAGAATTTAGTATTTACTCAGTGCCTTTCATAACCATGGGGCTGGCCAAAGGTGCTTTATAATTCATGAAGTACGTTTGAAACAAAGTCACACTCAATGTAGGAAATGACTGAGCCAATTGGTAAAGAGCAAGTGTCCAGAGGCAGCAGAGACATAGTGACTAGTTAATGACATAGGTCAAAGGGTAAATGTGGCCAGGCCAAAAATTATTTACAACTTCCACTTACAAAGGGAGGCAATGCTTTGTCTCGTGGTATTGTCACTAGACTATAAAACCAGAGATCTAGAATTAATTGATTTGAATCCTATCATGACAGATGCTAGTATTTGAATCCAATAAAAATCTGGAATTAAGAGTCTCATGATGACCAGGAGTCCACTGGCAATTGTTGGAAATACCCATCTGCTTCACTAATATCCTTTAAGGAAGGAAACTGTGTCCTTACCTGGCCTGGCCTACATGTGACTCCAGACCTACAGCAATGTGGGTGACTCTGAACTGCCCTCTGGGGAATTAGGGGCAGGCAATAAATGCTAGTCAGTGATGCCCTCGTCCCATGAATGAAATTTAAAGTAATCTGGACTGAGTTTAAATCATGTTTGCTGATTTTGATGATGTGATGTTAAATTAAGATTAATGGACTATTATTAAGAAAGAATTTGGATTGACATATCACCTCATCACATGCTCACAGCATCCCTAAAGTGCTTTACAGCCAATGAAGTCCTTTTGAGGAGAGTCATTGTAGAAATGTGAGAAAATGCAGCAGGACGCTATATACAGAAGTGAATCAGGTATGCTGTTAGTTAAGGAGAAGACTTATTCAGATCACTGCCCTCCCACAAAGCCATGGGACTTCTAAATCCAACTCAACAAACAAGTGGAACTTAAATGCCCCCATCCAGAAGATGATTCCTGCACAAGTATTTGACTCCCTTAGTACTGGGCTGAAGTGCCAACCTGGTTGTCATGCCCAATCCTTAGGACCTTCAGACTGGAATGAGAGTGCCACCAATCAATTCCAGACAGCATAGGCACATCAGCAAGGCTGGTCTGAATAGGGAGTATGACACAGATTCGCTAAACTGAGACTGCCCGCGGTAAGGTTTACATGAATGAGGACAGTTACCACAAATTTAACTGTTAGCCCCTTGAGTTTAGATGTTTGAAGAGGCATTGAGACACTTTGGATGATATAAAAATGGATAGAAAGAATACACGCTCAAGGGGACACAATCTTACATTTGGAGCAGGAGACAGAAATGAAATTGGTGAGCAGTTTTGCTCTCAAACAAAGGGCAGTGGAGATCTGGAATTCTTGCCTCTGAAAGGTCTGAGGCAATTGAAAACCACCAGGAGAACATAGAGAGGAGCTCATTGAAGTCATGGCCTTTGGGTTCTCCATATGCTGCTCTTGTGCACCTCCTAGTGGCCAGCTACTTGTATAGCAATGACAACTGGCCTGGGACCTCAGTCACAATTAAGTTTTGTTGCATTTTATCAGAAGTGACACAGAGAGAAAGAGCAGCAATTAAATTTATTGTAATGTACAAGAACTTGGATTTTCATCATGTCACAAAGTACACAGCTGTTTGCAAAAAAAATCAATGCTGCATTAATTTCAGAAAGCCACGTGGAAGCTGTTTCCATTGTAATGTAGAAAGTACAGCAACTCCTTGTTGCACATGAGCAGCATTCCAGTTGCAGCATTGAGACAAAGGGCAGGATTGTCTATTTTATTGGTGTTAGAGGGAAGATGAATATTGACCGGGGTGGGGCGAAGAGAGCAGGAGAGGAAACTCTACAAGTTTTCTTTGAAATAGTGCCACTAGACAGCTCACATCTGTCTGAGAGGGGATTAATATCTCCTAAGTGGATTGAGTGGGGCATATGCAGAGTTACCTCAGTATGGCCTCAACACTGTCAGCCTGGGTGATATGCTCTAGAGTTGGGCTTGAACCCATCCAACTTTCACTCACACCCAGGGCTGACTCACAAAGGCAGACAAAGCCAGGATTGTAGGAGGAGGCCTCACTCATAAAGTATTTTTTGTGGCTGGCAGTGCAAAAGGAATCAAAACTAATGTTTCAAAGAAGCAGAGTTAGTTACCAGCACACATGTGTAAACATGTGTTCCTCACAAAGCGCACTGTTTTCTGGTAGATCAGAATGTTGTATGATTTGATTGTGCTGACACAGCACAAGCCTCTGTTCCCTCTATAACAAGTTTTGTTTCCTCTTTGTGATAATGATTTCTAATTACACATGTGATGGGTTGTTTTAATTCTTTTCCCCTTTCAAATCCACCTTCCTGTTGCAATGCATGATGGGCAGGCTCAATATTGTGCATGACACCCGCTACAAGTGTTGGTAGGTGCCAGCTATGTTTTTCGATTATCTGTACCAGTAGAATTTGTATCCACAGGCCCTTCAAAGTCCACTGGTGAAATCAGCTCATTAGTGTGTCCACGGTTTTTGTAAAAGGACACAGCACAGAAGGATCTCATTAGGCAGATCGTGCTCATGCTAGTTATTTGATACAGCTATCCTCTTGATCCCACTCCATTTTTTGCCCCATAGCCCTATAAATTCTCTTCCTTCCCAAGTCTTTGTCTTACTGCCTTTTGAAAATTGCTACCAAAACTATCTCTGCTACCCTTTTCAAGCAGTGCGTAACAGGCTAAGGAAATTGGGCATGTCCACAAGGACTCTTACCAATTTTTATAGCTGACCCACGGAAAGCATCCTATCCAGATGCATCACAGTGTGGTTTGGCAACTGTTCTGTCCGGGGGGCAAGAAACAATGGAGAATTGTGAACCCAGCCCAGCCTTTCCTCCACTGACTCCATCTACACTTCCCACTGCCTCAGGAAGGCAGCCAGCATCATCAAAGACCCCTCCCACCCAGGTTATACTCTCTTCTACCCTCTTCCGTCAGGCAGAGATATAAATAGATTCAAGAACAGCATCTTCCCTATTGTTATCAGTCTTCTGAATGGACCTCTCAAATTTTAAATGTAATGTTGATCTCGCTCACTGTTCCCTGCAGCTGTAACATTGTGTTCTTTACTGTGTTCTTTTACTCTAATGCACTTTGTAAGGTATGGTCTGTCTGTACTGCAGTCAAAGCAAAACGTTTCACTGTGCTTGTGACAATAATACATTCAATCAAATCAGAGCCACACACTGTATCTAAACAAGGAGATTCCTAAAGTGCCCAGGCTAAAAGTGTGACAAAAATAATATCCTCATAAATGCTTACAGGGTCATACAGCACAGAAGAGGCCTTTCGGCCCATCAAGTTTACACTGTCCAATCCATGCCAATCCCACTTTCCTGCACTTGGTCCATGGCCTGAAATGTTATGACACTCCAAGTGCTCAGCCCCACCCTTTTTTAAAGGTTGTGGGGTTTCCTGCCTCTCCTACCCTCCAAGGCAGTACATTCCAGATCACCCCCATCCTCTGGGTGAAAGGTTTTTCCTTAAACTCCCTCTAAACCTCCCTGCCCTCCACCTTAAAATTATGCCTTCTTGTTCCTGACCCTTCAACCAAGCTCATCATAACTCTCCTTCAGAAATGGAATAGTGTAAGACCATGGAATCTTACCCCGTAGAAGGAGACAACTCTTCCCGTTGTGCCTCTTTGAAAGAGACCCCCAATTTGCCCCACTTCCTCACTCTTAATTGAGCTTGCATTTCAAGCGTTGAGCCAATTTCCTTTTACAAGTGGATTTTGAATCTGACCCCAGCAGCTTTTCAAGCCACACATTCCAGATCCGATTCTCCTCGTCATCCTCTTGCACCTTTTTGGAACGCTTCATGTTCCATTGCTATCTGTTTTTGGGCAACCTCAGTTGCTCATTAATTCTTTGAACATCCCTCAGTTCCAGGATCTATCTGAACCCAAAGACCACATTTTGAAATTGCAACCTTGACCTGAGAAAGGGATGTGTTTTGTGCGACAATGTTTGTTTTCCCAAGACATTGTCAGAATGTATTTACCATAGATTTACAGAGACCTTCCCAATAATCTTAAAGTTTCCATCGCACAAATGCAGCAACACCAGGATAGTATCCAGGTTCAGGCTGATGAGTGACATGTAACATTCATGCCAGAAGTGTCAGTCACTGACCATCCCCTGTAAGAGTCAAAAAGTGTGACGCTGGAAAAGCACATCAGGTCAGGCAGCATCCAAGGAGCAGGAGAGTCAATGTTTCGGGCATAAACCCTTCATCAGGAATGTTGATGAAGGGCTTATGCCCAATGCATTGATTCTCCTGCTCCTCGGATGCTGCCTGACCTGATGTGCTTTTCCAGCGTCACACTTTTTGACTCTGATCTCCAGCATCTGCAGTCCTCAGTTTCTCCATCTCCAATAATAGACAATCTAACCACTGCCCATTATCATTCAATGGCATTATCATTGCAGAATCCCTCACTATCAATATCCTGCAGCTTACTATTACACTGAAACTGAACCAGATGAGCCATTTAAATACAATGGCTACAGCAATAGGTGAGAGGCGAGGCTAGGAATCCTACAGTGAGTAACTCACCTCCTGACTCCCCACATCCTGCCCAATATTAGAAGGCACAAGCCAGGATTGTAAATGGAATATTCTCCACTTGCATGGAGGAGTGCAGTTCTAACAACACTCAACAAGCTTCACAGCTTTCAGAACAAAGAATTCCACTTGAATAGCCCCCTATCCTCTGCCTTTAACATTCACTCCCTTCACCTATCTTGCACAGCAGCAGTAGTGTGTACCATCCTCAAGTTGCACTGCAGCAACTCACCAAGCTTCCTCTGACAGCACCACCCAAACATGTGACCTCCACCACCTAGAAGAACAAGAGCCGCAGATACACAAAACACCATCAGCTTCAAGTTCCCATCCAAACCACAGACTTTCTTACCTTTATCTGCCCTGTACTTCCCTTTAAATATTTTGTCGGTGTATTAACCCGTAACTACATAAAATGCCATTACTTCACTATTGAGTCAAAACCCGAAACTCACTTCCTGACAGCTCTGTGGGCGTACCTGTACCCCAAGGTCTACAGTAGTTCCAGAAGGCAGTTCACCACGACCTTCTCCAGCGCAGGTGAGGATGGCCTGATAAATGATACCTGAGCCACTGATGCCCATATTGCAAGGACATCAACACAGAACCTCCCCTTTAATGGTTGAGGCACTCTTTTAAAAAAATATGGAGTTTATTTTCCTTCTCCACCATCACCTCAACACTAATCTCTACCAATGCTCTCTACACCCAAGATGTGTTGATATTTCTGAAGTTAATAGCTAAAGTTGACAAGTGATCAATTGACCAGCACTTGTGTGCAATTTCTGTACCACATATGAGTGAGTGGACTTGGAAGGGCCTGTGTTTCTCACTGCTAAGTTCTTTCGAATTATTAAAGCTCTTGTTGCAATAATTTTAGCTTTTTAAAATGATTCAATTAATGATTATGAAGCAGTAAAAAGTTTACAATGTTGCTTTGCAATAATGGATAGTTTTGGATTTCTTTTAATGACTGTTGTCGTGTAATTAAGAGTATTTTGATTAAAGCATGACTCAACTTCTTTGATATTATGTAGTATAGCCCAAGTTGTTACTTCTTTCTGAGAGGTGCATTATATAAATTGTTTTTATAAGCTTGTTGCATTGATTTATCTCAACGTTGTTCTTAATAAGCAATTTCCCCTTCTCTTCCCTTTTCGTTTTAAACTCATTGTATTTGTTCTTCACTTCCACTTGCTTTGTCCCTCTTCCTTATTCCACTCAACCTTCTACTTTTACCCAATTTACCCCAACACACCTCTTCTTTCTTTTTCCTTCCCTTGTTCTGCCTCTAAATTTCCCCCTCTCTTCCTTGCTTTATCTTGCTCTTAAAATACATGTCAACTGCTGTGATTCGTGACCCGGTTTGCCACTGTGTTACCTCACTCTGCGTGTTACCGTGGATTTATTTCACCTCATCCTTTCCTCATCAACACTTCTCCTCCCCCAATGCTTGCTCCATAATTCTTCTCCATTGCTCTGCCTTTTTACTTTCCCTCCAATAAAAACAGTACCCATGATGCATGGTGCCAATCCTGCGGCGGTATCTGCAGCAACGACATCAGCCACAAGTGTTCCCTTTGCGGCTACAGCCAACGCCAACCAGGTTTGCACATTTGGTTGCACTTCTGTCAGTAGCAGTGCAGTAGATATAATATCTTTTGAGAAAAGGTCCTTGACAAAAACTCAAGGTTAAAATGTCTGACCTTTGGCCCTCGTGGTGCAATGGTAGTGTCCCTACGTCTGGACCAAGAGGCCCATGTTGAAGTCTGACCTGTGCCAGAGGTGTGTAATGATATCTCTGAATTGTTGCAGTGGTAATGCCCCTACCACTGATCCAGGAGGCCCAGGTTCAAATCCCACCTGTACCAATGGTATCTCTGAAAAGTTTGATTAGCAAATATCAAAGATGTCCAGCCTATTTGTTTTGAGATTGGAGTAAATGGCTTCAGAATGTACCAGTTGTTGCTATACAGTAAACTTTCCAAGGTATTGCGGTTGATTAAGGATTTAGCCTTTGGGTAACGGTGTGAGGTGGATGTGACCACACTTATGTACCTCAATCAAAACTGGCAAAGATTAAAATTACCTCAGTGTGCCAAAGGGTAGGTATACAATGTGCTGCTGAGGTGAATGTGCTGGGTAATACTAGAGAAGAACTAGCACCATATTACATAGGAACAGACTCAGAAGAAGTATGAAAAGTACAAAAACAGGTTTATAATGTAGTTAGACAAAGAGCTGGTCAATATTGGTTAGGGAACAAAACATGCAAATAACCTTTCAGGAATGTGATAGCCTGGCAATATTCTTCGGTCAGAATATTGAGTACAGGAATTGGGTGATCATGTTGCGGCTGTACAGGACATTGGTTAGGCCACTGTTGAAATATTGTGTGCAATTTTGGTCTCCTTCCTATCAGAAAGATGTTATGAAACTTGAAAGGGTACAAAAAAGATTTACAAGGATGTTGCCAGGGTTGTAGGATTTGAGCTTTAGGGAGAGGCTGAACAGGCTGGGGCTGTTTTCCCTGGAGCATCAGAGGCTGAGAGGTGACCTTATAGAGGCTTACAAAATTATGAGGGGCATGGATAGGGTAAATAGACAAAGTCTTTTCCCTGGAGTGGGAGAGTCCAGAACTAGAGGGCAGAGGTTTAGGGTGAGAGGGGAAAGATATAAAAGAGACCTATGGGGCAACATTTTCACACAGGGTGGTACATGTATGGAATGAGCTGCCAGAGGAAGTGGTGGAGGCTGGCACAATTGCAACATTTAAGAGGCATTTGGATGGGTATATGAATAGGAAGGGTTTGGAGAGATATGGGCCAGGTGCTGGTAGATGGGACTAGATTGGGTTGGGATATCTGGTCAGCATGGACAGGTTGGACCGAAGGGTCTGTGGCCATGCTGTACATCTCTATGACTATGACTTTTTGTGGCTCTGACTGTTCTATAGTTTTCATCTGATTAGAGAGAGAGCGATAGAGGAGTAAATCTGCAGGTCAGTCAGAGATGTGCAGGTACTGTAGAGTGATGACATTAAGGGACTTCACACCAATCAACATTGGATAAATAATGTTACAGTCAAGGGAAAGGGAGGGCATGAATTTATGGAATGTGTTCAGAATTCACATAGAAAGGAGGTATTGGTGGATCTGATGTTGGCAAATGACATGGGCCAAACTGACCAAGAGATGAATTACATGTTGGGGATAGGGGGGTGGAGAGAGAGAGAGTGGTGTTGATTGTGGTAATAGGGAGAAGGAGATAGCCCAGCAACGTCAACCCTACCCCACCACCATCCCACCAAGCCTGAAGGTTGGCTCTCATCTCAGCAACATGAGATCTGGCCTCACTGCAGGGTAGTTACACTGGACATGGGCATGCAAGTTAATTATTGTGCAGTGAGACTGCTGGTCTAAAGGGACTGAAAGTCCTGCCTGAAATAGCTTATGGCCAATCAGTTCTGTAGTCCCGTCAAAGAGTCTGCGGTCAGCTTTCCTCCACAGCTCAGTGACTCCTGACACGGAATAGTGCCTATTCAACTATTCAGATGAGAAGGACATGCCCGAAACTAACCTGTCCTTACATCCAGTTTGCACACAGTCTCTTGTGGAGTAACTGGATGGTGACCAAGGCATCGTTCTCTCATCTAGGGGAACAATAATAAGATCCTTCTTTGCTCGCTGCAAATGATTATCTGAATGTAGACCAAACAAATTGAATCAAAAACCGACTTGGTCTGTGTCATTTAGTTTCACAAGGCGCAAAGCAGCATTGACAGAATGACTCGAAAAAATGTCTGTAAAGCGATTCTAAAACCCCAAATGACAGAGCAAAACACAGAACCAATAATTCTGTTCCTGGAAGGACATGTTTCATAATGGCCTGTCAAAGAAGAAGTTTGTTATTGCTACTTTTAAAATGCTAACGGTCAGAGACGTTGTTTACTCTGCAATGCAGCTCATAAATCTGTGAATAATGAATAAACAAATGTGAGCTTTTAACATCTACTTAAAGTTGCGCAGTCATAAATCTGATGATTTAGTTTTGACCAGATTCCAGTCTAAACACTAATTCAGACAACAGTGACTCTGTTAGTCTTGCACTTATTGGTCATTGCTCAGCAACTGGAGGACATCAATCGCCTTGAAGCATGACCACAGCACAGTGTACTTTTTTTGTATGACCTCCCCTTTAAACAGGTTTATTGAATGTCTTGACTGAACCACGATACTAACTTGGGTTGCTGTTTCCTTTCATGCAGATGCCCATAATATCTGTAGATCATCTGACTAGCCATAAGTACGTTACTCAGATGTAGAAAATCTTCGGGTCGAACAGTGAGTATCTGATTTCGTTTTCTTTTGAACAAATGTGTACACTAATACATTGGGATATCATTAAGAATATTAACTTTAGTGATGAAATTATTCCAATAACTATAGAAGCGGCAATAGGTCTTTCAGCCCATCGTCTCTGCTTTGTCATTCAGGGAGATCATATCTCGCTTGATAATCCTCAATTCCATTTACCTGTCTTTTCATTATAATCCTTGATTGCCTTACTGATTAGAAATCTATGACAGCTTTGAATATACTTAATGTCACAGCTGAACTGTAGTAAAGAATTCCACAGACTCACTACCTTCTGAGAGACAAAGTTCTTCTTCTGTCTTAAATATGCGATCCCTTATTCTGAGATTATGCCCTCTTGTCCTAGAGTTTCCCATAAGGGAAAACCACCTTTCCATACCTACCCTTTAAAGTGCTCTAAGAATCTTGTATATTTCAATGATGTTGCCTCTCATTCTGCTGAATTTCAAAGAATACATTGGAATTTACTCAATCTCACCTCATAAGACAGTCCCTCCATACTTGGTATCAGCCCAGTGAACCTTCTCTGGATTGTCTCCAATGGCAGTAGATCTTTCCTTAGGTAAGGAAACGAAAACTGTTCCTAATATTCCAGCTGTGGTCAGACTAGTGCCTTGTAAAGACTGAGCAAACCCCCCCCCCTAATTTTATGCTCCATTCTATTTGAAATAAAGGCCTACATTGCCTTCCTGATTATCCCCTGAACTAACTTGCCAACATTTTTGTTATTCACAGAAAAGGCTCTGAAACCTTCTGCACTGTAGATTTGTGCAGTCTTTGTCCTTTTTAGGTGCCTCATTTTGGGAAAGCAAATCTTAGCAGGACTTACGCACTTAATGGGAGGTCCTGGCGAGCGTTGCTGAACAAAGAGACCTTGGAGCGCAGTTCATACCTCCTTTAAAGTAGAGTTGCAGGTAGATAGGATAGTGAAGAAGGCGTTTAGTATACGTATTTTTATTGGTCAGAGCATTGGGTATAGGATTCAGAAAGTCATGTTGTGGCTGTACAGGACATTGGTTAGGCCACTTTTGGAATACTGTGTGCAATTCTGGTCTCTCTCCTGTAGGAAGGATGTTGTGAAACTTGGCAGGGTTAGATTTACAAGGATGTTGCCAGGGTTGGAAGGCTTTGACCTGCATATCCTCGGTGGAGTGGGAGGGGGAGTTGAAATGCTGTGCTACAGGGTGATTGGGTTGGTTCGTCCGGGTGGCCCAGAGGTACAAGGATGTTGCCAGGGTTGGAAGGCTTGAGCTGTAGGGAGAGGCTGAATAGGCTGGGGCTGTTTTCCCTGGAGCGCCAAAGGCTGAGTGGTGACCTTAAAGAGATTTATAAAATCATGAGGGGCATGGATAGGGTAAATAGACAAGGTCTTTTCCTTGGGTTGGGGGGAGTCCAGAACTAGAGGGCATAGGTTTAGTGTGAGAGGGGAAAGATATAAAAGGGACCTAAGGGGCAACTTTTTCACGCAGAGGGTGGTGCATGTCTAAAATGTGCTGCCAGAGGAAGCAATGGAGGCTGATACAAATACAACATTTAAAAAGCATCTGGATGGGTATATGAATAGGAAAGGTTGAGAGGGAAAAAGGGCCAAATGCTGGCAAATGAGACTAGCTTAATTTAGGATGTCTGGTTGGCATGGACGGTTGGACCAAAGGGTCTGTTTTCGTGCCGTACATCTCTACAACTAATATTTAGCTACTTTATTTTCCCTACCAAAGGATTCCCACATTCCTCACATTCCCAATTAACACACTGTAACCTCTCTAAGTTATTTCTGGGTTTTGGAATGTTCTGGATTGTTAGGGGAGCTTACATGGAATGGATTTATACACACAGAATCCGAACAGTGTGGCCCATCGAGTCTGCACCAATCTTCTGAATAGCATCCCACCCAGACCCCCATCCTATTCCCTTAATCCCAAATGTACCATGACTAATCCACCTAACATCCCTGGACAGCAAGGGGCAATTTAGCATGGCCAATCCACCTAACCTGCACATCTTTTGACTGTGGGGAGAAACCAGAGAACCTGGAGAATGTGCAAACTCCACACAGACAGTCACCCGAGGCTGGGACCGGACCCAGGTCCCTGGCGCTGTGAGGCAGCAGTGCTAACCACTGAGCCACCCTCAAAAATAAAAGATTATGGGACGATCCAATACAGTTTTGGTGTCGGGACACTTTACTTCACACAAAGAGTGAGGAGAGTAGGTTACATGGTATTAATGTCACTGGAATAATAATACAGGGGCCCTGACTAAAGTTTGGGTGACATGGGTTCAAATCCCACCCTGGCAGCAGTTGGAATTGTCATTCAATTAATAATTCTGGTGTTAAAAGCTTTTCTAATGCTGATGATGATGAACCTGTTATTGATTGTTGCTAACAACCCATTGGGTTCATTCAGGCAAGGAATCCTGCCATCTTTACCTGATCTGACTTTCATGTGACCCTAAACCTACAGCGATGGGCTTGATGCATAAATGTTCTCTGAATTGGCCAAACAAGTCACTCAGTGCTGTCTAACCTTTAACAAAATCAAAAATAAGGATCGTGGACCTCAGTCTCCAAAAAAGCTACTGAGGCTGGAGGCTTATTAAAATTTCCCAATTGTGACTGATAAATGTTTGCTGGTGATGGGTATTGAGATCTATGGAAGTAGGCCTGCATTGACATACATAAATCAGAATTCACTTGAATACCAATTGAGTCTCCAGGTAGTCAAATTCCTGTTTCTCGGTATTCCTGTTTACTTACACAATCTAGACCTTCCTCCTGCTCACCAATTTCTCAGACCCCACCCCTGAATGTTACTATGGAAACTCCTGTACTTGTATATGGTGTTAGATATGATCCTCATGAATATACATCACACAAATTCACTCAAATCCTTGAGATTCCACAACATTTCTGTCTGAGATATATGGGATTCTTAAAGGGCTTGACAGGGGATATTTCCCCTTGTAAGATTTTCGGACTAGAGGGCACTGTCTCAGAATTAAGTGACACCTATTAAAGACTCTTCTCTCAGAGGGTTGTGAGTGTTTGGAACTCCTTGCCACAGAGAGCTGTGGGGCAGAGTGTTTGTGTGTGTTTAAGGCTGAGATAGACTCAGTAGGAGAATAAAGGATTATGGGGATACGGCAGGAAAGTGGTTGCGAGGTATGTCAGCCAACGTCTTATTGAATGGAAAAAGGACTGAATGTCCTACTGCTCTTCTGTTTCTTATGGTCTTGTGGTGTCTGTGATCTGCCATCTTGCAACCACAGTGCAGACTGGAAGGTTGAATTGCAGAGCCTGCTTTAATCAAAGTGGTTGAATTGTTTTTTGACCATCTCAGTCTGGGATCAGAATATCTCTCCTGTCTTTAAACAGTGTCTGATATTATTCATTTATTGGAAGTTCATGCATCTTTCATTTCACTTCAACCTCTTTGGCGTAATAGAAGCTTAGTTTTTAAAATTATAACTGGATTTGATCGGGTAGACGTAGGGAAGATATTTTTATTTCCCAGAATGTAGAATGGCTAACAGCACAGAAGGATACTGCTCCTCTGCAATTCAGCTAACATCTTTTCTCCGGTGTCTTCCCATAGCCCTGCACATTCTTCCTTTTCAGATAAGTTTAATTCCCTCTTGTATTCCTCATTTGAGCCTGCCTCCACTCTTTCTGGAAGCAATGTACTCCAGATCCTAACCTCTCACTGTGCCAAAAACCACTTGCTAATATCACCTTTGCTTCTTTGTTCTCAAATCTGTGATCTCTTGATCGTGATCCTTCAACTAAAGGGGAATGTGTCTCCTTGTCTTTGCTGTCTAAAGCCTAGATGGTTTTGATTATTACTCTCAACATTCTCTTCTCCAAGCACTGCTGCCTCACAGTGCCAGAGTTCGATTCCAGCCTCAGGCGACTGACTGTGTGGAGTTTGCACATTCTCGCCATGTCTGCGTGGGTTTCCTCCCACAGTCCAAAGAAGTACACGTTAGGTGGATTGGCAATGGGAAATTACCCATAACATCCAGGGATGTGCAGGCTAGGTGGGTTAGCCATGGGAAATGAGAGTTACAAGGAGAGGGTAGGGGGCTGAGTCTGGTAGGGTCACTGTTCAGAGGGTCGGTGTGGACTTGATGAGCTGAATGAACTGCTTTCACGCAGTAGGGAATTCCATAATTCTCTGCTAACTTCTTCAAACTTTGCTGATGTTCGTCAATGTTGAAGATGGGTAGATTAATCAGGGGTAAATTTAGGGGAATGGGTCTTGGTGGTGTACTCTTCGGAGGGTCAGTGTGAACTTGTTGAGCCAAATGGCCTGTTTCCACAATGTAGGGAATCTAATCTAGATGAGTGAGAGATCTCCAGTGGCTGTAAGGCTGGAGAAAGTCATGTGGATGGGATGGAGGGGGAGACACCGATGATAATGAGGCTCCAGAGGGACTTGAAGACCAGGATTTTAAAATTCAGGTGTTGCAGGACTGAGGGTGATTCAGGTTTCTTGCACCAATCATTGTCCAGTGATTGATGACGGCAAGGTGATGTCACAGAGGTTTGTGTTCAGCTTTAACCTTCTCCAAGATTGATCTTAACGCTGACTGAGTGAAACAAAGAAGGAATTTGCAGATAAATTACCTCATCCCTCCTCCAGCAAGCAGTCATTCATCTGCCTATTCATTAACAACCCACATAAGAGTCTCAATTCGATGACTCGTGAGCCAGGCTTTTGCTCTGGGGAAATGCCTTGCAGGTAATCAGTGACCAGGTCACCTGCTGGGTTTAGCTAGTAAACAAAACCTAATTAATTACAGTAGAGTTCTGATGAAGGGTCACCGGACCCAAAATGTTAACTCTGCTTTGTCTTCATAGATGCTGCCAGACCTGCTAAGCTTTTGCAGCAACCTCTGTTTTTGTTTCTAATCACAATACATGACTGGTCATTACACTTACTGTATAATATGAGGAGAAAGTGAGGTCTGCAGATGCTGGAGATCAGAGATGGAAATGTGTTGCTGGAAAAGCGCAGCAGGTCAGGCAGCATCCAGGGAACAGGAGAATCGACGTTTCGGGCATTAGCCCTTCTTCAGGAATGAGGAAAGTTGGTCCAGCAGGCTAAGATAAAAGATAGGGAGGAGGGACTTGGGGGAGGGGCGTCGGAAATGTGATAGGTGGAAAAAGGTCAAGGTGAGGGTGATGAGGATATGCAGGTCTTTGGACTCCTCCATCGTCAGTCCACAACAAAACGACGGTTGGAGGAGGAACGCCTCATCTTCCGGCTAGGAACTCTCCAACCACAAGGGATGAACTCGGGTTTCACCAGTTTCCTCATTTCCCCTCCCCCCCCCTTGTCTCCGTCAAATCCATCGAATTCAGCACCGCCTTCCTAACCTGCAATCTTCTTCCCGACCTCTCCGCCCCCACCCCAGTCTGACCTATCACCCTCACCTTGACCTCTTTCCACCTATCACATTTCCGACGCCCCTCCCCCAAGTCCCTCCTCCCTATCTTTTATCTTAGCCTGCTGGACCAACTTTCCTCATTCCTGAAGAAGGGCTAATGCCCGAAACGTCGATTCTCCTGTTCCCTGGATGCTGCCTGACCTGCTGCGCTTTTCCAGCAACACATTACTGTATAATATGTCAATGTTATCCCTCAAAATAACCTTACGCACAAACAAACAAAATCCCATACCAGGAAATGGGAAAAAAGTGCATTTCTCTCTGCACTTTAGTAAAAACAAAAAGCATCTTTGTCTTACTTCTTGAATACTAAGGAAAAGGTATAGTGTGGAACACTGGTCTGACATTCAATACACCTCAACAGATGCCACCAAAGACCAGCAGATGTCTCTGAGATCTTTGTCAATGCAGCTTGCTCAGGGAGCAGAGTGTTGAGGATCCTTTGGGATCTTCTTCAGGAGCAGAATTGGCATTGTGGACCGAAATGGTTCATGATTCATCGCCACCTTGTCAAGGGTGACTATGGCTGGGTAATAAATGCCAGGCCGCTCCAGTATCTTGTAAAGGAATAAAAAAGAAAATAATATCGGGATTCAGACTAGACCAGGGCTGAAGGTACACAATAAGAGATTTTTTTTTCCCAGAAATAGGAAAGCTGAGCTGGGAAGCTGCTTCCCTTCCCAGGCTGGCTACTAACTAAAAAAATCCCAAATAATCTCCAAAGGTTAGGCTGACACTGAGCAATCATACACCAAGCAAGAGGGTGGGAAACAGCAGTTATCCCAAGACTTTTGAGAAATGCATTGCTTCAAAAAAAAATGTGACCGTCCTTTTAAAAAATAAAATTCAGATCTGTACAACAGTTCAAACTCAAGTCTGCAACACAACAGTGAGGTTGGGGCTCAGACTATCCATGGCGGTGATGTTTGGTTAGGGATTAATATTGACCAGGAAATCAGGCTTAACTAATTACCAATTAGCTTTATGACAATAATTTGCCTGAAGGCATAATTGTGCCAAGAGGAGCAAAGGTTATAGGGAGAAAGCGGGAAAATGGGGTTGAGAAACTTATCAGCCACGATTGAATGGCAGAGCAGACTTGATAGGCCAAATGGCCTAATTTCTGCTCCCATGGTCTTAAGTATACTTAAATGTATTTAAATATAATTTATCCGTGTCTAAGAAAGAAATTAAGGGAAGAAAACCCTCAGAACTACAGATGCTGGAAATCAAAAACAAAAATAGAAATTGCTGGAGAAACTTAGCAGGTCTGACAACATCTGTGGAGAGAAAGCAGAGTTAATGCTTCGAGCCCAGTCATTCTTCGTTAGAATAAATGAAGATATGCTTTCCATCCAGGGGTTGCCTTGATTTCAATGAGGAAATTTGGGAAGATTTTCCCAGTCTTGTGCCTCAGTGATTATCAGGAGAAATCCATGGAGAAGGGCCTCAGCCTCTCAACCAGGCCAAATCTGGCTGACCTCATGGCCCAGGGAAACGTCTTCCAAGTTAAAGCCAGACAGGAACTAATCTGCCGCCTCCTTTCTCTTCTCTCTTTAGATCAGCGTGAAGAGATGACAGTGTGCTGGAACACCATTACGGGGCAAGGGTCAACAGCCATTCTGTAAATAATACCATCTTCTATCCAACCCTTCCCTCACTCCCTCAGCCGGAAGCCTTTCCACCTTTTGCATGCTAACGAATTGGAAGTATGGTTCTCCGGAAGGAAGTGTCGAAAAGATCACCGCACACTGAGACTTGCGTACCCTGTATATTCCACCAAGAGTAAAGCTGAGGGAAAGTAATCTACTGTTCAGCGTGCAACATCATCTGCCTTTACTCAGTACTGTGTTATGCATAGGATCCGAGATATATGCATAAATGACTCCCCCATTTCCTTCACTCGTCTTGTCTCTCTTTCTCCCTCCAAATCTACCCCCTACACCCTTCTTCTCAGTGGAAAGGTAAACTTGTTCACTTTAGTATGCAGTATGTACTGGTACGCCTACGAACCATGCAGATCATTTTGATGTTAGGTTTAAATGGTTTTCCTTCAAGTTTACAAAAAAAAGGAGAAAATAAGAAAAAAAACCACAAAAATGGTGCACCTTGTATTTAAAAAAAGTAATATTCTACCATTTTCATCAAGAGTTAGTTGTGCATGCACAGTGTTCTGTGTTGAGGTTATATTCTAGTGGAATGTGAGAAAGATTTAAAGGGGCAATGGACAGCGATGAATGTGCTGGGCAAAACCTAACACTTCTGTTTAAAGCGGATTGTGGCTTTAAATAATGTGTCATAAGTGTCTTGGGGGGGGGTACACGTTAGGTGCCATACAAGACTGTACATCTAACCTTAAAGTATTATTTTTACAGTGTTAAAGAAGTTATCTGATTCCAAATGTTTCAAACTTGCTAAAGCTCAGTAAAATTGGACAGTGCCACAGACTTTATTACCGTATATGCCAAAGCTGTCTCCAAAATGGCATCCTGACTCCAGAGCAAATAGAATAGCACACAGTCAATAAGATTAGAATTTTGTTTTGTAAAGAATGAGAAATCTTGCAGACTGATGTTCCACTGAGACTTATTATTAATATCTATCATATTAATACCTACCATATTAATCAACATAAGTGAAAATTAATCTCATAACCACACATGGCCACAATGGATTCTCATTGATGCCATTTGGTCTCACAGATTGGCAACAAGTCAACTCTTGGGAGAAAGAAACCTCTTTGCATTAATTGCCAAGCAAAGTGCCATGTTTCAGGGATTTGGAAAGGCGAGTCATGTTTGTGCAGTTTTAATTTGCCCCAGTTTCTTTATTTTATCCTCTGTCCAAGAAAACAGAACCAAAAGTCAATAAAGACTATAAAAAAAACTCGACGGAGATGGAAACTCGTTTTATGCTGAATGTCTCACTGCAGTCACACATGTACATAAACAGGTGAACTAAAGAAAAGTGACTCTAAGCTAGATACCGAACAAAGCACTGTCATTAAGATGCATGTTAAAACCAAAATATTAATGAAAATCAAGGTATTTGTTAAAAGTAGCACCAGGGTGGGATATGTATCTGGGTGAATTTTATATGTGATTTTTTTCAAATTATTGCATTTAGCCTTAGAAAGCCTTCAAGAAATAAAAAAACAAAAAAAAACAAAAAAAAGATTATTAGTTGTGTACTTTTAATGGGTTCATCCAAAGGAATTCCTTATTTTTATTTTCCCGATAGGAATATTTTCTCTTTTTCTTTTCTGCAGCTTGTTAAAGAGGTAGTTCAGCAACAGGTGGATCAACTGCTGTAGTGGGCCAGGTTACTAACGGTATCCTCATCACAATGGAAGAAGTGAAGGTTCAATTTTAGAACCTGTCCATACTTCCAGACTCACTGCAAGAGTTTTGTTTTCAGTTAAAGTTTGAAAGGTGCAGTGGTAGTTTTAAAAGGGGCGGTTGCATTGATTTTATTGATTGTACTGTACATCTATTAAAGCCTTAGATTATATATTACGGGTTGAAACCCATTTTAAATGTTACTTCAAACCTGTTAAGAACACATAGCTGATAGATTTCAATTTTTATTCAAGTTACTTAACATGCTAAAACGTTGCTGACTTTTTCCTCCTTTGTTTAAATTTGTAGTTTCTTACATATGTTAAGATTAGAATCATCTTTATTTTTTATTCTGTTAAAATGTCAGATATTGTTTTCATATTTTAGTTGGTAGGATTTTTTTTCTGTTTATCAGAATTCACTGTTTAAAAATTTCCAGATGTTTATGATGATAAAGATATTCCCCTCTGTTCTCCTTCATAACATACGCATAACTTTGAATTAAGTGTAGTGTCGTTTAATTATTCATATTAGCATAACGACTTAAAGATTGATTTATATTGTACTGACTCGTGATTACAAGCATCAGTCACCGTTACTTCAGTCTTGTTTGCATTCAGAGAACAATGACCTTTTGTACGGAAATCTTACAATGATATGTTTCATTGTGTAGTATGAAGTTAAGTTGTTGCTATGGCAACAATCCTGGCAGACAATTGTGTAATATTTTAATGATTTACTTTGTTTGTAATTAGTCATTACAGAAATCTCTAGTTCCTAGATATTAGAACTGAAAATTATTTTCTACTGTAACCATTTGAGGATAGTAAGATATTGTTTTCTGAGTATACTTTGATCTCCTCGTCTGAATATCCAAACCTTCTTTAAATAGAAGCTGCATAATCAATAGATCAAGGGATTTTTTAATGTCATGAATTCAAATATTAATCAAAGCTTACTTATAAGAAAAGAGAATTAATCTGAGTTGTGTGTGCAAACACTTGAGGGTTGATTATGCTGCAGTTTTAGAGAAAAAAAAGTGATCGGGCTACGGGAAGAACGTTGACTTTTTGCACTTCTGTACATAGTCAAGAGAGGGAAACCTGTAAAATAGTAAGATCTTATTTTGAATAAAAAAAAATGTCTATAATAACAAGGAATTTTGTTAAGGTAATTAAAACGACAGGCTGAACAAAAATTTAAAAATTTAAAAAAAAGCTTGCAAAAATATAAAAAAAACTGATAATGGGCACAGAGTAAGCACCTCATAACCCTCTACCCCCAAACCCTTGACTTCCCAACCCCAACCCCACCCCCCCCAAAAAAAGGCAAAATATTGCTTTGCTTTAATGTGAACAGCTTGTAGTTTGCCAGGATTTTTTTTGGCTGGAATGATAGACATCCCGCTGAGATCTCTGGGTAAGGGTGATGCCCAATTTTAACCCAGTTCTGCCCATTGTGGAATAGGTGGGATTGAAGTGCAGTAGGTGGTCTTAACCTGCCCAACCCCTGCTTTGTATTTGACATCAAGTGTCTGATGGGGCTGCGGGGAGGACAGAGAGGAATGGACACATGCAGTTTCATTGCACCCAATCCCATAGTGATTCCCACCAGGGCCAGATCGGGTTAAAATTTTACCTCCCTGGCAATGCCACCCCGCCCTTTCCTCCTCTGCTCATGACTGACAAAACGTTGAACAGGTTCAAAGCCCGGCTACAGATCATTAGGACCAGGGCAGGCACATCAATTACCAAGGTTCATACCATCGGAAAACAAAATTATTTTCACATCACTATACAACAACAAAAAAAAGTTAAAACTGTTTTAAAAAAAAACGTACTGCATGTTTAGAAGCTTTTGTAAAAAAAAGAGAAATGAAAGGAAAAAATGTATTTTAGACTTTAACAGAACAGGTTCTGTAAACTGAATTTGATGGTGTATTTCTCACGGAAGATAAAAATGCATACATACGTATATAAATATATCAATATATATTAAACTGGCTCCACACTTTCATTCAAATAATTAAGAAACAACAACGTCAGTTTAATCACGGACAGGTCAACCAAACAGCAGGTGCCCACATGATTTTACTGCTCTTGCAATTCCTGTTCCTTTTTGCAGTTGAGTGTACGCCTTTCAAAATGATTCAAAGCACTTTTTTTTAAATTTTGCTGTTTGAACAACAACAGAATACTATTTGTAATCGGAGGCACTTAGAAGCGACCAGTTAAAACTTGTGCCCAGTTTTTAAGGTCAATCAGTTTTCGATAGAGAATGATTCCCTCTTCTGAAAAGAGAGGTGGGGAAAGGTCCTTGGCAGGGTAGAGGAGGAGTGAGCACTGTGGGTGGGGAGGAGGAAATGCGAACACAAATTCAGTTTTAAACTCCACTCTTTTCACTGCACCACTTCACCACTCGCCTCGCCTCCGCTTCCCCCACCCAAAATTGAATTTCCTTTTGTTCAGATGAAACAACCACTCAGATGTTGAGAGGGATTGTGTCCAATTTGCGAGGCTGTAGCTACAACTGCTAAAAGGACAGAGGCTTGGTTTTACTATTGTGTAATCACAGACTTTTTATTTTGTTTTCCTGCTTGTAGTTGGCAAGATAATGTACTCTGTCCTTGGCTGCCAATTGTTTTTTCTGGCTTATTTTATTATTACTGCTATAACTTTGATTCTTGCTGTATGGAATTAAAAAAAAAACAAATAAAGATGAAATTGACCAAAAAAAAGCAAAATGACTGCTGTGTTTTCCCTTTTTAATGGAAGTCTTTGAAAATAAAAAGCTTTTGTGCCCACAAAATGGAGATGTTTAGAGGTTTACCATCCCTCCAGCAGTACACTGAAGTCTCCAGGAAATGGTAGTCACTACTGCAAACACAGCTCTGTAGAAATGTTGTACAGCTATCCAATCCATAGAGAGATATTTCAATTTTGTCCCAAAAGTTAAGAACAGTATCCTCAGCCTATTATACCTGTGGTGTCCCTTTGAATTGTCCCCATTCTTTACACAAACCTTCCTTTATAGATCTGCAAGATTTGGTTTGGCTTAAAATATTTATCAAATATCCTTTGAAAATCACATCCTTTCAGGCAGTGTACCCCAGGTCCAACAAAATTCCATGTGTAAAAGAAATTCCCTACCCATTTAGATTTTTTGCCAGTCAAATATGTGATCTTTGGTTTCTGATCTATCTACAATTGGAAACAACCGCTGCTTATTTATTTCTTTGGATCCTTTAATGATTTGAACACCTCTATTAAATCTGTCCTTAAATTCTCAGGGCCAAGAATGTTCAAGAAGTTCAACATATCCTGGACAAAGAGGCCACATGATCAGTAACCCATTCCATGTCCTTAAACGTTCACCCCCACCACCACCCCCTTCATTGTAAACCATGGCAGCAGTGTATAACATCTATATATACAGCAACAGCTCGCCATCTTCTGGTCACCATTTCCTGATGAAGGGCTTATGCCCAAAACATCAATTCTCCTGCCCATCGGATGCTGTCTGACCTGCTGTGCTTCACCTGTGCCACACTTTTTGACCCCGAGATCTTCTGGTAAAACTGTGATTCAGTGTCCAGATGGCCCCATGATGAATGCCTGGCTGAGCTTCAATATCATTGTGTTTATTCATTTGTGGGACATGAGCTTCACTGGCTATCCAGCATTTACTTACCGCTCCTCGTTGCCATTGAGAAGGTGGTGGGGCATTGCCTTGAACTGCTGCAGTCCACCTGTCGTGGATTGTCCCACAATTCCAGGATTCTGAACCAGTGACAGTGAAGGAACTGAGATATATTTCCAAGTCAGAATGGCGAGTGGCTTGGAGAGGAGCTTGCAGGTGGAGGTTCTACTATCTACAGCCCTTGTCCTTCTAGATGAAAGTGGTTATGTGTTTGGAAGATGCTGTCTGAGGATCTTTGGTGAGTTTCTGCAGTGTGTCTTGTAGATAATACACTGCGGCTACTGAGTGTCAGTGGTAGAGGAAATGGAAGTTTGTGGATGTGGTGCCAATCTAGAGGGCTGCTTTGTCCTGGATGATATTAAGCTTCTTGAGTGTAATCGGATGATACATTTCAAACTTTTCCAGCCACAGATGAGAAGGTCAAAGCTAGCTGATTGACAACCCTTAATTTGTGATAATCTGCCATCCCCTTGAATAATTCCTTTTTCATTGCATTGTGTTTATTTACACAAGATCTTAAGTAGAAAAAAAAGCATTGGTCATTAAGACTGCATATTGTTGGCTGGCATTTTTATATGTGGGTACGCTGCACCATTATGTTCAAAGAACCCTTTCCAAGTCTCTGCTAATTGTATCATTTTTCAGAATCAATGATTTGTCTGATTTCATCATGGTGAGTGCTGGGAAAGGGCCACTACAGGAGATATGAGGGAACCTAGAAAGCACATGGGATTCCATAGAATTCCAACAGTGTGAAAACAGGCCGTTCGGCTAACAAATCCACACCGATCCTCCAAAGAGTGTCCTACCCAGCTTCCCTTCCCCCGCCCCATCCCTGTAACCCTGCATTTCCTATGGCTAAGCCACCTAACTTACACATCCTTGGACACTGTGGGCATTTTCTCATGGCCAATCAACCCTAACCAGCACATCCTTGGACTGTGGGAGGAAACTGGAGCACCCAGAGGTAACCCACGCAGATACGGAGAGAATGTGCAAACTCCACACAGTCACCTGAGGCGAGAATAGAACCCAGGTTCCTGGCGCTTTGGGGCAGCAGTGCTAACCACTGAGCCAGTGTGCTGTCTAACCATGATTGAGAAAAGCTGAATTTGATTGGATTGGGGTCCCCTATTCCACTTAGAAAAGCAACTGAAGCCTTTTGCTTTGGAAATCATTATAAGTGAAATGTCTGCAGCATTGCTAAACTGAGTTAAAAATCACACAACACCAGGTTGTAGTCCAATAGGTTTATTTGGAAACACCAGCTTTCGGAGCGCTGCTCCTTCATCAGTGCTTCCAAATAAACCTTTTGGAATATAACCTGGTGTTGTGTGATCTTTAACTTAGTGCACCCCAGTCCAGTTCCGGCATCTCCACGTCATTGCTGAACTGAATGATGCATTTGTCTGAGTTATAGCATGAATATCTGGAAACAGCTATCTGTATTGGATGATGTGCACTCCCCTTGTCCCATTTTCTTTCCAATCTATTTCCATCTGTTCTCACACCTTCCTTGAGCACAACTTGCTTCAACCAGATGTCTATGTCAGCAGTACTGTGCCTGGCATTCGAATGAGTCATCATGAGGCACATTTCAGCTTCCACAATAGCAGATGGATAGTATATGCATCAGATGGCTTCATTCCAAGTCACAAGGTGCTCCAGGGAACTCCACCTCCTCATTTTCTCCTGTCAGTGACAGAGTGCAGGCCAGAAACTGAATCCAGAAGGGTAAAGTGTGGATAAAAGATCAGTTGTTCATTCTGGCTGACACTCCTCAATTTAAATTTTCAGACCATCCCACATTTGATGTTCCCTACAAGACGAACCCAGTGAGAAATCACTTAAAGTATAATCAAACCAAGAACTGTGGATGCTGGAGATCTGAAAGTCAATTCTGATGAAAAGTCACCAGATTCAAAAACCTTAACTCTGCTCTCTCCCCACAGATGCTGTCAGACCTGATGAGTTTCAACAGCAAATTCTGTTTGTCGTAAAGTTTACTGTGTCCAGTTTATAAATGATTGGATTAATGAGAGCTCTCATATTTCCTTCACAGAAACTGTCAGCAATCAAAAATGAGTATTTCGTATTAATCCATTTGGATGTTAATTCAGTTGAAATTTTCGAGATAAAAATCAACAGGCTTTTAAAAGCATTAATCAAATGCAGACAAATGGAGTTAAAATGCATTATTTCCCATCCCTAATTGCCCAGAGGGAGTTTAAGAGTGAACCACGTTGTGGATCTGAGGTCACATGTAGGCCAGACCAGGTAAGTATGGCAGATTTCCTTACATAAAGGGCATCAATGAAGCAAATAGGTTTTCTGATTACCGACAATGGACTCATGGCCATCACTAGACTCTTAATTCCAGATTTTTATTGAAGTTAAATTCCATATTTGCCATGGTGGGATTCGAGCCCATGTCCCCAGAACATTACCTGGCTCTCTGGAGTAATAATCGACCACTAGGCTAGCACCTCGCCATAACAGGATGGTACAGATTTGAGGGGGTGAATGGGCCATTCTGTGGCCAACTGCTGTGTTTAAAGATATGACTATTAGGGAAGGGCTTGCTCGTAATTGCAAGTTGCTGATATTATGTCGAAACTTATTAACGATTCGAAGAGTCAATATAGGATTCTTTATTGTAGGATTAACATTAGGATCCTTGATATCTTATTCAGCATACAGCAAAGCCCAACCTAACCTTACAGATTGTGGTTTTTGGTGAGTTTTTTTTCTCTTTGTGTAAGCAATATGTGGTGCAAGTATGCAATTTTGTCTTGCTTTCATTTCAGATAAGGTCAGACTGACTTTCCCTGAACATTACTGAATAAGTCGCAATTTTTGGTCCACCTTGTCCATGCTGAACAGATATCCTAAATTAATCCAGTCCCATTTGCCAGCACTTGGCCCATATCCCTTCAAACCCTTCCTATTCATATACCCATCCAGATGTCCTTTTAAATGTTGTAATTGTACCAGCCTCCACCACTTCCTCTGGCAGCTCATTCCATATATGCACCACCTTCTACATGAAAAAGTTGCCCCTTAGGTCCCTTTTAAATCTTTTCCCTCTCACCTTAAACCTATGCCGTAAAAACGATGACTGCAGATGCTGGAAACCAGATTCTGGATTAGTGGTGCTGGAAGAGCACAGCAGTTCAGGCAGCATCCGAGGACAGGCAAAATCCGAGGACAGGCAAAATCGACATTTCGGGCAAAAGCCCTTCATCAGGAAGGGCTTCCTGATGAAGGGCTTTTGCCCGAAACGTCGATTTTGCCTGTCCTCGGATTTTGCCTGTCCTCGGATGCTGCCTGAACTGCTCTGCTCTTCCAGCACCACTAATCCATAATCTTAAACCTATGCCCTTTAGTTCTAGATTCCCCTGCCGTAGGGAAAAGATCTTGACAAATCAAGATGTTCCATGCCCCTCATGATCTTATAAACCTTCATAAGGTCACCCCTCAGCCTCTGACGTTCCAGGGAACACAGCCCCAGCCTATACAGCGTCTTCCTATAGCTCAAATCCTCCAATGTGAAACAGAACATGCACTGGAACAAGAAATTAGCTACATTTTATGTCTGGACCATTCTGTTCTAGGAGGCGAAATTGGACCAAATGTGGGTCTTACAGTCAAAGAATTAAAAGAATGTGCAGGGCTGAGTGGGAAGCAGAGACAGATTTAAGTTTGTGCTCAGTGAACCCTGACCTGATGTTACCATGGCTGCAGTTGAGAATGAAGGAAGGACATAGTCATCACAACAGGAAAATGATAGAATCCATACTGTGCAGAAGGAGGCCATTTAGCCAATTGAGTCAACACTGACCCTCAGACGAACATCTCATCCAGATAACCTCCCAATCCTATCCTCATATATACCATGACTACTCCACCTAGCCTACACACCCCAGGGCAATTTAACAAGTCCAATCCACCTAACCTGCACATCTTTGGACTGTGGGAAGAAACCCACGCAGAAGTGGGGAGAATGTGGAAACACCAGACAGACAGCCACCCAAGCCGAGAATCAAACCCAGTCGCCTGACGCTGTGAGGCAACTGTGCTAAACGCTGAGCTACTGTGCCACCCTCATACAAAAGTGAACTGATTACCCAGTTGTCTGTATCTCAGTGAGACCAACAGTGACGGCACAGGGTGAGCATTGTATCCCATGTCTGTGTTTTCAGACTGTGTGTGCTTTAAATGAGCAGTCAGTAAAGAAATTGGGCATTTTCGGAGCTTTGAGTCATTGGTGCAGAGTGTAAACCTTTAAATCGGACAGGAAGTATGTTCCCAATTCCTAAACGGTAGGTTGCATTTGCTCTGAAACTTCACATCACCCATAATTTCACCACAAATCTGTAGAGTAAGCAATGGTTTATCCACAATAAGCATGCTGGCAGTAATGTTTTAACCTTATTGTACAGTTGAGATTGGGTTGAAGGTGGAATGCTCCCCAGATTATGCTTCTGTGATTTAGTATCAGGCTTTAGGACAATTCCCTCCTACTCTTCCTGTGCCTTTTCTTCATTGCTGTGCCTGTCAACAGTAATAGCCTTGAAGCTCCTTGGGTTTCCATCCAATCCTCAAATGTAAGCAAAATACCATTAATCCTGGTGATATAAAGTAAAAACAGAAAATGCTGGAGAAAATCAGCATTTGTGGAGAGAGAAATCGAGCTAACGTTTTGAGTCGCAGTATTTAAATTGAAGCAGCTGCCATTATGGGATTTGAGTCCATGTCATTGGTTGGGGATATCTGGATGATTATTCCAACAGTATCACCACCACATTACTGAGCCATATTGAGTTGCAGCAACAGAAATATAACACTTATAACATAACACACTGCAGGTGCATTCTACGCAATACATAAACACATAGAGACCTGGAGAGACCATCCCCACATTTCTTATTTTGTAAAGAGACATTCTTAATGAGAAACAAAGCTATGCCAGGTAAGGATTGTTTCCAAAAAGAATCTAAAATCACGTCTTGATACTTAAAGAGCATTGCTGTCACTGAATCCCCCACTATCATCATGCAGAGGCTTACCATTGACCAGAAACTCAACTGAACTACTTCTATAAATATAGTGGCTTCAACAGCAAGCCACAGATTAGGAATCCTGCATCAAGTAAATCATTTACTGACTTCCCACAGCCTCTCCACCATCTGTAAGACACCAGTCAGGAGTGCGATGGAATACTGCCAACTTGCCTGGATGAGTGTAGTTCCAACAACACTCAAAAAAAACTTGACATAATCAAGGACAAAGCAGCTCACTTGATTGGCACCATATTCCCAAACATACATTCCATCCACCACCATTGCTCAGTTGCAGTGTGTACAATCTGCAAAATGAATTACAGAAATTCACCAAGGCTCCTTTGACAGCACCTTCCAAATCCATGATCATTTCCATCATAGGAACTTCCACATGCATAGGAACACCACCCCCTGCAAGTTCCCCTCCAAGCCTCTCACCATCCTGACTTGGGAATATATCGCAGTTCCTTCAAAGTTGCTGGGTTGAAATTCTAGAATTCCCTCCCAAAGGGCATTGGGGGTCTACCTGCCACACATGGACTGCAGCAGTTCAAGAAGACAGCTCACCACCACCTTCTCAAATGCAACTAGGGACAGACAATAAAATGCTACATCTTAAAAAGATCCATGGATAGTGTAGGAAATGATGTAAAAGATCAGGTGTGATGGGGGAGACAGTAAAGGACTCACACAGAATAACTACTGTTTGTAACGAGGCCATTCAGCCCATGGTGTCATTATAAATGGTGCTGATGTACTGGTGATGTCATTAGATAACTAATCCAGAGTCCCAGGCCAATGGTCTGGTTTTCACATCTCACCATGGCAGAAGGTGAAATTTAAATTCTGTAAAAATCTGGAATTAAAAGTCAACCTCATGATGACCATGTCAACAGGCCTAAAAGCTGTTTCAGAGAGGAAATCTATTGTCTGTACACGATTCTTACATGTGACTCTAGAACCACAACAAAGTGGTTGATTCTTAACTGCCCTCTGATATGGGCAGCAGAGTTAAGGTTTTGGGCATAAAACCTTCATCAGGCTTATGCCCGAAGCATCGACTCTCCTGCCCCTCGGATGCCGCCTGACCTGCTGTGCTTTTCCAGTGCCATACTTTTCGACTCTGACTCTCCAGCATCTGCAGTCCTCAATCTCTCCTCCTGCCCTCTGAAATGGACAAGAAAGCCAATAATTACAAGGGCAGATGGGATGGGCAACAAATGCTGTCCTTGCCAGCAAGAATTTTTTTTAAAATTGTGAGCTGAATGGCCTACCCTTTTCCTCTAGTGATGTTCACACGTGACCTTCTATATCAGACCACAAAAGTGTTACATATCGCACATGAAATGATCAGCAGGACATAGCCATCAGAACCCAACCTGATGCAGAAACGTCATTGAAAATTTCAATATATCTCTGTTTAGAATCCCGTAAAAGAAGGGGAGATAAGAATTTGACTGTTTCTGGTAAAAAAAAGATGCTGTTCCAAAATTATTTGATTAGCTCAAAGTTGGCATTTATTTATTTTGTTTGTTTTGTGTGTGAAAAACATTTTGAGCTCTCTGCGCTGGGAGTGTAGAATGGGATTCACATTCCTGCACATTGTTTTGTCACATGAATCGTGCCCAGCACCTCGAGAACCTTTTCTAATTATAGTTCAGCCATTGCTTACTGTAAAACAGCCAGCTGCTCAGTTGGAGTCTTAGAGGGCAGCAATTACCGTCTGTTCCACAAACTGTCTCCTCGCATGATAGCTGCTTCATGAATCCTGAAAGAAAAACAGAAGCAGGGCGATGGTTTTTAATTTAGAAAATTGGAATTTTTAATTCTGTGGTGATGAATGTGCCGAACTATAAGAGAATAAGAAATCGGAACAGGAGCAGGCCATTCGGCCCCTCGAGCCCTGCTCCACCATCCATTGTTATCAGCGTCCTACACGAATGAGGATGGCTGTGTTGCACTCTCAGGGTAAGTCCGTAGGTGGCTGTATAGACCGATATGGCTACTGCAGGCTCTGTTACATTTGGGGTAGGTGGTTTTTCACTGAAAGATATGTGTGGGGCAATGGTGTGGCTCCACCATCCAATAAGATCATGGCTGATCCAACATTCCTCATGTCCACTTTCCTGCCCTTTTCCCTCTAATCCTTGATTTGTCTCCTGATGAAGCATCTATCTAACTCAACCTTTATTACATCCCTCTAACACCATTGTCCCTACTTTGAATCTCTAAGATGGACTTATAATGTTCTGGCAATCTCTCCAGGACAGTGGATTCATATGCAATATGTACGCTTTTGTAGATATTACTGTTGTGGGTAAGGCTATCCTTTAGTGCCTCTGTTTTGAATTGAGAACTTCTGCACTCTGTGTGGTTTAGGGATAGCTATAGTGATACTAGAGAGGGAATGCAAGGAATTTGACCTCCTGACAGTGAAGGACTGAAGTATAATGAGAAAATATATGTTGACATGATGATGAATAAGATGGTGTAACACTGACATCATCACTCACATGCTCTTGAGACTCTGAGAACAGAGGGTAGAATCACCTATGCTAGAGAGCTGGATTACAAAGATAATTATGTTGTACTATAGAGTATTCATAAAGGTTTATTGGAATTTCCAAAAGTCAGGTAGTATCATTCTAGGCAAGGTAGAGATCTACACTCAGAGTAGAGACTCGAACCTCACGTCAGCCCAAGCCATGAGGATTGAACAGCTACAGCTTATGTCAGTAAAGGCAGAACTAATCAGAAACGGCAGTACAATTCCAAGCCAGGATGTTGTGTGATTTGGAGAAAAACTTATAAGCCACGGTGTTCTCATGCATCTGTTAACAGACCCTACCCTTGTTTATTTAGGTGGTTGAGTTTGTGGGTCTGGAGGGTACTGTTGGGGGTGTGTTTTACTGTAGAGTCGACAGAACACATTGCTGCCTCTATGTGTCAGTGGTGGAGGGCACGGCTATTTAAGGTGGTGGATATGGTGCCAGTCAAGCTGATGGCTTTGTCTTAGATAATGTCTGGCCTCCTGAGTGTTGTTGGAACTGCACTCAGCAATGCAAGTGTGGTGCATTCCATCACAAGCAGGACCAGCATACCCCATAATTTTTATTTCTTCCCAAGGTTTGGGTAAAGATTTGTAGCTTGGGTGCCAGTTGTCATAGTTGTGGGTGTGTTTGTCGAACTGAGAAGTTGATTTGCAGATGTTTCATTCCCTGTCCAAGTGACATCTTCAGTTCTGGAGCCTCCTCGAAGTGCTGCAGTACTGTGTCTTCTAGAATTTATTTGGTTCCGTTCCTGCTATTTCCGGTTGCCAGTTCCAGTTGTTCGGTGTAGTGGCCGGTATATTGGGTCCAGGTCTACATGTTTGTTGATGGAGTCGCATTTGAGTGCCATGTTTCTAGAAATTCTCTGACTGTCCTCTGTTTAGCTTATCCTATGGTGGTTGCATTATCCCAAACAAATTTGTGGACCTTGTCATCTGTATTTGTAGCAACTAGGAACAGCTGGTCATGGCATTTAGTGGCTAGTTGGTGTTTGTGGATGCGGAATGCCAGTTGTCTGCCAGTTTGCCCTATATAGTGTTTCATGCAGTCTTTATATTGGTCTTGCACATGACGGGTAGAGGGTCTTTGATCCTGGTGAGTTGTTGTCTGAGCGTGACTGCTGGTTTATGGGCTGTCATGAATCCCAGTGGTTGGAGAGGTCTGGCTGTCAGTTCTGAGACATCTTTTATGTAAGGTAGCGTGGCTAGTGAGTTAGGTTGTGGCATGCTTTCATCGCATTGTCTGTCTGTTAGGCATCTGCAGATGAAGTTGGGGGGTGTCCATTCTTGGCAAAGACTCTGTTAGAGGTGTTCTTCTTCCCTTTGCAGGTCGGGAGTGCTGCAGTGTGTTATAGCCCTTTTGAACAGGGTCCTAACGCAGCCTCTCTTGTGTGTGTTTGGGTGGTTGCTGTTGTTATTCAGAACATGGTAGGTGTGTGTGGCTTCCCTGTACACGTTTGTGGTGCATTCACTGTCCTGTGTTCTTTGTACCATCACATCTAGGAATGGGAGTTGATAGTTGGTTTCCTCCTCTCTCATAAATCTGATCCCTGCGAGCACGGTGTTGATAATCAGGTGTGTATTCTCGATTTCTGGTCTCTTAATAATAACTAAAGTGTCATCCACGTATCTGATCCAGAGTTTGGGTCGGATTTGTGGGAGGGCTGTTTGTTCCAGTGTTTGCATCACTGCTTCTGCCATGAGCCCAGAGATGGGTGAGCCCATAGGCGTTCCACTGATCTGTTCATATATTTGATTGTCGAATGTGAAGTGCGTCGTGAAGCACAGTTCTAGTAGTTTGAGAATGCAGTCTTTGTTGAAGGGTTTCCCGTTGTGTCACCTATTCTGTTTGTCCAAGAGGTTAGCTATTGTCTCTTTGGCTAGAGTTTTGTCAATTGAAATGAACAGTGCCGTTACATCAAATGAGACCATTGCTTCGTCCTTGTACATATTTATGTTCTTGATGTTGTCTAGGAATTCCTGTGATGATTGTATGGAGTGTTTGGATCTGCTGATAAGATGTTTTAGTTTTTGTTGACGTTCTTCTGCCAGTTTCTGCGATGGAGGTCCTGGGAGTCCACAATGGGTCTAAGTGTATCTGACTTGTGTACCTTGGGAAATCCATAAAATCTTGAGGTGTTATTGCTTTCTGGTTTCATCCTGTGTAGGTCAGTCCTGGTTATTAATCCATTTTTTGTAGGTTCCATAGTGTGTTGTTTATCCTATTGGTTAGCTGTGGCATGGGGATCACCCTCCCTCTGTAGGTAAATGTTGGTATCTACAAGTAGTGTCTCTGCTTTCTGAATATATTCATTCTTTGTCCATTATGACTGTCATTTAGCCTTTATCAGCTGGTACCATGATTATATTCTTGACATTGTTGAGTGTTTTTAGTGATTCTCTTTCTTTAGTGTTGAGGTTGTTTGTTTGTCTTTTCTTTGTAGTGAGGGTACAGTGGTTTGGTTGACTGCTTGCTGTGTCTCTTTGGTTAGTCCGTTAGTTCTGAGTGTATACTCTAGTGCAGCTAGAAAGTCTGTTGTTTTTGCATCCCTGTGGTTGTGGTTGAGACCCTTGGCTAGTACAGCTTTTTCTGTTTCTGTAGGCTGTCTGTAGGAGAGGTTTCTAACCCAAGTGTCTGCCATGTTGTCTTCTCTGCTGTTGGTTAGCTTAGTGATTTTGCCTTGTAGTGCCATTCTCTTTCTGTATGTGGATCTGTTCTGTCCTATGGTGACGGCCTGTTCAATTATCGCAGTCCACTTCTGATTGGCTGTTTTTGAAATTAACAATTTTTGACATGCAATTTCTTGTCTGTAACTGTGTAGTCTGTTGTGTGCGGCCGTAATCATAACCTGGATCATCCTGAGACCATTTCGACGGACTGTTTCTCTGGCTTGTGGGTTTGTTTTGCGTGGAGCTCTGAGCCGTACAGTTTAGAAGGAACATTATCCCCCAGACTTGTGCCTTGTAAATAATGGACAAGGTTTGGTGAGTTCTGGAGGGCTGTTACTCACCAAATAATTCTTAGCCTCTGTCTAACTAATAAAGTCAGTGTATCTACATGGTGAGTCCAATTAGGTTCCTGGTTAACGGTATCCCCAGGCTGTTGGTTGCAGAGTTTCAGTGACAGTAATGCCATTGAATGTCAAAGGCAGGTCGGTAGGTTCTGTTTTGTCAGGGATGGTCATCACCTGGGACTGGTGTGATGGGGATGTTACTTCAAAGGAAAAGACCCATTTATTTCCCAATTCTATCCCAGAGTCAGGACAGTCAGAGTATGATTGACTAAGCACCTCTGTTACTCACACACTCACCTGCCTTACCCTTGTCCCCACTCACAACACAGCATGAGATCTCCTGGGACAGCTAAAAGAAGCCAGGAAATCAAATTCCATAAAATTTCTTTATAACAACCTCAGGCACTCGCAGTCAGACCTGGCGATTACAAAGACGAAGTGTTACCAACAGTTAGTACAACAGATTGTGCCCTGCGATGGTGTTTGGAGCTAAGCAACATGGGGTCTCCCCTCAGCCACTCTGATTCCCATGTCGAGCTTTCTCGATGTCCAGCTTATTTTGCATGTTTGGCAAAATAGGAATTTAAATATTGATGAGGCAAGCTGTGACATGAATAAAGTGTTTAATAAGCTACAATCCCCTAATTGGCAACTCACCAAGTGAGAAACACACCTTGCTGCTTAGCAATTACATATAAGATTCAACTGGTTGGTCCCAGTTCTGAGAAAAAAAATCACTGGACACTCAGCGAGTCATCGAGTCATAGATTCACATAGCAAGGAAACAGACCCTTCGCCCCAATCAGTCCATGCCAACCATAATCCTAAACTAGACTAGTCCCACCTGCCTGTGTTTGGTCAACATCCTTCCAAACACTTATTCATTTATTTATCTAAATGTCTTTTAAACATTGTAACTGTACCTACATCCACCACTTCCCCTGGAAGTTCATTCCATGCATGAAGCACTCCATGTGTAAAAGAATTGCCCTTCATGTCTTTTAAATATCTTTCCCCTCTCACCTTAAAAATATGCCCCTAAGTTTTGAAATCTCCCATCCTCGGGGAAAAAAAGCCGAGACAAGGACTGCAGATATATGGAAACACCACCTCCATAGCAAATCCCCCTCCAACCATTCATCATCCATCTTGGAAATATCTCATCATTCCTTCAAAATCATTGGGTTAAAATCCTCCAACTCCCATCTAACAGTGTTGTGGGTTTATGGTCCACAGCAAGGGCATTTACCCGAATTATACCCCTCATTATTTTACAAACCTCTATAAGGTCATATCTCAAAATCCTAAGCTCCAGTGAAAAAAGTCCCAACCTTATAACCCAATCCTTCCATACTAGGCAACATCCTTTTAAATCTGTTCTGAACCTTCTCCAGATTAATGGTATCCCCCCTACAACAGGGAAACCAGAACTGCACACAGTATTCCAGAAAAGGCCTCACTAACATCCTGTATAACCTCAACATAATGTCCCAACTCCAATACTAAAAGTCTGTGCAATGGAGGCAAGCTTGCTAAATGCCTCCTTAACCATGCTATCTATATATGATGCAAACTTCAAAGAATTATGTACCTGAACCCCTAGGTCTCTCTGTTCTACATGGGAGACTGGTTAACAAGGTTAGATCTCATGGAATACAGGGAGAACTAGCCATTTGGATGCAGTACTGGCTCGAAGGGAGAAGGCAGAGGGTGGTGGTGGAGGGTTGCTTTTCAGACTGGAGGCCTGTGACCAGTGGCGTGCCACAAGGATCGGTGCTGGTCCACTGCTTTTTGTCATTTATATAAATGATTTGGATGTGAGCATAGGAGGTATGGTTGGTAAGTTTGCAGATGACACCAAAATTGGAGGTGTAGTGGACAGTGAAGAAGGTTACCTCAGAGTACAACAGGATCTTGATCAGATGGGCCAATGGGCTGAGAAGTGGCAGATGGAGTTTAATTTAGATAAATGTGAGGAGTTGCATTTTGGAAAAGCAAATCTGAACAGGACTTATACACTTAATGGTAAGGTTGTGGGGAGTGTTGCTGAACAAAGAGACCTTCAAGCGGAGGTCCATAGCTCCTTGAAAGTAGAGTCGCAGGTAGATAGGATAGTGAAGAAGGCTTTTGGTATGCTTTCCTTTATTGGTCAGAGGATTGAATATAGGAGTTGGGAGGTCATGTTGTGGCTGTACAGGACATGGGTTAGGCCCACTTTTGGAATCCTGTGTGCAATTCTGGTCTCCTTCCTATTGGAAGGGTGCTGTGGAAACTTGAATCTTGGTGTCATCCACAAAGGTACTAATGATCTTCAACAGCCACCATCCTGAGAGACAAGGACTGCAGATATATGGAAACACCACCTCCATAGCAGATCCCCCTCCAACCATTTATCATCCATCTTGGAAATACCTCATCATTCCTTCAAAATCATTGGGTTCAAATCCTCCAACTCCCATCTAACAATGTTGTGGGTTTATGGTCTACAGCAAGTGGACCACATTTTCAAGGGCAACTAGGAATGAGCTATAAAAGTTAATGACACTCACATTTCATGAAAGAATAAAGAAGTAAATTGGATCAAGCAGCTGAATGACCTAATTCTACTCTTCATTTATACTTTTCTCTGAAAGAACTGAAAAGAACTGATCTTTTCTCATCCCAAACTTTGTATATTCTGATGGGAAGGCACAGAGAGGAGAAATAAATTCATTAATCTGCAACTTTCCTGACACAATGTGGAAATTGAAACTTTCCCAGTTATGTAGGAGCATAGTGTCATGAAAAAGGTTTTATATTTAAAAAGTGACATCTTAATGCAGACAATGCATTAAAAGTGAGGAGAGAGTCTAATCTCACATCTTTAATTCATTGTCTGAGCTGAGATGTCACCCTTTTTTTACAAAACCTTAAGTTGTCTCGGAAATGTGACTTGAAAGAAGTTCTGGGATTGACATATTAATTAATTGAAACCTGCAATCCATTCTGAAAGATGAAAGACTTAACAGCAATCTAGGTTTGTTCAACATATCACATCAGTTGTAGGGTCTGTTTCCATGCTGTATGGCTCTATGATTCTATAACCCATATTAGAATATCAGATCTGATGTTCTCACCAATGTAGTGAGAACTTTTCCATCCAGCTCTTTGATTGGGTCTGTCCATGCGTCTGTGAAATATAAACTGTCCTCAGGAAATACTTACTTGCATAGGAAGCAGTTTATAGGAAGTTCTACAGCATGTGAACTAAAGCATGTGGACCACCACCATCTTCTCAAGGGCAACCAGGAATGGGCAATAAATGTTGGCCTGCCAGTGACACCCATGATCTATGAATGAATATAGAAAAATGTTGCATTGACAGCTGTATTCTGTGACATGTGTATCTCCATGACTAAGTAAAAAATATTTCAGTATTGAAGAGAGAGAGAAAGAGAGAGAGAGATCCTCACCCCAGAATATGGATGCCCTTGGGATGCTAATAACTAAGATTAGCATCAGTGTAGCAAAAATCAGAGAAACCTCAGTGATTATGGGTGCAGAAATGCAGGGTCTGGATGCCCAAGACATTGTAGATCCATGGAGGATGCAGTACCTCGAAGCAGAGTAATAACACTGTACATTTAAGGTGTGCTGGTAAAAGTAGTCTCTTAAACATAGTGGCAGTGAGCAAGATTGCACATCTGTTGAACTAAAGTCTGATCTGAGTCCATGAAATTCAAGATGGAATAGGAGTCCTTCAAATGGACAGGATAGAAGTGCAGAACACTTTGAAAACAAATGAGTGTGCTGTGACGATTCCTAATAATGAATAGAGTTGGTCCGAAAACTTCAAAAAGAGAGGAAAAATATTTACAGAACTTACCCAGGTCAATGTAGGCCAGTAATTGATTGGAATGGAATTTCCTCTTTATTATGTCAGTTTGAAAACACTGAGGGTTAAAATGAGGGCAGAAGTGGGTGCACCGGAAACAGCAGTTCTATCGATAGAGAATTACATCAGATTTGCATGCAAAGGAACAAGAGAATTAGGTCAGTGCATTTCTTAACAGCGCTGAACTTATAGTCGATGATGTCCTCTTGAGGTAGGGTGAACAATAAAGTAATACTGATTCAAATCAAGGTACTCAGCAGATACATTAGCCCAAAGAGGAATGTGGTCATGAGAAGAGTGAGATTTATTCCATGGTCCCAATCACAAAAGGAACTGATTGAACCACATTCAACAGATTTTTATAGATTAGCAAGGTGCTGTGGATGCAGAGTGCTAATTTGAGTGTTATGAAGATGTGGGTGTACTGTATCTTTAAGACTATAAAAGCTAGCAGTGACAGCACCAAGTGTTCTCAATAAGACACAATGTAACATGTGCTCCAGCTACTGGGGTAGCTAGTTGCCTGGAAGTGACAAAACAGATTCGAATCAGGCTAATCAGTTTAAATTATACCCCCAAAAATACCAAATTCCAATCAAGTTTGAATTGAGTACATTGACAATCTTAAAGGCCAATGACATAATCTGATGATTTGGGGCAGAAGACCAGGGAAAATTTAACAGTTGGGAGGAGAACTGCCACAAGACTGAGAGGTACCTGTCTAGAAAAGGAGTTTGCACAGAGAAAAACCTCAACACTGACCTGGGGAGCCAATCTACTGATGAAGATAAAGAAAAGATGCGACCGCTGGCTGGTTTTAAAATTTGAATTTTCTGTAAATCTTATTGGGAGTATTGGACTAGTATTATAGAAGGGAAAGATAGGTTAGAGGAAGGAGTTGTAAATTGTTGTTAATTATTCTCTATTAGAAATAAAGTTGTTAATTTTTACTTTAAATAGTTCTTGGCCACTTGAAATTTTACAGATTACTGGAAGAGATAAATCCTTTCTGTGTTGCTGGTTTTATGTTAAGCAGGAGGGTTTAGCCCATAATAGTTTGGGAGCTTGGGTCCATGATTTGAATTGGTTTAGACAGATTTGAATAGATTTGGGGCTATGAAAAATCCCAGCAGATTTAAACACTTGCAGGTTAGTTTATGAAAAATCCCAGCAGATTTAAACACTTGCAGGTTAGTTTCCTAGATTTTTAAATAGAATGTAGATGAGGCAATTTGTTTAATTTCAGTGATTTGTGATTGGTTAAATTAAAAGTGAGAGAAATGGCTCTTAAAATCGCTAAAGTGGTTCTGGGATTTGAAGATGATTCTCAAATTTGCCAAATAAGTTTAGAAGGAAAGAGAAAGGCCATACTTTTAGAATTAGCAAATAAGTCCGATTTGAGTTTAACTAAAGTCAAAAGTAAAGCTGAAATTGTAAGGGAGTTACTCAAACACTTAGGTGTGTCAGAGAAACAGACAAGTGCAGGGGAGGTAGAAAAACTTAAATTACAATTGAGGAAAATGGAGTTAGAAGATAAACAAAGAGAGAGAGAGAGAGGAAAAGGAGAGATAGAGAAGGTTCTTGGCTGAGCAAAGAGAGAGAGAAGAAAGAAGTTGTGATGCGACCTAATCTGCAAAGTCAAGTTAACAGGATGGAGATTAAAAGAGAAGGTAATGATATATATAACTATGTCAAACCTCTGCCACACTTTGATGAGAAAGATGTTGAAACCTTCTTTATTTCATTTGAAAAATTGGCTAGGCAGGTGGAGTGGTCTGAGGATCTCAGAGTAATGCTAATTCAAACTAAACTGGTCGGCAGAGCTAGGGAGGTATTTGCCGCACTGTCCGATGAGGGGTCAAGAGATTATGAAGAGTTTAAACAGGCTGTTTTAAGTGCTTATGAATCGGTACCAGATGCATATAGACAGCGGTTCAGAAACACAAAGAAGGAACCAGGTCAGATTTATGTTGAGTCCGAAAGAATTAAACATAGTCATTTTGATCGATGAGTGTGTGCTTTGAAAATAGATAGGACATTTGAGGCTCTAAGAGAGATTATTCTGTTGGAGAAGTTTAAAAACTCACTTCCAGAGATGGTAAGAATTCACATGGAGGAACAGAAAGGTCAGGCAGTGAGAAGGGCAACAGAATTAGCAGATGAGTACACGTCGGTGGATAAGACAAGCTTCCGGCCAGAATTTCTTCCTGTGAGGAATAGAAGTTGGGAGAAGGGGTGATCCTACACTATGAAACCATAAGTACAGAGCACTGATAAGAATTTACCACAGGATTAAAATAAAATCCAAGAGGGTGGAAAGGAGGTGAAAGGCCTCAGGTGTTTCCACTATGGTAAAGTGGGACACAGAAAATCACAGTGCTGGGCATTAAAGAAAGGCACTGTGGGAAAAGATGTGGTAAATGAAGCAAAGCCAATGGCATTAGTGAAGGTAGTAAAGGAGACCCCAAGAAGAGCCGAGGAGCTGCAGGAGAGTGCACAGCCTCGGCAGGGCTGGGTATGGTGTTAGTAACTGATCTCTACAAATAATTCACCTCTGTAGGTAAAGGCTACTCAGAAAGAATAGGGGATGAAGAACAAGAAGTTATGATTTTGAGAGATACAGGATCTAACCAGTCGCTGATATTAAGGGATGCGAATATGCTCTCTTTCTGATCTGTTACCCGAGAGTGTGGTAATTTGTGGGATAGATGGACAGAAATTTAGTGTTCTCCTAAGTAAGATCACATTGAAGTACCATGTTAAGACTGGGCAAGTAACAGTGGGAGTGATTGACAGAGTGTCAGTTCTAGGAATTCAGTATGTTTTTGGGAATCATTTGGCAGAGTCCAAGGTGGAAGTGACACCCCTTGTGGAGAAACCCAAGGAAGACCAAGAAACTGAGGAGTTAAAACAGAAATATCTTGGTATTTTCCCAGACTGTGTAATAACCAGATCCCACACTCATAAGTCATTGCACAAAACTAAGGAGAAGGAGTTGAGGTTCAGTTTGCAGATACCCTGTTTGATGTAATGGTGCAGGAAAAACCTGAACAGGCAGAGGGTCAGAGAAAAGTGTTTAGTCCTGAAAGGCTAAGAGACTTGCAACAGCAAGACAAGACAATAAAAGATATATATGTGGATGTGTGCTCTGAAAAGGAGGCAGAGAATATTCTGGAGGGTTATTATCTGAAACATAGAACCCTAAGGCAGAAATGGAATCCACGGCAGCTTAATGCAGAGGAGTAAGGGGCCAAAGTGCACCAGATTGTGTTGCCGGTAGCACACAGACAGGAAGTGTTACAAGTAGATAAGTCCCCTGGGCCTGGTGGCATTTATCCTAGGATTCTCTGGGAAGCAAGGGAGGAGATTGCAGAGCCATTGGTCTTGATTTTTATGTCCTTGTTGTCTACTGGAGTAGTGCCAGTAGACTGGAGGCTAGCAAATGTGGTTCCCTTGTTCAAGAAGGGGAGTAGGGATAACCCTAGAAACTATAGGCCGGTGAGTCTCACTTCTGTTGTGGGCAAA
>NC_057722.1:72286903-72309301 GCF_004010195.1 Chiloscyllium plagiosum | reverse complement strand
CTTTTTCTATGTATGGAGTCAGCTATTACGAGGGGGCATAGCTTTACATTAAGGGGTGGTAGGTATAGGACAGATGTTAGGGGTAGATTCTTTACTCAGCGAGTCGTGAGTTCATGGAATGCCCTGCCAGTAGCAGTGGTGGACTCTCCCTCTTTATGGGCATTTAAACGGGCATTGGATAGATATATGGAGGAGAGTGGGCTAGTGTAGGTTAGGTGGGCTTGGATCGGCGCAACATCGAGGGCCAAAAGGCCTGTACTGCGCTGTATTCTTCTATGTTCTATATTCTAAGTAGCATATGGACTACCTGTAAGAGGTCACCTAGGGGTACGAAAGTCTCAGGCTAAGGTACAAAAACATTTTTATTGGCCTGGAATGCACAAAGATGTGGTTAACTTTTGCCATATGTATCATACATGCCAAATGATAGGCAAGTCACAGGCGGTAATAAAACCAGCCCCTTTGTTGCCAATTCCTGCATTTGCATAGAACACAGAACATTACAGTGCAGTACAGGCCCTTCGGCCCTCGATGTTGCGCTGACCTGTCATATCAATCTGAAGCCCATCTAACCTACACTATTCCATGTACGTCCATATGCTTGTCTAATGACGACTTAAATGTGCTTAAAGTTGGCGAATCTACTACCATTGCAGGCAAAGCATTCCATACCCTTACTACTCTCTGAGTAAAGAAACTACCTCTGACATCTGTCCTATATCTATCACCCTTCAATTTAAAGCTATGCCCCCTCATACTCACCATCACCATCCTTGGAAAAAGGCTCTCCCTGTCCATCCTATCTAACCCTCTGATTATCTTATATGTCTCTATTAAGTCACCTCTCAACCTTCTTCTCTCCAACGAAAACAGTCTCAAGTCCCTCAGCCTTTCCTTGTAAGACCTTCCCTCCATACCAGGCAACATTCTAGTAAATCTCCTCTGCACCCTTTCCAAAGCTTTCACATCCTTCTTATAATGCGGTGACCAGAACTGTACACAATACTCCAAGTGCGGCCGCAGCAGACTTTTGTACAGCTGCAGCATAACCTCATGGTTCCGGAACTCAATCCCTCTATTAATAAAAACTAAAACATTGTAAGCCTGCTTAACAACCCTGTCAACCTCGGTGGTAACTTTCAAGGATCTGTGTACATGGACACCGAGATCTCTCTGCTCATCTACACTACCAAGAATCTTACCATTAGCCCAGTACTTGTCATTCCGATTACTCAGACCAAAGTGAATCATCTCACACTTGTTCACATTAAACTCCATTTGCCATCTCTCAGCCCAGCTCTGCAGTTTATCTATGTCTCTCTGTAACCTACAACAGCCTTCGTCACTATCCACAACTTCACCGACTTTAGTGTCATCTCCAAATTTACTAACCCACCCTTCTACGTCCTCATCCTGGTCATTTATAAAAATGATGAACAGCAGTGGACCCAACACCAACCCTTGTGCTACACCACTAGTAATTGGACTCCAGGATGAACATTTCCCATCAACCACCACCCTCTTTCAGCAAGCTAATTACTGATCCAAACTGCTACGTCTCCCACAATCCCATTCCTTTGCATTTTGTACAATAGCCTACTGTGGGGAACCTTATCAAACGCCTTGCTGAAATCCATATACACCACATCAACCGGTTTACTCTCATCTACCTGTTTGGTCATCTTCTCAAAGAACCCTTCACAAAACCGTGCTGACTATCCCTAATGAAATTATTCTTTTGTAAATGATTATAAATCTTATCTCTTATAATCTTTTCCAACACTTTACCGACAACTGAAGTAAGGCTCACTGGTCTACAATTACCAGGGTTGTCTCTACTCCCCTTCTTGAACAGGGGAACCACATTTGCTATCCTCCAGTCTTCTGGAACTATTCCTGTAGACAATGACGATTTAAAGATCAATGCCAAAGGCTCGGCGATCTCCTCCCTGGTTTCCCAGAGGATCCTAGGATAAATCCCATCTGGCCCAGGGGACTTATCTATTTTCATCCTCTGCAAGATTTCTAATACCTCTTCCTTGTGAACCTCAACCCACCTAGTTTGAAGAACCTTTCACACGGGTTATGATTGATTGTGTAGGTCCCCTCCAGAGAACTAAAAGTGGGAACCAATACTTGTTATCCATAGTGGATTTGTCTACCAGATTTCTGGAGGCAATTCCATTACAGAGTATCAAGGCAAGAAAGGTGGTAGATGAGTTAGGAGATTTCTTCACACGGTATGGGCTACCTAGAGAGATTCAGTTGGACAAAGGGTCAAATTTTATGGCTAGGCTGTTTAAGGAGGTTATAGATAGCTTAGGTGTACAGCACTTTAAATCCAGTGCATGTCATCCTGAATCCCAGGGAGCTTTAGAAAGATGGCATCAGACCCTGAAGACCACGTTAAGAGTGTACTGTCAGGAATACCCGAATGATGAAGGTAAAAGTAGCCCATTTGTATTGTTTGCCATTAGAGATACCCCAAATGAATCTACTCAGTTTACTCCCTTTGAGTTAATATTCAGTCATGAAGTGAGAGGCACTTTGAAATTAATTAAAGAAAAATTGGCAGGACCAAAGTCAGAGATCTCACAATTAGATTATATATCGAAGGTGAGGGAGAGATTAAGTCATGTAGGTGAGTTGGCTAAACAGCACCTAAAGTGGGCACAGTATAGAATGAAATAGGTGGCAGATAAAAGCTCTGAGACTTGAACATTTTCCTGAGGGGATAACATGTTAGTACTGTTACCAATGATAGGAGATTCCTTCAAAGCTAGGTTTAGTGGTCCCTATCAAATTGAAAAAAGGTTGAGTCAGGTGAACTATCTAGTAAAGATGCTGGATAGAAAAGAAAGGTATTGAGTAAGTCATGTGAACATGTTGAAACTGTAGTATACTGGTGGGAAAGAACTGGAGAACCAGGTGTTAGCTACTGCCCTGCAGAGTGAGGAATCAAATCCGGATGATGTAGATTTTGATGTGCCTCAAAATAGATTAAAAAATGAAGAAGTCCTTGAGGAGTGGGATAGGTCTGTAAGCTATCCGTCTCAGGAGTGTTGAACACAATTGAAAGATTTGTTACTGCAGTATAAGGTCATATGTAAGAATGTCAGATGGGGAGGACTAATGCTATTGTACATGAAGTAGACGTAGGTAATACTGCTCTAATAAAACAACATCCATATTGGCTTAATCCTTTCAAAGTCAAACAGGCCCAGATGGAGGTGGAGACCATGTTCGACGAGGACATCATTGATCAAAATCGGACTCATATCCAATTCCAAGATTGGAGAACTGTATCGAGAAAATTGCACAAGCCAGTTACATCACCAAGTTGGACTTAATGCATGGTTACTGGCAAGTACCTTTATCAGAGTCAGTGAAAGAAATTTATGCATTTGTAACCCCAAATGGGCTACATCAGTTTAAAGTGATGCCCATTAGAATGAAGAACACACCCACCACATTCCAAAGACTCATGAACAGAGTTGAGGATGGGTTAACAAACTGTGCTGTCTATTGGGATGATATCTTTAGTATGTTCTGGAAAGATTACATGGTGTAGTTGGCAGAGTTCTTTGAATGACTACGAGAAGCAAACCTGGTGACAAACTTCAATAAAATGGAATTCACAAAAGCAGAGGTGACGTTTTTGGGGCGTAACATCGGTCGTGAAAGATTGATTCCATGGAACGCAAAGATGAAGGCTATCGAGAAATTTCCACAATCAACCTTAAAGCAAGAGATTCTTCGATTCTTAGGACTCAGCAGATTCTATCGGAAGCTTGTTCCAAACTTCAGCAGTTCGTGGCACCGTTAACTGATTTGCTGAAGAAGAACACAATGTTTCAGTGGACAGAACCATGCCAGGAGGCATTCAACCATTTGAAATCGATATTAACCATCAAACCAGTTTTAGCTACACCAAACTTTTCAAAACCTTTTAAAGTCACCAACGATGCTAGTGACATAGGAGTTGGAGCTGTATTCTTACAAGAAGACGTGGATAGGATTGAACTAGTTGGATATGTTTCGAAGAAGCTCAACATTTACCAAAGGAAATACTCCACAATTGAAAAGGAACTATTGAGCATTGTACTTACAACATTTTAATGTGCATGTCACAAACAATGTGTCGGAGATGGTTGTGTACACAGATCACATTCTCGGAATGCTTTAAAGACAAGAAGATGAGACTATTTCGGTGGAGCCTTATGTTACCAACTTTTAATTTAAAAATTGTACATGCCGCAGGTTGGAAGAATGTAATCGCAGATGCATTAATGTAAATTTCACACACATAGAGGTATATGGGAAGAAGGTATGGTGAACTTATAGTTATCTGTATGTTAGGGTAATGTGCTTAAAAAGAAAAAGAATTGAAGTCATCTTTTCATTATGCTGGTTCATGTTTTAAGGGAAAGGTATTATGAAAATGTGGGTATACTGTACCTTAAAGAGAGTAAAATCTAGCAGTGACAACACCAAATGGTCTCAATAAAACACAATGTAACATGTGCTCCAGCTATTGGGGGAGGTAGTTGCCTGGAAATGACAAAACAGACAAAACATAGTTAATTATTCTCTGTTATACTTAAGAAATAAAGTTGTTAATTTTTACTTTAAATAGGTTTTGGCCATTTGAATTTTTATGGATTACTGGATGGGATAAATCTTTTCTGTGTTGCTGGTTTTAAATTAAGCAGGAGGGTTTACCCCGTGTCGTAACATGAGCAAATAAGAGTTTAGAGTGTAGTATACACAGGGATGAAACTTCGATTGGTCCTGAATAGTAATCCACAAAGATTAAATACCTTTTCCCTTTGAAGTCAATTAAAACAATTATCAGCCTTCATCAGGCCTGTCTGGAGGTTTTAAACGCATTAATGGCTCTGTTGCCCATGTATGACATGTCAAGATAAAATGTGTTACTTCTGACAAAATTCCTCATCACTAATCAGAACATTGAGCCTTAGATCTATATTTTGTGATTCTTGATTATTCATTTTACCGCTGTTTTAGGTTTTCTTGCCTCATTGTCATCACTCTGTGGTCACACACCACTAGGTTTTCCACAGCTATTAAATGTTGTTCCTGTTCATGATACCTCTTCAGAACCTGACCTGCTGGACAATATCTGGACCACTCTTGCTGACATACAGCATTTCTTACGAATGGTGAAATAAGCTTTTAACCTAGCCAGACTCGTAGAAAGAGAGCTTTGGAAGAAATGCCAAAAATAATTCTGGAGTAAGGAAGTTCAGCTGAAAGAGTTGTCCAATCTTTGTTAACTCCTCATCTGCTTTCTGTGCTGCACACATTGGCTGTTAGTGTATTGGAAACTTCAATAGTCAATGTCTTCACCTTTTCAATGAAGATTAAGTTTACTTTGTTAGCTTGATCTGTGGTTACCCTATTTAGTGTATTAGCTATAATCTGTGAGTTTGCCTGGGACATGGACTGTCTCATAGTCTTATCTCATCAGTCTGAGCCTGAATGGCTGTCTTCACAGTAGAAACTTTGCTATTTCCTTTGACGCAAGTAATGTGACTCATGCAATATGGCCTGTTCTGACCTGAAATCTCAGCCTCTGAGATAATCTATAAACCATGCACATCCTCATGTAAGAATTAAAGTTTCTTTTGAAATTTGATTGCTTGCTGTCAGTGCTCTTGACGTGAAGTATTCATGCTTCCTTCTTCCATCATTCACTACTTAGACCCATGGATGATAGCTATTATGGTAAGTAAGACTGATCAAAAGTAAGGACGTATGTCTGAGAGTAGCCTCTACTTAATCTTCTGAAAAGGTTTTGTTTCTTCCTGACTCCAGAACTTTTATTTAGGTTCTTTTTTTTACTTCTTCCAAAGCTTTGGGCGGCATGGTGCTCAGTGGTTAGCACGGCTGCCTCACAGCACCAGGGACCCGAGTTCAATTCCATCCCCAGGTGACTGTCTGTGTGGAGTTTGCACATTCTCCCCGTGTCTGTGTGGCTTTCCTCCAGGTGCTTTAGTTTCCTCCCACAGTCCAAAGATGTGCATGTCAGTTGAATTGGCCAGGCTAAATTGCCCATAGTGTAAGGTGCATTAGTCAGGGATGAATGTAGGGGAATGGGTCTGGGTGGGTTGCTCTTCGGAGGGTCAGTGTGGACTTGTTGGGCCAAATGGCCTGTCTCTACACTGTAGGGAATCTAATCTAATTGCTCTTACAGACTGTGTGAGTCAAGCTATTTTGAACTTATTTCACCATTCATAAGAAATGTTTTATGTCATTTATACATACAGGTTATGAAAATTCCCTTCTGGGCCTCATCTTTCTGGGATCCAATGTGATGCCTTTCACCTGCATTAAGTGCCCTAAAAGTCTGATTTTGACTTTGAGAATTGATGCTTTTCATTGAGTGTGAGGCCTGCACCCTGTAGTGCTATTAAACTTGTCTGACTCTGTGGTCCTTCTCCTTTTTGATCTGATCCCTACCAGAAAAATGTCCTCATGAGAGATAATACCTCGCTTGCCTTCACGAACCCTTGGCTTCTGTCTCTTCGGAAGACTCCTGGTGTGAATGAAGTTCTAATAGTTAGACGATTTAGAAGAATGAGGGAGGATCTCATAGAAACATACAAAATCCTGATGGGACTGGACAGGCTAGATGTAGGAAGAATGTTCCTGATGTTGGGAAGTCTAGAACTAGGGGTCACAGTCTAAGAATAAGGGGTAAGCCATTAAAAACTGAGATGAGGAAGAATTTTTTCACTGAGAGAGTTGTGAACCTGTAGAATTCTCTCCCACAGGAAGCTTTTGGGCCAATTGATTAGATAGATTCAAGAGGGAGCTGGACGTGGCCCTCGTGGCTAAAGGGATCATGGGGTATGGGGAGAGGATGGGAGTGGGATACAGACATTGCCATGATTGTATTGAATGGTGGTGCAGGCTCGAAGGGCCAAATGGCCTACTCCTGCACTTATTTTCTATGTTCCTATGTTAAAACAGACTCATCCAAATGTGTGTTGAACATAATCAGAAATCATGACTTGAGGTCCAGGGCCAGTTGCCAAAATCCGATGTACATTTGGTTAAAATTTTGCTGCTGGCTAATTTGGCTAAACTTTTATCAACTGACAAAATTTGATCACTTTCCTTTTAACCCCTTCTTTATTTGAGTGCAAACCACACACCAACTTAGTTCTCCATTGCATTTGGGAATTATTATTAATCCTGATATCATTGTATTGGTTTTGTTGCTGGTGATTTGACCCCACTTTTTACCACACTGAGATTTAATGTTTTCTAATGCTGGGTAAGGTACTCTTCTAGGAATACAGAGACAGATGGGCTTAGCAGCTTACTGCAGAGAAATGTGTTAATCCTGTTTTAACTTGCCTAAGCATCTAATAACCTTGGAAATTCTTGACAAAATTCTCTTCCATTTTCCTCTTGTAGTATTCCAAGGGACCTAACTGAATACCTGCGTTACTGCTTAGCAGTGTTATAGTCTGGTTCGTTACTCTGTCGAGCCCCATTGACCTGACACCCTTTATGACAGAGATTTGTGTTAAACTGACCCTGCACCTGAAAGTCAGTGCCCCTGGACCTTGTGGTTTGATGTTTGTAGATTAAACATCCATCTTTAACCATGAAAAACTGTCGGTCAACATTGCAACAGCGGCACTAAATTGAATTTAAATTTGCAGTAAATCCTTTCACTTGTAAGGTGATGGCATGGATACTCTATTGGCACTATTTCACTTCACCTAAAAATGTAGACAATCTGTGCATGGTGGTGGAAGACACAGCTGAGAATTTAAATAGAGTCATAAAGTCATTTGGCATAAAAACAGCCGCTTCAGCCAATCGTGTCTATTACAACCAACAAACGTCAAAGTATATCAATCCCATTTACCGGCACTTGGTCCACAGCTTATGATACCGTGGTATTTTAAGTGCTCATCCACATGGTTCTTAAATGTTGCGGGATTACCTGCCTCCACCAGCCCCTCAGGTAACACAATCCACTTTTCCTCAGAACCCCTCTAAACCACTTACTCCTCATCCTAATATTGTGCCTTCTGGTCTTCAGCACTTAGACTATCTCTGGAGGAAAGATTGTATATCGATCAGATTGTGTCCCTCATCCTCATTTGCTCCAAGGAAAGCAAGCCCAGCCTTTCCAGTCTGTCCCAATAACTGAGACTTTACATCCAGGGCACATCCTGGTGAATCTCCTCTGTGCTCTCTCCAATGCAATCACATCCTTCTGATTGTGCGGTGATCAGTACTATACACAGTATCCATCTATGGTCTAATGTTTTAAAAAAATGTACAAGACTTCCATGTTCCTACATTCTATGCCTCAGTTAATGAAGGCAAGCATCCCATATGCCTTCTTTACCACCCTGTCTCCCTGTCCTGATGCCTTTAGGAGACTTTAGACTTGTATGCCAAGGTATCTTTGTTCCTCAGTACTCCCTACCTTCCTACTTCTCATTGTGAATATTCTTCCCTTTTTAGACCTCCAAAAATGCATCACCTCACAATTGTCAGTATAAAGTTCCATTTGCCATTGCTCTGCCCAATTTATCTGTTGATCGATATCAGACTCTAGCCTAAGACAATTCTCCTTGTAATCAGCAACACCACCAATTTTCATCTGCAACCTCCTCATTATACCTTCTACATTCACATCCAAGTTGTTAATGTACATAACAGAGAGCAAAGGTTCTAGATGTAGGTTTGCTCGCTGAGCTGGAAGTTTGTTTTCAGACGTTTTGTCATCATATAGGTAACATCTTTAGTGAGCCGCCAAATGAAGCCTTTTTTGGGCCAGTTTTAGCATATTGCACCCATAGGTGTTCATGAATTTTGAGAAGGTTTGTTGCTCAGGTTAAGGTTCTGGATGCAGGTTTGCTCGTTGAGCTGGAAGATTCATTTTCAGACGTTTCATCACCATACTAGGTAACATCTTCAGTGAGCCTTCGAATGAAGCACAAATGAAGCCAAATGAGACCAAAGCTCCCAGCACCTGTCCCTGTAGAATGTCACTGGTCACAGGCTTCCAATTACAAAACTAAACATCCACCATTTGCCTTCTATTTGTAAGTGAATTTTGGATCCAGTTTGCTATCTTACCTTGGATCCCATGAGATCTTCCCTTTTGGACCAGTCTTCCTTGTGGGACCTTGTCAAAGGCCTTGCTGAAACCCACATAAATCACACCAATTGCACTACCCTCTAAAATATATTTAGCCACCTTTATAAAAAAACTCAACTAAATTAGAACAAATCTCCCTCTAACAAATCTGTGTTGACTATCCCTGCCTTTCCAAGTGTTGCTTAATCCTGTCCCTCAGAATTTTTCCCAATAATTTTCCTGCCGCTAATGTCAGACTAACTGGTCTGTAATTACCCCATCCATACCTGCTGCCTTCTTAAACAAAGGAACCACATTAGCTATCCTGCAGTCATCTGACACTTCCCCTGTGGCCACTGAAGTATTAACTTTCTTTGCCACAGGCCCAGTAATCGCCTCCCTCGCCTCCCATAGCAGCCTGGGATACATCTCAACAGGCCCTGAGAATTTATGCTAGTTTATGCTCACTAAAACATCTGATTGCTCCTCCTTATTGATCTTAATGTTCATCATCCCAACTGAAAGCCCCAGCTACGGTAGAGGAGGCAATGAGCTAGTGATATTTTTTGCTGGACTCTTGATCCAGAGACTCAAGTAATGTTCTGAGGACCTGGGTTCAAATCCACTGTGCTGGATGGTGGAATTTGAATTCAATACAAATTTTGAATTAAGGGTCTAATGATGACTATTAATCTACTGGTGATTGTTAGAAGAACCCATTTGGATCACTACTGTCCTTTAGGGAAGGAAACTGCTGTCCTTACTGGTCTGGCCCACATGTGACTTCAGACTCACAACAATGTGGTTAACTTTTACCTGCCATCTGGGTGATTAGGGATGGCCCATAAATACTATCCTAGCCAAAATACCCTGATCCCATAAATACACTTTAAAAATGTCTTTCTTCTTTATGAATACAGTTGAGAAATATTCATTTAAGACCTGGCTTTGGATCTGAATTCACAATAAAGAATGCTAATATGGGTCTCAAAATCAGGGAGAGGGGCTGACATAACTTGAACTAATTGAGAGGGAGAAGGTTTTAGCAGTTTCGTCGGCTTAAAAATGGATAAACCCCCAGGCCGAGGTGAAGCATATCCAAAGATGCTGTGGGACGTCAGGGAGGGGATGGTAGGGCAAAAGCGCAAATTGCTAGAATCACCAGGTCTGACAGCATCCTTGGAGAGAAAGCAGAATTAATACTCTGGGTCCAGTGGCCCTTCTTCAGAACTGATTGTAGCTTGGGAAAGGTCAGTGTAGTTGCTAAAGAAGGGGTGGGGGAGGGGGGAAGGAATAAACAATAAGCAGAGATGGAACCCAAGGAGAGAGAAAAACAATTGGTGTGGAAAACCTGGGAAAATGGGAAATCAGGAATGGGTAAAGTTCAGCCTGGGAGAATGAATTGCTGCTAATGGGGATAGCTATTGGCTGACAAGGATTAATCAAGAATACTCAGCATGGCTTTGTAAGTCAGAGATCATGCTAACAAATTTGATCAAACTTTCCTGGGGAGGTAACTAGGTAAATAGAAGGTGGTACAGTTGAGAGAGCCTACGTGGACTTCAGTAAGGTTATTAATAAGGTCTTAATTGGCATACTGAGAAAGACGTTAAGACCCTAAGGGGACTTAAACCGAGAGTGCCAGAGAAACACATCTGTTGTGAGAAACACTTTCAGCTCAATGTCATTTCAGACAACAATTATCTCCACATCAACTCCACTGCTTTGTAAGTTAAGCACCTTAAGGAATTTTGGTGCCAAACATGAAGGAATGGATTTGAAACAAATGGCATGATTTGTTCCATCATAAGTAATTCCTGAAATTGCTTGGTGAATTCTTCTGCTAACTTACTCAGGTATGCACAAAGGTTTCCTGAGTGAAACCATGTTTCTTTGTCTTTGATGTATTTCTAGCACTTCCTCAGACTTGGGACGTAATGTAGCATTTTATGTTTTCATTGGGAGAACCGCAGACCCTGTTTCAATTTGCATGCATGGACAGGACTGATCATGTGTGCTAAGTCCCTGTCCTTTCCCTGCAGTTCAGCTCATATCGTTTTGAGGTTATATCTATGAGGAACTTAAAGTCAAGCCACCACACATTGTCTGACCATCTCATTATGTACTCCATTCTTTGTTGAACAGAAGTGATGATTTCAGGCATCAGATCTGAAAATCTTTGCAGGACTTTCCCCCCATGTAAACCACCTCACATCAGCATGGAGGGTTAGTTCACCATAGGTAGTGTTGAGTTCATCCAGTAAGAGTTTAAACAAGTGGTGCTGAAGGATTCTTGTTTTAATCGAGTTTTCAACTTTAACAACTTTAATTAAAATCCATAATTTTAATCAACGGTACTTGGCAGATTATACAATGGCAATTGACAAAAGAGGGGTGCAGCAGAGGCTGACGGGACACTTGACAGAAGTCTATAAAATTATGAGATGCATGAGACATTGACGGTCAGAATCCTTTTCTGAGAGTTGAAATGGCTATTACTAAGAGGAATGTATTTACGGTGAGTTGGGGAAAGTTCAAAGGAGATTTGAGGAGTAAGGTTTATACACAGAATGCTAAGAGTCTAGACCGTGCTGCCAGGGATGGTAGTAGAGGCAGATGTGATAGGGGCATTTAAGGGACTTTTAGATAAGCACATGGGTATGCCAAGAATGGAGGGATATGGGCCAAGGGCGGACAGAAAGGATCAGTTGAATTTGTGTCATGTTCAGCACAACATCATGAGCCAAAGGGCCCATTCCTGTGCTGTACTGTTCAATGTTCTATGTTCAATGTTCCATGTTCAATGTTCTAACTTCTATGTTCAATGTTCCATGTTCAATGTTCTATGTTCAATGTTCCATGTTCAATGTTCTAACTTCCATGTTCAATGTTCCATGTTCAATGTTCTATGTTCAATGTTCCATGTTCAATGTTCTAACTTCCATGTTCAATGTTCCATGTTCAATGTTCCATGTTCAATGTTCTATGTTCAATGTTCCATGTTCTATGTTCCACGTTCAATGTTCCATGTTCAATGTTCTAACTTCTGTGTTCAATGTTCCATGTTCAATGTTCCATGTTCAATGTCCTAAGTTCCATGCTCAATGTTCTATGCTTCTGGCCTCCTACTGACCTGGGTTCCATCCAGTCTGCATAACAAATCAGGTTCACAGGGAGACGTAAACAATGGCTCATTCTGAGAGAATGTGGCCATTTGCCCCTGGCCAGGCAGCTCCAGGCTTGTCTGGTTTCGACAGGTAATTGATTGTCCAAGGCCTGGCTGGGTGAATATTGTCTGTCCCAGCTCTGCACCTTGAACATTGCAGAGTTCAGCTTCTACATTTCGAGTGGTTATCCATGCACATGAAATATAGTAATCCGAGCAGTCATGGGTCACCTAATCATATTCCCTCCTGTTGATTTGGTGAGCGTCAAGTGAGTTGGATCACAGCCCACACATTGCACAGGTTTCCAGGCAAAGGATCAAATAATTAGCACTAACCTCCTATATCTTTCAATAATGCTGTTAATAATAAAAAGAACATAATGAACAAAAGCATTCATTAGTCAATTCTTAAATATTGGATGAATAATTAAATGCATGGTAAAGTAGAGTTTGTAGAGCAGTGAGCAAATTATTTACCAGTTTTCTAGGATCTTATACATGATAAATTACAGTACCCAATGTTAGCTGAGCAGACCTCTCTATTCATGCCTGTTTAACATCATTGCTATATTAAGGAACTCATCAAGTTCTCGTTTCCACGTAAAATCTTTAACTAAAAAAAACGGAAAAACTGCGGTTGCTGGAAACCAGAAACAAAAACAGAAGTTGCTGGAAAATCTCAGCAGGTTTTTGAAACTTTTAACTGCTAGGATGGTTATATACGTTAAAGCAAATAGAATGAACAACACAGTGAGGTGTGATAAGAGGTGAATCCAAGGGCGGATTTATGGATTTGTACACCAATTCCAAAAGTCATCCCACAAACTTTGGTGACTTCAATTTCTTTACTGTCTTTATGTATTTGCTCTGTCAGCTGGTCTACAGGAGCGAATGGTTTGTGCATGTTGTGTCTGTACCTGTTGTAAGCTTTCTGGAGGTGTTCAATAGCAGCGCCGTATTTTTTCAAATAATCGCCTAAAGTCTATCGGAGTTTATCACTGACATTAACAAAGATCTCTTTTCTCCTGTGTATGCCTATGAGTTCAATGAGGCTGGTTTTTGGGGCCGAATGCAGAAAATGCTGTTGTGGATGTCACAGGTGAAGGTTATGTATTGAGAATGTTTAAGGAAGTTGTGATGCAGTACTCTTCCTCCTCTTTATACAGTATTCACGTGATTTCAGTGTCCAGTCTCCAGAATGCTACAGTACTGTTTAAAGTGCAGTTTGACTAAAATAAACACACAAGGAATGTTCATTTGAAATCACAGTATAGGGGCATGCAATGGCTTGTTTGTGACATTTATCTCAAATGGTACCTAAAGCTTTGCTCCTTTTGTCAAAAGCATGCAGCAGGGTGCCATCATATTCTTGCCACATTCTCTCCTGGTAAATACTGAGAATTTCAGCCCTAAAGTCTTTTAACCATTTTTGTTTGTCATACCAGCTAAGCCTCTCCTGGGGCTCCCTTGCAGTCATCATCAACCTGGAGCTGATGGTAGGTTGTTGTGGCCATTCAAAATGCTCTCCGCGTGGGTTTCCTCCCACAATCCGAAGATGTACAAGTTAGGTGAGTTGGTCATGGGAAATTGCCCATATTGTTCAGGGTTGTGTAAGTTAGGTGTATTAGGCAGGGGAAATGTCGAGTAATAGGGTCTGAGTGGGTCACTCTTTGAAGGGTCAGTGTGGACTTCTTGGGCCAAATGACCTGTTCCTGCACTGTCGGTATTCTGTTCTATGATCTAAATACTGGAGAGTCTTTCCCCTTGGAACAAGTGCTCTGTTTATCCGTTACTGATCCAGTCATTGGCTAGTTTGCTCGAGGTTCTTCCTTAATTATTCCATCACCCACTGGCCAAAGATAACACACAGGCTATGCAGTCTGCTGTCATCACCCCGTTTTTCCTTGGATGAAATTATTTATTGTCCTATTATGCCCTTCTAGGATCATCACCAAGGTGAATCAGGCTGGCAAATATTTGGAAATGCTGACTGTCTTGATCAATTTTATCTAAGGCCTGTTTAATTTGTTGGGTCGAAATCTGGAGTCTGTTTTCCAAATGAGCCAAATCAAGAGAATTGACTGTGGGGATCCCTGCTCCATAAGCTATTACAGAGTCACAGAGTTATAGAGATGTACAGCAAGGAAACAGACCCTTCGGTCCAACTTGTCCATGCTGACCAGATATCCCAACCCAATCTAGTCCCACCTGCTAGCACCTGGCCCATATCCCTCCAAACCCTTCCTATTCATATACCCATCCAGATGTCTTTTAAATGTTGCAATTGTACCAGCCTCCACCACTTCCTCTGGCAGCTCATTCCATACACGTACCACCCTCAGTGTGAAAAGGTTGCCCCTGAGGTCTCTTTTATATTTTTCCCCTCTCACCCTAAACCTATGCCTCTAGTTCTGGACTCCCCCACCCCAAGGAAAAGACTTTGTCTATTTATCCTAACCATGCCCCTCATAATTTTATAAACCTCTATAAGGTCACCCCTCAGCCTCCGACGCTCCAGGGAAAACAGCCCCAGCCTGTTCAGCCTCTCCCTGTAGCTCAAATCCTAATCCTTAATTCTATCTCTTTTACTGGTATCCACACTGGTATAGTCCCTGACCTTCCCTGTATCAATTCCCACGTTTTGCCCCAGTAATCTACGTGTTAAAAGTGGGGATGGTTTCTGAATTTGGGGAGTGCATCACTCTGGCAGCTGAGTTCAAAATGTGTCAAATGTCACAGGTTCCAATTCATGGTGGATGTTGTCATAGAGGATTTTGCCTGTGTCTTGTAAAACCAATCCATTTTGAGGTCTTGGGGGGGTAGTTCCCAGACTGGCACAGAGGGGTGCCTTTATGGTTAGTTTTAGTGTGTTCCTTATTTTAAATGCCAAATGTATGTTATATATGTTGTTCGGGGCATCTTTAAGCTCGCTCCAATCCTTCCTCTGGACCAATGGTTAAACATCCCAATGCAGTACATCCTTTGGTGGGGAATGCTATCAGTTTGGCATTAATATAACAATGCTCTGGATTCCTATCAACTCCAGAGGCTTACACCCCTCACTGTTAGTAAGCCTATGGAGCCATATCAATGTACAATTGACTCAGGCTCCTTGATCAAATCTTTTCTCCACTCTTTTCCTTTTGTTTTGTAAGAATTTGTTCCTCCCAGTTCACCTCCTTATTCTAAAATCGCCAACTTCAATCAGATACCAATTTCTCCTGACCAGTATTTTGAGGAAATCAATCAAAGTTTGGAGTTGGAATGGCTTGTTGTGAGGACACCTCTGAGAAATGTTTAATGAATGGGAAAGGATTTTGTGTTCACACGCAATGGAGCGATGCCATGGGAATGATGATGAGAATGGTGAAAAGACAAAAAGTGGCCGAAATTTTATAAGTTCAATGAATCCTCCGGACACGGAGACTTGTGTCGTGAGGTTAACACATATGAAAGGTGACGACAGAGGATTGCAGATTTCGGAAGAGTGCAGGGTAATGACGGTTACCGTGGTATTGTACTATGGTGTGACCTGCTAATAATTGATTCCAGTCATACAGATTGTTACAGTCATTTATCAGAATGCCTCATCGCCACAACTTTCCAACAAGCACCAACACATGGCTTGGCTGGTGATAAGAAGGGCTGTGAGATCCTTTATGCACGCCTGGACTCTCTGCCGCACCGCATCCGTGCTCTTCGGTCTGTTCCCCGGGACGCACACCGAGACGAACATCAACTGTGCCTGGAGGATCATCAGCTCGGTGAAGGACGCTCTCTGGGTGGTCCGAAACCTGTTAATCTTCCAGCTGAAGGAGTTGACCCCGACTGAGTGTTGCAGACTGGCACATTCCAAGGTCCAGGACTATGTGTTAAGGGATGCGCTGAAGCTTGGGGCAGCTGCCACCAAGGCGCGGTGGGGAAAGACCACCGTGTGACGTCTGCCTGCCTAAGAACAGGGGGCCCACCCAGTCATTTGGGCTCCGCTGACACCTCAGCAGAAGAGCTGGATAGTAAATGTACAGACTTGTATAGGAAAAATACATTTTGATGTCTGTATGTAAAGCAATGTAATATGTGCACAAAAATGGCATAACCAATTGTATAGAGATCCAAATAATTTTATGAATAAAGTATATTTTTGAAATATAAAAAAATAATTGATTCCAGTCATACTCAGATGGTATGATGGGGGTGGTGCAATAGCAGGAGCCCAAGTACTGTCTAGGGATTGTGGCTACAAATAACCAGCTAAAAGACTAATAGTCACCACAGCATCTGGGCAAGTGTGCAAGAAAGCGGCCATGAAATCAAGGTTAGTTGAGGGTGTGTTGACTTCAGTACCAGCTCAGGGTGAGTGTCTGAATTGAGCTCACTGTGCTGTACATGTACGGGGGATGGCTCCCTGTCTAAGTGGGAGGGCTCATATTAACGGGGATTGGTTCCTGCACGATATCTCAGCTGGATTGAATGACTCAGCATGGGAAGTGTCTCTGTCATGGTCTCTGGGCTAGAGCACCCACTGGACCATCCCTCTAGAAGACAACTTTGTCCACCTCTTCCTCTTCAGGCCGACTGCACACTGAGGCCTTACTATCCCGGCCGGGTAGGCAGGGCCATCTATGAGCCAGGCTCTGAGGCCAATATTGCAGTAGGGGCATTGGTCAAGGTAAGGGCCCTGGATCAGTCATTGGTACTGGATCGGGATCAGGATTGGGATCAGTGACTGGGATTGGCCCAGAAGCACGATTGGGATCAGTCACTGGTACTGGTTTGCGATCAGGTTTGGGAATAGTGACTGGGATTAGCTCGGAATCAGGCTCGGGAACAGTGACTGGGACATGCCCAGAATCAGGATTGGGAATACTTACTAGAATTAGCTAGGGATCAGGATTGGGAACAGTGACTGAGACATGCCCAGGATGAGGATCGGGATCAATAACAGGGACTTTCACTGGATCAGGATTTGGAAAAGAGACAGGGGCATACTCAGTATCAGGATAGAGAACAGTGACTGCGATCAGGATCGGGATCAGTGACTGGGATTGATCCCAGATCAGGATCAAGAACAGTGGATGGGTTTGGCATTGAATCAGGATTCAGAATAGTGAGGGGACTGGCCTTGGATCAGGATCAGGAACAATGAATGGGATTGGCCCGGATTCAGGATGGGAACAGTCATTGGAACATGTCCGGGATCAAAATCAAGAACAGTGAGTGGGACCTGCACTGGATCAGGACCTGGATCAGTGACAGAGACCTGCACTGGATCAGGACCAGGATCAGTGACAGAGACCTGCACTGGATCAGGATCAGGATCAGTGACAGAGACCTGCACTGGATCAGGACCAGGATCATTGACAGAGACCTGCACTGGATCAGGACCAGGATCAGTGACAGAGACCTGCACTGGATCAGGACCAGGATCAGTGACATAGACCTGCACTGGATCAGGACCAGGATCAGTGAGTGGGTCCTGCACTGGATCCAGACCTGGATCAGTGAGTGGGACCTGCACTGGATCAGGACCAGGATCAGTGACAGGGACCTGCACTGGATCAGGACCAGGATCAGTGACAGGGACCTGCGCTGGATCAGGACCAGGATCAGTGAGTGGGACCTGCACTGTGGATCAGGACCAGGATCAGTGAGTGGGACCTGCACTGGATCAGGACCAGGATCAGTGAGTGGGAGCTGCACTGGATCAGGACCAGGATCAGTGAGTGGGACCTGCACTGGATCAGGACCAGGATCAGTGACAGGGACCTGCACTGGATCAGGATCGAGCACAGTTGAATGGGACTAGCCCTGGTTCAAGATTGAGAACAGTGCATGGGATCGGCACTGGATTGGGATTGTGAATAGTGACTGGGACTGTCTCGATCAGGGTCGGGAGCAGTGACTGGGATTTGCTCGGGATCAGCATTGGGAACAATGACTGTGACCGTCACTGGATCAGAACCAGGAACAGTGACAGGGCATACCCGAGCTAATCATTGGCATGTGTGACTGGGACTCGCACTGGGTCAAGTTCAGGAACAGTGAGTGGGGCATGCCCCGGGATCAGGATCAGGATCAGGATCAGGATCAATGAGTGGGACTGACACTGGATCAGGATTGCGAACAGTGATTGGCGCTGGCACTGCATTAGCATTGGAATCTGTGACTGGGATTTGCACTGGATCAGGATTGAGACTGGCACTGGATTAGTAGGAGCCAGATGAATAAGATGAGGGTCTGCTTCCTTCAGTCCCTCTTAAACCAAGTGGAACTGGTGGTTTTGCTCTGGGCTGTGCCTTCCATTGGTTCACCTTTTACCATCCAGTCTTCCCAGAGCCCAGTACAATTGTAGCCCTAATGATCTTGCCTTATCCACAACAGAATACCTGGGGAGACTGGAATGTTCCGGCTGAAAGACCTGCAGCATGACCTGCTGCCCTCATGCATATTCTACCAGCTTTGAATAAAATGCTTCTTCCTTCTCGCTGTTCTGGTGGCTGCTGCCTCCAGTGCAGCCTGTTCATTGCTGAGTCAGGATTTTCTCTTGGCGAAGGGGCTGTGATGAGTCCTGACCGAGACGGGATTAGATACAGCTCGGGGTGTTTTCAGGGATTCAGGCTAATGCTGTGGACCAAATGGTTCAATTCCCAGAACATGGCTAACTAGTGCTCCTCACATACAGAGAAACCATACTCCACTGAGGAAAGTCTGAGTCTGTAATGACACTCTTGGGGGAGCATGGCTGTGTGTGGCATTCAGGGCGACAACTTCTATGGCAAATGCCTTCACCAAGTCCTGCCTCAAGTCCAGACAGCTTTTGTTAACTGCTCAGTTCATGATTTTTGAACAGGTCAGACAGATGGGGGTGCTTTTTGTGATTAAACCATCAATGTGGTTTCGGTCATATTCCACTAAGTCCAGAAAAGAACGCAGCGAGCCTATGTCTCTGGGGAGAGGCAAATGGACGATGGTCTTGAAGTGCCTCTTTTCTATCTTGTGTTCCCCTGGGCTATTACGGTTCCCGAGTATGAGACCTGGAACTTCCTGATTTGTGCCTTCCTTGGGTTGACTTTTATTCCCAGGATGGTCAGGAGGGTTAACAGTTCCTTCAGCAATTCCAGCTTTTCAGCTTCGTCAGTCTGTAAGAGGCATTAATCTCCATATTGTATTAAACAGTCCTGTTAAGAAAATGTAACTGGCCAGATTGATGAATTATTAGTGGACACCATATGTTGCAGGGCTCCCTGTTTGGACAACATGGCGGCTCAGTGGTTAGCACTGCTGCCTCACAGCACCAGGGACCTGGGTTTGATTCCAGTGTCAGGTGACTGTCTATGTGGAGTTTTCATATTCTCCCTGTGACTGTGTGGGCTTCTTTCATGTTTTGGTTTTTCTCCCACAGTCCAAAAACGTGCAGCTCGGGTATGCCCTGTCACTGTTCCTGGTTCTGATCCAGTGACAGTCACAGTCATTGTTCCCAATGTTGATCCCGAGCAAATCCCAGTCACTGCTCCCGACCCTGATCGAGACAGTCCCAGTCACTATTCACAATCCCAATCCAGTGCTGATCCCAGTGCAGGTTATGTAAATTGGCCATAGTGTCCAGGGATGTGTAGGCTAGGTGGTTTAGCCATGGGGAATGCGGGGATATGGGGATAGGGTGGGTCTGGATAGAATGTTATTCAGACGGTCAGTGCAGGCTTGATGGGCTGACAGGCCTCTTTTTTCACTGTCGGGATTCTATGATTCTGTTGATGAGCTGGCGAAAGAGGTTATGCTCAAAATGTTGATTCTCCTGCTCCTCGGAGGCTGCCTGACCTGCTGTGGGTTTTCTCACTCTCACCCCCTACCTCTCCCCTCTGCCTGCTTCACCAAGGTGTACTGTCTGTGTGGTTGTGGGTCCTGTCCATCAACCAGTATGTCACCAGTCATGTGACCGTAGTCAGGTTTGTGGCTGGTGAATACTTTTGTGCACTTTGCCAGAATTGCCTGTACTACCAGGTCACCTGACACCTCTGCGGGTCCAATCCATAAATCCCCCACACTACATACTCTTTCTAAATACGAGCCAGTGGCAACTTCTGCTGGGGCCTTATTGGTTCTGCGTAGCTGCCAAATGCAGTGGTGGGCTGGGTGGAATGGGAAATGACACATTCATAGAAGATTCGAGCCCAGAATGTGTTCTGCCTCTGGGTAGAGACTCACTGGCACTGCTGGGTTTGTGAGAAATCACACACCCCAATTTAAATTCTGAACCGTTCACCTCTACCCCTCCTGTCGAAGCCCTGCCAAACCACAAAGGATAGTCTTCCCATGGGATGTATTAGGGTAGTTCTTGGTCTCCCCGTGTCCTACAGGAACATTGGGGTGCGTGGCTTACACGGTTGGGGTACACGGGGCTCGGTGTTGTATTTCCCACAATCCCCCGATTGATCTTGCCTCTCTTGCTCTGTTCAAGGTGCTCTCCCTCCTGGGCCTCACTCTCCCAGGCCTGGGTCACCATTCTAAGTTCCCAAGCCTCAATGTGGGTGGCCTTATCTTCCACCTTACTTATGTATGGTTTCCATTGGCCCTTTGTGAAACTGGTGGTGCGGCTGTCCACATCGCCAAAGACTCCTATGAACTGTGCCTCCAGGTGCCTGGCAAATGCACTTGGGTGCTCTCTTTTCCTCTGCCTGCATTTATTCAATCCTTTCATTTGCTCCCCCCATTGGTAACCGACCGTGGTCAGGATTGGCTCCTTCATGTCTGAAGAAGGGCTTATGCCCGATACGTCGATTCTCCTGTTCCCTGGATGCTGCCTGAGCTGCTGCGCTTTTCCAGCAACACATTTTCAGCTCCTTCATGTCTGCCCATGCGACTCCCCGACATTTTGGAGGCTGGATAAAATGAAATGGACAGCTGGACTCAGGCGTTGGATGCTCTTCAGAGGGTCAGTGTGACCAGCTAGGCTGAATGGCCTGTCTCCACACTGTAGGTATTCCATGCTAATTTCACCACTTCAGTGTCATCCAGCCCATGCAGAATTCCTTGGTGATATATGTGATCAAAGAACACCTGGGGGTCTGTCAACTGCTCGAATATAGGGACTTTCTGAGCAATCTCTGTTGTGATGGAGAAAGGGCTGGTATACATGATAGAGTATCCAAGATGGAGGACGGGAGAAATTTCTGGTTGTAACAGCTGCTCCTATTTTGAGCTATTTTAGGTGTTGGAGGTGATTTCCTCGAATTCCAGGAGCAGCAATTACTGTTTTATATGCTGTTGCATTGTTTTGGAACTTTGGAAAAAAAAAGTCAAAACAACAGCAGTTTTAAAAGGGAGAAGAACAGACAAAGGACGTACATGGTGAGGTCAGTGCAGGAGAGAGAGAAAAAGAAACTGACACAACAGTAAACCTGCACAGTTACTGCCTTCGCTGTTTTTGAATTCATGTATCACTGGACATCAGCGTGCACCTGGGAAAATTAACAAACAGTGAAATTCACAACTGATCTTAGAGGAACTGTTTGGGCGAAGTTCACAACACAGAAGCAGATAAGTGTATTACTTTTAAGTGGGACTACAGAAAGTCTGCAATAGTGAGTACAGTGGGTTCTTTCTTGATTATATGTTTTTTGAGATATGTCTCTTGATTAAATTTAAAACATAAGCTATTACTATTAATTTAACCTGGGTCAGTGTTTTGAAGAGGAATAAGACGGTGTTAAATTCTGGGTCTATAGATTATGAAGGAGCAAAAATGGCTTTTAGTAGAGTTATATGCACTTCTTGTCAGATGTGGGAGTTTAAAGAGAGTTTAAGGATTATATCTGCAATAAATGCTGTTGGTTGTGAATCTTATCAGATCGAATGGATCGGTTGAGAGACAGTTAGAAGCAATGAGGAATTTGCAACAGCAACAGTATGTGATGGATGGCAGTTATAGGAAGGGCTGAAAATGTGTTGCTGGAAAAGCGCAGCAGGTCAGGCAGCATCCAGGGAACAGGAATGAGGAAAGTTAGTCCAGCAGGCTAAGATAAAAGGTAGGGAGGAGGGACTTGGGGGAGAGGCATCGGAAATGTGATAGGTGGAAAGAGGTCAAGGTGAGGGTGATAGG
>NC_057722.1:72283208-72284917 GCF_004010195.1 Chiloscyllium plagiosum | reverse complement strand
AGATAAACATTCATGTGAACAGCAGAGCAAGGCTAAAAAACACATTCCATACTGGTTACATACAGATAAGAAGGTTCACACGGGACTAAGCAACACCTTAGATTCACACATGTATTGGGACATAATTTTAACTCTTTCACCACAGTAAACCACAGCTCAAGTGCTCTATATCTTCTTCCCTGCCTGACAGGTACATACTTATCTAGGACACACAGGAGCTTTTCCTTGAATAAGCTCCACATTTTTAATGTGCTCATCCCCTGCAGTTTCTTTCCCCATTCTACGCTTCCTAAATCTTCCCGAATTGCATCGTAATTTCCCTTCCCCCAGATGTAACTCTTGCTCGGTGGAGCACACCTATCCCTTTCCATCACTAAAGTAAACCTGACAGAATTGTGATTGCTGTCTCCAAAGTGCTCACTTACTTCCAAATCTAGCTCCTGGCCAGGCTCGTTACCCTGTACTAAATCTAAAGTGGCTTTGCCCCTTGTAGGCCTGTCTACATACCGTGTCAGGAATCCCTCCTGCACACACTGGACAAAAACTGACCCATCTATAATACTCGTACTGTAGTGATCCCAGTCAATATTTGGATAGTCGAAGTCCCCCATGACAACTACCCTGCCTCTCTCACTCCAGTCGAGAATCATCTTTGCTATCATTTCCTCTACATCTCTAGGAGTATTCGGAGGCCTATAGAAAACTCTCAGCTTGGTGACTTCTCCTTTCCTGTTTCTAACCTCAGCCCATACTACATCAGTTAATGAGTCCCCAAACATCCTTTCTACAACTGTAGTATTGTCCCTGATCAACAATGCCACACCTCTCCCTCTTTTACCATCTTCTCTGTTCTTACTGAAACATCTGAATCCCAGAATCTCCAACAGCCTTTCCTGTCCCTGCTCTATCCATGTCTCCGTAATGGCCACAACATCGAAGTCCCAGGTACCAGCCCACGCTGCCACGTTATTTCGGATGCTCCTCTCGTTGAAGTACACACACTTCAATCCAGGTTCTCGCTCGCCAGTGTCAGGTACTTGATTTGGGAACTCCCTACTCTCATCCTCTTCTGTACCTCTCCTACAATTTTGGTTCTCATCCCCCTGCTGTATTAGCTTACATCCACCTTTATCACTTTAGCGAATTTCCCACCCAGGACATTGGTACCCCTCTAGTTTAGAAGAAGACCATCTTGCTTGTAGAGGTCCTACCAACCCCAGAAAGAGCTCCAATTATCGAAAAACCCAAAACTCTCCCTCCTGCACTATTCCTGTAGCCACGTGTTCAACTCCTTTCTCTCCCTATTCCTCACCTCACTAGCACGTGGCACGGGCAGCAAACCAGAGAAAACAACTGTTTGTCCTAGCTCTAAGCTTCCATTCTAGCTCCCTGAATTTCTGCCTCAAGTCCCCATCTCTCTTCCGACCTATGTCATTGGTGCCAATGTGGATCACGACTTGGGGCTGCTCTCCCTCCTCCCCGAAGGATCCCAAAAACACGATCAGTGACATCGCGGACCCTGGCAATCGGGAGGCAACACACCAACCGTGAGTCTCTCCCGTCCCCACAGAACCTCCTATCTGTCCCCCTAAATATCGAGTCCCCAATGACTACTGCTCTGCTCCTCTTCCCCCTTCCTTTCTGAGCAGCAGGTGCCCCACAGCTTTCCCCTGGTAAGTCATCCCCCCCAACAGTATCCAAAATGGTGT
>NC_057722.1:72252373-72282577 GCF_004010195.1 Chiloscyllium plagiosum | reverse complement strand
AAAAGCAGCACAAGTCTCAGTCCCCAGCACTTCGTCCATGGTCTTGAATGTTTTGACATTTCAGTGCATATCCAAGTACTTTGTGATGGTTTTGAGGATTTCTACCTCAACTCCCCTCCTGGACGATGAAGCGCAGGCCCCTATCCTCTGGGTGGCATGTCCTCTCTAAACCATTTGCCATTCAGCTTAAAATTACACCATCTTGTTAATTGCCTTCTGACTAAGGGGGAAAACTGCTTTCCATTCACCCTGTCCACATCTCCTTTGGTCTTATATACCTCGATCTCTGCTCTAAAGAAAGCAGCCTTAGCTTATCCAGCCTCCCCCTTCACAGCGAAACTGCTGCAGCCCAAGCCTGTTCTGGTGAATGTCCTTTACCCTCCCTCCAGTGCAATCACATCCATCCCATGGTGCAGTGACCAGAACTGCACACAACACTCCAACTGTGGCCTATCCAAATGGCTGTAGAGCGCCAACAGGACCCTCCCTGCTCTGATAATCTCTGCCTCAAAGGGTAAATACATGTTTCCTATCTGCCTTCTTAACTGCCCATTTAACTCACTGCCCTCCGCACTGGGACTCGAGTCCCAGTGCAGAGGTCAGTGAGGGGAATCGAGTCCCAGTGTGTGTGTGTGTGTGTGTGTCTGAGAGTGTGTGTGTGTCTGAGAGTGTGTGTGTCTGTGTAAGTGTGTGTGTGTGGACACACACACAGAGACACACAAACACACACACAGACACACACACTTACACAGGCAGATAAACACACATACACAGATAGACACGCAGACATGCACACACACACAGACACGCACACACACAGACACGCACACACACAGACACAGACAGACATACACACATACAGCACACACACAGACACAGACAGACATACACACATACAGACACAGATAGACATACACACATACAGACACAGATAGACATATGCAAACACAGACACAGATAGACATGCATAAACACAGACACAGATAGACATACATAAACACAGAGACACACACAGACATACATAAACACAGAGACACACACACACAGACAGAGACACACACACACAGACAGAGACACACACACACAGGCACACACTCAGACACACTGACAAACACAGATACACACTGACAGACAGAGACAGACAGAGACAGATACACCACAAAGACTTGACAGACAGAGACAGACAGAGACAGATACACCACAAAGACTCACACACATAGACGGAGATACACAGTCACACACACACACACACACAGACTCTCACAAACACACATACACAGTCTCACACAGACAAACAGGCACACACACACAAACACCCTGATTCTCTGACTTCTCATTTCCCTTTATTGACATTTCTGTTTATATTTCATGGGATAGACTGTTTGAAACTTGCACCTATATATTTTTTGAATTTGGATGTTGTCCTATAGATGGTGATGATGAGGTTGGGGGTTTGGAGGGAAGGGTTCCAATGGCATCAGATTTCTGTCCACCACTCAATAGAATACTCATACATGCTTTACAATTCATGACGTTACTGACATAGTCCAGCACATGGGCTGCAGGGGTTCGAGAAGGCAGCTCACCTCCGCCTTCTCAAGGGGCAACTAGGGACGGGCAATAAATGCTGGTCCAGTCAGCAACACCCACCTCCGTCCACTGAATACAAAATAATTACTGGCTACATTTTAATTTTTTTTATTGAGCTATGAAAACAGCCTTTTGAGATGTTGGGGCAGTGTTGAGAATTGCTTGGTATGTGAAAGGAGGGGTGTCTAGGATCTTGGAAGTAGCTTTTGAACCACAGCCTGTAGGAGGCAGCTTTCACAATGAAAGTGGTGAAAGTCCATTTAATTCCAGGAGCTGCTAACAGGTGAAAAGGAGTTAAGAGTAGAGCCTTTTAACTTTAGAAATTACAGCCTCCGCTTAGATCACGGGTACACAAAAGCATGCAATAATTGAAAGGAATTAAAATAGCATGTGTGTTTTCATTTGGTGGATTCGATCGTTACAGCAATAAAGGTTAGACCTGGTGAGCGTGTGTTCTGAAGGACAGTGATGAATGCGAAGCATTAATGTTGTGTTCAGTTGTTCAGGGTTTGACTGTCTGTTTCTGATTGCTTACTGTGCTGTGTGCTGTGTTAAACCTGTAGTTATGGTCACAGAGAAACAGAAGCTAAGCTGTTAGCTTGTGGCTAAAAGCATGAAGAAAATATTTGAAATAAAACTCTTGCATAACTGATGTGTCTTCAACGCAGCGCAATGCCCATATCTCCGACTTGGAAGAGCTGGTGTTAAACTGGGGTGGACAAAGTTAAAAATCACATGACACCAGGTTATAAATTTATAGCTTTAAATTAAGGGGGGGTAGATATAGGACTGATGTTAGGGGTAGGTTCTTCACTCAGCGAGTCGTTAGTTCATGGAATGCCCTGCCAGTAACAGTGGTGGAATGCCCTGCCAGTAACAGTGGTGGAATGCCCTGCCAGTAACAGTGGTGGAATGCCCTGCCAGTAACAGTGGTGGAATGCCCTGCCAGTAACAGTGGTGGAATGCCCTGCCAGTAACAGTGGTGGAATGCCCTGCCAGTAACAGTGGTGGAATGCCCTGCCAGTAACAGTGGTGGAATGCCCTGCCAGTAACAGTGGTGGAGTCTCCCTCTTTATGGGCATTTAAGAGGGCATTGGTTAGGTATATGGAGGATAGTGGGTTAGTGTAGTTTAGGTGGGCTTGGATCGGCGCAACATCGTGGGCCCAAGGGCCTGTACTGCGCTGTATTCTTCTATGTTCTATGTTCTATGTTCATAGCTCCTTGAAAGTGGAGTGGCAGGTTGATTCGATAGTGAAGGCGGCGTTTGGTATGCTTTCCTTTATCAGTCAGAGTATTGAGTACAGGAGTTGAGAAGTCATGTTGCGGCTGTACAGGACACTGGTTAGGCCACTGTTGAAATATTGCATACAATTGTGGTCTCCTTCCTATCGGAAAGATATTGTGAAATTTGAAAGGGTTCAGAAAAGATTTACAAGGATGTTGCCAGGGTTGGAGGATTTGAGCTACAGGGAGAGGCCGAACAGGCTGGGACTGTTTTCCCTGGAGCGTCGGAGGCTGAGGGGTGACCTTATAGAGGTTTACAAAATTATGAGGGGCATAGATAGGATGAATAGACAAAGTCTTTTCCCTGGGGTCAGGGAGTCCAGAACTAGAGGGCATAGGTTTAGGATGAGAGGGGAAAAATATAAAAGTGACCTAAGAGGCAACTTTTTCACACAGAGGGTGGTGCGTGTATGGAATGAGCTGCCAGAGGATGTGGTGGAGGCTGGTACAATTGCAACATTTAAGAGGCATTTGGATGGGTATATGAATAGGAAGGGTTTGGAGGGATATGGGCTGGGTGCTGGCAGGTGGGACTAGATTGGGTTGGGATATCTGGTCAGCATGGACAGGTTGGTCTGTTTCCATGTTGTACATCCCTATGACTCTATGATGGACGGTTTGTCTGACCAATCTGGCGGCTTGGAGGGGGAACAAGAGCAGGAAGAGGAGGCTGTTGAACTGCAGGCACTGGGAAGGTTCAGATTGCTTCAGGGTGACTGGTTCTTTCAGGGCAGGAGGCTACGCTGGAATAGTAGTGGGTGGTCGAGGTGCAGTGGCTAAGGTTGTAGGAGTGTGGGGTGTTCGAGTTCTGAAAAAGGAGGTGTGGGTCTTCATTTACTATTCAGGGCGGCATAGCTGAGTGCCTCCTCCTCTATGTTCTCCCAGCCCACAACGTGGGCACTACCCACTGGGGTCCACAGTGCCGAAAGTGCACACCATACCCTTCTGCATCAACAGTACATGGAGATATACAGCATTGCAACAGACTTATCGGTCCAACTCGTCCATGCCGACCAGCTATCCTATATTAATCTAGTCCCATTTACCAGCACTTGACCCATATCCCACTCAACCCTTCCTATTCATATACCCATCCACCTTTTCAATGTTGTAATTGTAGCAGCCTCCAACATTTCCTCTTGCAGCCCATTCCAAACACGCACCACACTCTGTGTGAAAATGTTGCCCCTTAGATTGCTTTAAAATCTTTCCCCAAACCTATGCTGTCTAGTTTTGGATTCCCCTAATTTGGGAACAAAAAGTCTTGGCTATTCACCTCATCCATGCCCCTCATGATTTTGTAAACCTCTATAAGGTCACCCCTCCACCTCGGATGCTCCAGGTAAAGTGATCCTGACCAAGTGTTACACCCGACATGTCGACTTCTCCACCTCCTGATGCTGCCTGGCTTGCTGTGCTCTTCCAGCCTCCTGCTGGTCTACCAGGGAAAGAGGTTCCAGCCTCTTCAGCCTCTCCCCTGTAGCTCAAACCGTCCAAGCCCGTCAACATCCTTGTGAGTCCTTTCAAGTTTCACAACACCTGTTGATCTCGCACTGGCACTTTTTGTGATCGGCAGAGTAGTCTTTATTTTCTTGACCTGCTTGGTGCAGGTCCCTGATTGCTGTTTCCAGGTCTTTCCACTGTCCTGCAAGCTCAGCTGTGTTTCTCTGGACAGCAGTGATTGGTCTGTGCTACTGCCGGTGGGCTTTCTCAAACTGGGTTTGAAACTGTCCCAGGAGGCTGCAGAGCTTCGACTTCAGAAACCTTAGACTAACTATTTCTAATTCTAACCTAATACCCTCAAACTTCTCGTTAAGCCTGACAGTCTCAGTCTCTCTTTCCCCTAACTTCTTCTCAGTTTCTCATGTGGTGTTAACTACCTCTTCTCTCTCGGTCTCTGTCTGCTTCTTTAAATTTCAACTCTCTGCTTCTTAACCGCGGAGCTGTTACATGGAACGAGCTGTGGCTAGGGCTCTAACTACTTTGGAAATGCACTTCCCTAAACAATGATACGCTTCCTCTCAGCAATTCTGACCCTCGGATCTCAGACCCGACCAGTTTGCAATTATTCTTGTTAACTCAGGCACGTTACATGGTGAGACAAAGAGGACAAGAGTCAGGGGAAGGTCCAACATGACTTTATTGATCACTTCCTCAAGGAAAAAACAACTTTTATCAGATTCTACACTTGTACTTTAATTAAACTCAATCAATCTCTTGACAGGACTCTTCAGTAAACTGTCTTAAAGCTCTAAGGAGACATTTTCAAATCTACACTAGCTATCTCCTTCTGATATCTGCTTCCGAGGATTCACTACATCTTATTCACAGATCCCTACCGCTGTATTTGAACTGTTTGTCTCAAAAGACTGGTAATACAGTAAGGTTGGGGCAGACTGTCCATTGATCTTTGTTTCAGGGTCTGCAGACATCGATTTGGGCTTCCCCTCTTGTCAAGGACTGGGTCTGATCTTCAGGTCATCTCACCACGGTGGTCCCTCTGGAGACACTATTGGAGAAGGTGCAAAAAGCAAAGAGAGCTGGAACTCCAAGTTTCACCCCCCTCTTCTGGAAGATTCTGTGGCCTATGTCCAACATTAACATCAGGAGAGGGAAGAACATCCAATGAGGTGACTACCTTCCATATTTGGAGATCGCAAACCTTCAACGGTCAGGTGATGGCCTTGTCACACAGTGTATCTGGCCTCTTCCTGAGCTGGGAGCCTCACAGTCTGTGTAACATCCTTCTAACAAAGCAGTTTCACTGGAGGTGGAAACAACAGTTCATTCTGAAACAATGTGGTCATTAGCCCCTGGTCACGCAGTTCCAGGCCTGTCTGGTTTCAACAGGAAGTTTTTGTCCAAGACCTGACTGCATTAAATTGCAGAACCCCTGTTAGGTTTAAACTTGGCTTCCACATTTTGAATTTTTATCCATGTTCATGAAAAAAAATGTCAATATTTCTGCAGCAGTCCTGGAGGTCATGGGTCACCTGACCACGGTCCCAGCATGGTCTGAACTCCATAGTGTTTTTATAGAGAGGGCTCACATTGAGCAACTTTGTTGGAGGACATATTCTCCAGGAGCTTTAACAGACTAGCTATGCACATGTGCTCAAATGCCTGGGTAGGATCAATAAAGGCAACACAAGTCTAAGTAACAGCGATGTGAAAACTAGCTCAAAGAACGACTCAGCCTGTTCAGAGATGTTAGTGCACACCTCTGGAATAGGTCAGACCTGAATCCAGGTGTCGTGACGTGAAGATAGACACACTCTCATTGTGCCACACGAGCCTTTTGATGGCAATATATAGAGGTCTACCTTTTCAAGCCCGTTCCATCTCTTATCTGATAGGACAAAAGCAGCAGAAACATGGGAAAGCTACAACCTGCAAGTTATTAGCCATACAAGACCTGACCTGGAACTATATGATTTCGAAGTTTTTCAGATGCTGCCTGAACTGCTGTGCTCTTCCAGCACCACTAATCCAGAATTTGGAACTATATCTCTGTTTATTCACTATCACGGAGTCAAAATTCTGAAAAATTCTGCTTCCTAACAGCATTGTGTGGGTACCAATACTGGATGGACTGCAGCAGTTCAAGAAGGCAGCTCACCACCACCCTCTCAAAGGGTTGTTCGGGATGGTAATAAATGCTGCCTTGCCAGTGGTGCCCACATCCCAGGGATGAATGAACAAAGAAACAAATACATACGCAGCTAACTAATTTTCTTTTTGGCAGTTAGCCATGCTGACTGAGAGCAGAGACCGGCACAATGAAAAATAGTTATTGCTCGTTCTGTAGGAGTGCAAGCTGTTGTGACGTATTGATTCAATACTTGCCAACTTTTCAGCCTTTCGTTAAAGATTAGCTCAACCGGCTTTATTCTTAAGAATGTTTTGAGTCACTGTGCTGAGGAATACCATCATCATCAGAGGGTGGGGCAGGAAGGCAAGTTCTGAACGTGGAACTGAGGCACAGAATCTAAAATCTCAGTGAGGGAACCTGATGGGCAAGTCTGACAATCCTCCCATTTCATAATGCTTGCTCATTCCTGTCCCATCAAAATCAAGGCTGCAGGACCTGTTGGCATATGTTCCTTGGACACACATAAGAGTTCCTTTTGCAACCAATAACCTTTTGAACAATCATGATTTGATTTTTTTTGTCCCCGTTCTTAAGTACCAGGCCCTCTTTCTCTGCTTTCCAAACCCCTAAACACATCTGCCCTGCTGCGAGATGAGAGGCCTTCACACATCCGTGTTACTGTCACAGTTCAGAGCCTTAGTAGCGAGACAGGAGGCTGGAAGTACACAGTAGCATCAGGAGATGGAGAAGTCAATGTTTCAGGTATAACCCTTCTTCAGGACAGTTAAAAGCCTTAGCTGGGTCCTATTTCACAAGTGAGTTGAAGGCACTTAAGAAAAGGTAAAGTCACCAAAGTTTCAGAAGAATATAGGCCTACTCTTTCATTATAGAGCGATATCTGGTGGACTGTCTGCACCAATGCATGCTGCCCTCGAAGCGGCTGTGGCAGGGGGTAGAGACTATTGCACACCTCCTGATGGAATGTGCCTTTGAAAAGGAAGTCTGGAGAAAGCGATATTTGTCGATATTCGTCCCCAGCAGCTCCTTGATGCAGGACTCCATTTCCCGGGATGCACACCAAGACAAACATCAACTCCACCTGAAGGACCAACAAAACGGTGAAAAAAAACACTCTTTAGTCTGCCCAAAACCTGTTGGTCTCCCAGAGTAAGGCGTTGACCCCAACCAAGTGCTGCAGACTTGCACTTTCCAAAGGTCGAGGATTATGTGCTGAGGGACGCACAAAAGCTTGGTGCAGCTGCTCTCAAGGCATAGTAGGGAAAGACCGCTGCCTGATGTCTTTCTGGGTTTGTTCAGTTATCGGACCCTCCTGGTGCCTCAAATGTAATCAAATATAATCTTGCATAAGTAAGAAATTCCTTTAATGGGTAGAGTCAAACTCCAATGTTTGCTTGCTTCTTCATATGCTACTGTACAGAACTGAACTGCTTTAGTGACTATGCATGTCCATAAAGATATTTTTAATAAATAAAGTATCTTTTTGAAATTAAAAAAAAAGTGATGGTTTAACCTGAGGGTCACCAAACTGCAGGCAATGAAAAGGTTGAGACGGAGAGCCCTTCATAACAATCTCAGCTGATGCAGGAATTGAACTGAGACTGTTGACGCCATTCTTCATCACAAACCAGCTGTCCAGCCAACTGAGCTTTTAAATACCTGCCTCAGCAGGCAGTCTCCTGATGCAGTGGGTGTGGTGCATTGATTGTGTTCCTGTCTCTGGGCAAAATGATTCAGGTTCTAAGCTTCAGCTCAGAATGTGTTGATCATAGAAGTGTGCGATAATGTGTCCAACCAGATTGATCTTTCTTCTTTAAAGACATAAAACAACAGTCTGCCTCAGCTCATCCCCTGCTGTGTGAACGGATTGGAAGGATATCAAGCAAAAACACAGACACAGGAAATTTAGGTCAAATAGCTCATTTCCATTCATTAAACTTCCATTGTTAAAAGATGTCAATATGCTTCATTGAGTTCATGCCTCCTCTGAGCTTTAGACTAGCCGTACAAGAACTGTCCTTTGCAACATTATCAGCATTGGTGGCCCCGCATGGATGAGGATGACTCTATTCCACTCTCAGGCTGAGTCCATAGGTGGCTGTACAGACTCCCACAGGCTCTGTTACACTGGGGGCAGAAGGTGATCGTGGGAAGGAGGTGGGGCGTTGGTGTGGTAGCACACCTCTTAGGAGAAAGTGAGGTCTGCAGATGCTGGAGATCAGAGATGGAAATGTGTTGCTGGAAAAGCGCAGCAGGTCAGGCAGCATCTAGGGAACAGGAGAATCGACGTTTCGGGCATTAGCCCTTCTTCAGGAATCAGTCGGTTCCGTAGGCAGGTGCTGAGGAAGGAGATGTGGCTGTGGTAGCGAGTCTGTTTGAGAATGTGGCTGAAGAGCTTCTGTGCAGAGGAGATGACCTGGGGGTGCAGTGAGAGAGGGACTCACTGAAACCTTTGTAGAGGGAGAAAGAGAGCTTCTTCAAGGAAGGCATCCTTGTAAGAGGATTCGCAGTAGGTTGAAATCTTTGAGGAGAAAGTGAGGTCTGCAGATGCTGGAGATCAGAGATGGAAATGTGTTGCTGGAAAAGCGCAGCAGGTCAGGCAGCATCTAGGGAACAGGAGAATCGCAGCCAATCAAGGGGGGGAAGGGTTGGGGGGAGGGCATGTGGTCAGTACCTTGATACTGGAGGTGTTGGCTTGGGCAAGGACGCTAGTGTTGGTGCATCTGGCTTCCTGCTGATTTGCCGAATCTCGCACAGATAGTGTTGATGGGAGTGCTCCCGTGCCATGAGGTCCCTGCTGTAGACAGTCCATGTCTCAGAGCCATACAGGAGGGTGGGAACCACCACAGCTCTGTAAACCATGATCTTGGTGTTGGACCTGACGTTGTTATTCTTGAACATCTTTCCCTCAGGTGGCCGAAGGCAGCTCTCGCACACTGGAGGCGATGCTGAATCTCTTCACCAATAGCTGCTTTGGCTGACAGGACACTCAGTAGTGAAGTGGTCAAAGTTCTCTCAAGCTTCCCCGTGGACCCTGGTGATTAGCTCCACAATGCAGAGCCAAGTTGGTGCCTTTGCAACACTGCACTGTCACTAACATAGCAAGGCTGTTAATTCATAGCAGGTAGGTAAATGCCTTTCTGTACCAAATACCAATAATTGTTGATAAAAGTCACAGGTATTTAGGTGAATTCTTTTCAGATGTTTTCAGTAACAAATCTGTTCAAACAAAGGGAGGGATGAGTGTGTGGTTGAGTGAAAATAGATGCTATCAGGTTACCTTGAACGGCTGCACTCAATAAATAGCTGTGAGGGATGGAGCAATCCTTTATTTTGTATTCCAATGGCAACACAGAGTCAATCATAAATCGAATTTATTTTCAATCAAAATATTGGAAGCATGTTGTGAAACTTGAAAGGGTTCAGAAAAGATTTACATGGATGTTGACAGGGTTGGAGGGTTTGAGTCATAGGGAGAGGCTGAATAGACTGGGGTTGTTTTCCCTGGAGCATCAGAGGCTGGGGGGGTGACCTTATAGAGGTTTACAAAATCATGAGGGGCATGGATAGGGTAAATAGTCAAGGTCTTTTCCCTGGGGCCGGGGAGTCCAGAACTATAAGGGATAGGTTTAAGGTGAGAGGGGAAAAATTTAGGAGGGACCTAAGGGGAAACTTTTTTTACGCAGAGAGTAGTGTATGAATGAGCTGCCAGAGTAAACGGTGGAGGCTGGTACAATCACTAGGATCGACGTTTCGGGATGCTGCCTGACCTGCTGCGCTTTTCCAGCAACACATTTCCATCTCTGATCTCCAGCATCTGCAGACCTCACTTTCTCCGCTGATACAATCACAACATTCAAAAGGCACTTAGATGGATATATGTATAGGAAGGGTTTAGAGGGATATGGGCCAAATGCTGGCAAATGGGACTAGATTAGGTTAGGATATCTGGTCAGCATGGACGAGTTGGACTGAAGGGTCTGTTTCTGTGGTGTACATCTCTATGACCCTATGACTCTAAAAGGAAAATACTGTAGATGCTGGAAATCATAAATAAAGCTGGAAAGTATTGTAGAAACTTTGCAGGTATGGCAACATCTGGGGAAAAGAAACAGTTAATGTATACAACACTGGCATCTACCTGACGATGTGGAAAATTGCCCAAGTGTATTCTGTGCTCAAAAAGCAGGACAAATCCAAACTAACCCAACAGCCTACTCTTGAACATTAAGAAAGTGATTAAAGGGGTTACCAACAGTGCTGTCAAGTAGCAGTTGTGAGGTAATAACCTATTCATTGTCACAGAGTTTATGGTCCATCACAGTCACTCAGCTTTTTGATCTCATTGTAGTCTTGTTTCAAAGGTGAGGTGGGAATGACTGCCCTTGACATCAAGACTATATATGACTTGGTGTTGTATCTAGGAGCCCGATTAAAACTGCAGTCAATAAAAATCAGGGGAAATTTCTCCACTTGTTGGAATCATGTCTAGGCCAAAGGATCTGGTTGTTTGTAGTTAGTCATTTCAGCTCCAGGACATCTCTGCAGGAGTTCCTCAGAGCAAAATCCTAGGCCCAGCCATCTTCAGTTACTTCATCAATGACCTTCCTTGCATCATAAAGGCAGAAGTGGGGATATTTGCTGATGATTACACCATGTTCAGCACCATTTGCATCTCCTCAGATACTGAAGTAGTCCATACCCAAATGTAGCAAGACCCGAACAATATCCAGCTTTGGGCTGACAAGTGGCAAGTAGCACTTGCTCCACATAAATGCCAGGCAAAGATTATCTCCAATAAGAGAGAATCTAAACCTTGCCCCTTGACATTCAATGATATTACGATCACTGAATCCCCCTCTATCAACATCCTAGGGATTACCATTGCCCAGAAACTTAACTGGACTAGCCATATTAGCCCTGTGGCTAAAAGAGCAGAACAAAAGCTAGGAATCCTGCAGTGTGTAAATTACCTCCTGTCTCCTCAAAGCCTGTCCAGCATTTACAAGTCACAAGAATGGAATACTCCCCAATGGATTAGTGCAGCTCCAGCAGAAACTCAACTGGACTCTCCACATAAACACAATGGCTACAAGAACAGGTCAGAGGCTAGGAATACTGCCGCGTGTAACTCACTTGCTGACTCCCCTAAGCCTGCCCATCATCTGCAAGGCACAAGTCAGGAGTGTGATGGAATACTCCCCATTTGCCTGGATAGGTGCAGCACCAACAATGCTCAAGAAGCTTGACACCATCCAGAACAAAGCAGCCCCCTTGATTGGCACTACCTCCACAAGCATCCATTCCCTCTGCCACTAATGCTCAGTAGTAGCAGTGTGTACTATGTACAAGATGCACCACAGAAATTCACCAAAGGTGCTCAGACAGCACCTTCCAAACCCAGTACCACTTCCATCTAGAAGAACATAGGCAGCAGATAAATGGGAATACTACCACCTGCAAGTTCCCCTCCAAGCCACTATCCAGGACAAAGCAGTCTGCTCGATTGGCACCACATCCACAAGCATTCATTCCCTCTACCACTGACAGTGGCAGCAGGGCATACGATCTAGAAGATGCAATGCAGAAATTCACCAAAGAGCCTCAGACGGTACCTTCCAGACCCATTACCATTTCCATGTAGAATGACAAGGGCAGCACACACACGGGAACTCTACCATCTTCAAGCTCCCTTCCAAGCTACTCACCATCCTAACATGGAAATTTATCACTGTTCCTTCACTGTCGCTGGGTCAAAATGCTGGATTTCTCTCCCTCATGCCATTGTGGGTCAACCCACAGCAGATGGAATGCAGCAGTTCAAGAAGGCAGCTCACCACTACCTTCTCAAGGGGCAACTAAGGACGGGCAATAAATTCTGGCTCAGCCAGTGATGTCAACATTCCACAAAGGAATAAAAAAAAAGTGTCAAAAACCTGGAACTCCCTCTGTAAGGGCAGTGTGGGTCTATCCAGACCAATGGACTGCAGTGGTTCCGGAAGGTAACTCACCACCACCTTCTCCAGGGCAAATAAGAATGGGCAACTAATGTTGGTCAAACCACTAATGCCTAGATCCATATATAATTTTATAAATATAACTTTCCTTTTGAACGTATGTCAAACTCAAAACATTACAGACTTTCTCTCCTCACAGGTGCTGCCAGGCCTGCTGAGTTTCTCCAACATTTTCGCCAATAACATACACTGAAAATTCCCTTGACACCACTGCCCCACTGATATTCCCGGATCTAGGTCCTTTATTCTTCTCATCAAAGTGCTTAACCTCACATTTACCCACATTGTATTCCATCTGCCACTTCTTTGCCTGCTCTCCTAGCCTGTCCAAGTCCTTCTGCAGCTTCCCCACTTCCTCAACACTGCCTATCCCTCCAGCTATCACTTTGAATGTGATTGAAATTCAGCATTCAAGATGAGAGAAAGCCTTTTTATTGTTTCCATTTTCATTTTGTCGTCCTGTTTACTTGTGTCTGTCTGCTAGCCAACTAGGTTTAGCAGTCAGAATTTGAGGTCTTCAGCAGCAACAGAGGAGTGACTAGGGAATAGTTCTTTGACTGTCATCTTTCAAGCATGCTAGCCCTTTAACCAAGGCTGGTACACATGAGAACATTCAGTCCCACCGCCACACGCCAGTAACGATGATACTGGCTTATTAGCCTCTGTCCTTCTGTATTGTACAAAGGGAACAAAATACAAACCGTGTCTGCTTTTTGGGACATAAAACACAGGAATAGCTTTCTATTGAGCAGAGTTTGTCAGTCCCTCATTACTTTTGTAATTATATGTGACTACAGTCCAAATTGTTTTGGAGTGTCCCTTCTCCCTTTGAAAGGCTGTTGTTTGAAGTTCCCATCTATCAGTATTACATTCTAGGAGTCTCTCTCTCTCTCTCTCTCTTTCTCTCCCCAGGCAGCCACATAATTTACACCCACAGCTGGTTTTGGTGGTAACAGCCCTCTTTGAAAAAACATTTTGGAGTTTGCAAGTTAAAAATGTCCTCAATACTTAAGGGATCAGACCCTTGTCCTGAAACCATTTGGAACAATGTTGCCACTCCTTCAGTATCACTGGGTGGAAATTCTGCAACTCCCTTTCTAACAGCACTGTGAGTGTATGCCTGAAATGGTTCATGATCATGACTCTCTAGCACCTTCTCAAAGGTGATTAACGGACGTCCCACAAATCTGGGAGCTTCCAATCCTTCTTGGAGTGATTTGGAAATTACTGCGTGTAATAAAGATCACTCAGCCCAAGTGCAGTATTCTGGTTATGCTCAAAAGAAACAGCCTCACAGTGATCTTCAACTAACCTTGTCAGCAGAACTGTCTGCTGTACTCTATACGCGCTTATCTCGCTTCCCCTTTAAGGCAATGATTCTGTTTTCTTTGACTAGTCCTTGTGGTTGTAAGTTCCACATTCTCGCTACTCTCTGAGTGACTAATCTGAAACAATGTGGTGAGTGCAATGTGCTTAGGAGAAACAGTCACCTTGGACTTTCAACTCTTAAGGCTATCCACACTGGGAATTTTCCTTATCTCATGTCTGGGGCAGTTGTAAACTCATTGATAAGGAACTAATTAATCAACAGCTGCATTATCACGGTATCATATCATTACAGGATGTTAGGTGGACTTTGGTCATATTTTTAGCATCCAGCAATTGCTATGCTCCTATGATGTTGTACTAACTGTGCCTTTCTCTGTAATGGTACATTACTTTACAGCAATTCTGGTGTTGTGGTGATAAAGTAGGGGGGGTTGGGAAGCTGCCTTTTCTTCAGGCTTTGCTGAAATATCCCTTTTTGGATGTAACATTCACCTTGGAATAAAACGTCAGTGTTTCAACTGCTTGACCAGAGCTGAAGCTAATCTCTTCAGCAGGGCTGGAGCAGAAAGCAGAGATGGACTCAGCTCCATGTAGCTGGGTGAAGGATGCTGCAGATCATTTGCAGAGCTACAGTGGACGTGCGAAGATCAGTCAAGAGAAATGAACTTGGTATGCTGCCTGGTTACAGCAGCTGCAGCAATGCCTGCTCTCACCAGGGGGAGCTCTGGTGTTTAATTCTCAAATATACCTTGGCAAGACTGGAGATTAGTGTATTTAAGAGTTAGTAGAACAAGGGAGAGAGAGTTGAGGTTAAGAGGGAGGTTAGGAAGGGGAAACCTCTAGCAAATAATTATACATCTGCTTTTGCAGCTGTAACTTTGTATTCCTCCCTCTGTTCTATCCCCTTATGATCTTTAATGGTCTGATCTGTCTGCACTTCATGCAGAACAAAACTTTTCACTGTACCTCGGTACATGTGACAATTTGGGGTGGTTCAGTGGTTAGTACAGCTGCCTCACAGTGCCAGGGATCGATTCCACCCTCAGGTGACTGTCTGTGTGGAGTGTACATGTTCTCCCGGTGTCTGCGTGTTTTTCCTCCCACCGTCTAAAGATGTGCAGGTTAGGTAGATTGGCTGCACTAGATTGTCCGGGGTGGGGGAATGGGCAGGCTAGGTGGATTATGCAAAGGTGAGGACTGCAGATGCTGGAAACCAGAATCTAGATTAGAGTGGTGCTGGAAAAGCACATCAGGTCAGGCAGCATCCAAGGACCAGGAAACTCGACATTTCGGGCAAAAGCCCTTCATCAAGAATAGAGGTTAGGTGGATTAGCCATGGGAAATGCAGGGTTGCAGGGATGGGGTGGGTGCAGTGGGATACTCTCTGGAGGGTACTTGGAGACTTGATGGGCCGAATGGCCTGCTTCCGCACTGTAGACTAAAATTGGGCCCTTGAAGACCGAAATGGGTGAATTTATTACGGGGAACAAAGAAATGGCAGAAGAGTTGAATTGGTACTTTAGATCTGTCTTCACTGGGGAAGACACGAGCAATCTCCCAGATGTAATAGTGACTGAAGGACCTGAACTGAAGGGAATTTATATTAGGCAGGAAATGGTGTTGGAGAGACTGTTAGGTCTGAAGGTTGGTAAGTGCCCAGGACCTGATGGTCTACATCCCAGGGCACTGAAGGAGGTGGGTCTAGAAATCGTGGATGCATTGGTGATCATTTTCCAATGTTCTATAGATTCAGGATCAGTTCCTGCGGATTGGAGGGTGGCTAATGTTGTCCCACTTTTTAAGAGAGGAGGGAGAGAGAAAACAGAGAATTATAGACTGACCTCAGTGGTGGGAAAAATGCAGGAGTCAATTATAAAGGACAAAATAATGACATATCTGGATAGCAATAACAGGATAGGTCAGAGTCAGTATGGATTTATGAAGGGGAAATCATGCTTGACTAATCTTCTGGAATTTTTTGAGGATGTAACTCTGAAGATGGACAAGTGAGATCCAGTGGATGTAGTATATCTGGACTTTCAGAAAGCCTTTGATAAAGTCCCACATAAGAGGTTAGTGAGCAAAATTAGGGCACATGGTATTAGGGGCAAAATACTGACATGGATTGAAAATTGGTTGGCTGACAGGAAACAAAGAGTAGTGATAAATGGCTCCCTTTCGGAATGGCAGGCGGTGACCAGTGGTGTGCCGCAAGGATCAGTGCTGGGACCGCAGCTTTTTACAATGTACATTAATGATATAGATGAAGGTATTAAAAGTAATATTAGCAAATTTGCTGATGACATAAAGCTGGGTGGCAGGGTGAAATGTGAGGAGGATGTTAGGAGAATACGGGGTGACCTGGACAGGCTAGGTGAGTGGACGGATGCATGGCAGATGCAGTTTAATGTGGATAAATGTGTGGTTATCCACTTTGGTGGCAAGAACAGGAAGACAGATTACTACCTAAATGGAGTCAAGTTAGGTAAAGGGGCAGTACAACGAGATCTGGGTGTTCTTGTACATCAGTCAATGAAAGCAAGCATGCAGGTACAGCAGGCAGTGAAGAAAGCTAATAGCATGCTGGCCTTCATAACAAGAGGAATTGAGTATAGAAGCAAAGAGATCCTTCTGCAGCTGTAGAGGGCCCTGGTGAAACTGCACCTGGAATATTGTGCGCAGTTTTGGTCTCCAAATTTGAGGAAAGACATTTTGGCTATTGAGGGAGTGAAGTGTAGGTTGACAAGGTCAATTCCTGGAATGGTGGGACTATCTTATGTTGAAAGATTGGAGCGACTGGGCTTGTATACACGTGAGTTTAGAAGGCTAAGAGGGGATCAGATTGAGACGTATAAGATTATTAAAGGATTGGACACTCTGGAGGCTGGAAGCATGTTTCCGGTGATGGGTGAGTCCTGAACCAGAGGACACAGTTTAAAAATAAGGGGTAGGCAACTTAGAACAGAGTTGAGGAGAAACTTCTTCACCCAGAGAGTGGTGGGTGTGTGGAATGCTCTGCCCCAGAAGGCTGTGGAGGCCAAGTCTCTGGATACTTTCAAGAAAGAGTTGGATAGAGCTCCTAAGGATAGTGGAATCAAGGGTTATGGGGATAAGGCAGGAACAGGATACTGATTGAGGGTGATCAGCCATGATCATAATGAATGGTGGTGCTGGCTCGAAGGGCAGAATGGCCTACACCTGCACCTATTGTCTATTGTAGGGATTCTGTGATTTGATAATGAATCAAATCAAATTTTTTAAAAAAGTTGTCACAAAAAAGCTGCACCTCTCTTTCCCACCAACAGCCATCACTACATACATGAAAAACCTAACTTTTGAGCACTCCCTTTAGCATCCGTATCCTGGCTGCAACGAAAACCATCCTCCTGCTGGAAGTGCCTCAAAGAGCAGTGTTGTTGTTGCCTCGGATGTGAGATGCCTGTTGAAGCAGGACCCACTGGTGAAAGCTCATTCCTCATGTAGCCTTTCCTCCCTGACTTCCGCGAGTTTTAATGCAAGGTGTCTGAGGGGGACAAAGTCGACTGTGAAAGAAAGTAAACAGTAAATGGAAGTTAAGGGACATTCGCCATCTGTGCTGGTGGGCATTGGCTGAAATCCGCTTTGGGGACTGAAGACGGAAAAGTTCAGATCAGTCCCCCCCCTCACTCTCTGTTTCGTTTCTGGTGATCAGTTTGGAGTTGTTTCTTCGGCAAATGTGAGGTCGATGTGTGACCGCGAGTGGAAGTCTGGAACAACCACGAGGAAGAGCTGAGCGTGGGCAGACAGAGAGAGTTTGCAGTTCAGGGGTGTTCCTGCTGGACCCGGGGGCAGTGTGCTGCGGAGGAGACACATCCCCCCCTCTATCGAGATTCTCATTCCCCAGGGGCTGGCTGGTGGAAGAAACAGCGCAGACAGAGAGAGAGAGAGAGAGGAGCTCTGCATCCTGCAGTAAGTGGAAGGGAAAGTTACTGTTGTTGGGTGGGTGGGGGGGACCTCGGGAGCGCTGCTGTGATTGTGGGAGATTCGATGAGCTTTCTAACTTGGGCAACCTCCCCGTTGTCAGCCGGGGACCAGGGTAACCGCGAGTCTGCTGGCATCCCGCATTGTGTCCGCCTCTGGTATTCAAGGCAAATCTCACTCACACATGTCAACTGGACATGCGAGCTTTGGTCAGGTTGTACAGTCCTGCCACTCCCGAGTTTCCAGTCCCGAGTTTGACTGCGATTGCTGAGTTGCACTGCCTTTCCCGAGTTATACTGACATTCCTGATTCACTCTGCCATTCCTGATTTAGATTGTCATTCCCGATTCATTCTGCCATTCCCGATTCATTCTGCCATTCCTGATTCATTCTGCCATTCCTGATTCATTCTACCAGTCCTGATTTATACTGCCATTCGAGTGATATATTACCATTCTTAGGTTACACTATCAATTCCTAGTTATACTTCCATCCCCACATTCCCAGATTATACTTCCCAGATTATACTGTCAAACCGGAGTTATATTGTCAGTTCTGAGTTCACCTGTAATTCTTGAGTTATACAATCACTCCTGGTCTACACTGCCTTTCACATCTGCAGTGCTTTTTTCCTGGTTCTGTTTCCATTCCTGAGTTTCACTGTCATTTCCAAGTTATGATGTGCCGGTGTCAGACTGGGGTGGACAACGTTAAAAATCACACGAGGTCTTCAGATGCTGGAGATTAGAGTCGAGAGTGTGGTGCTGGAAAAGCACATCAGGTCAGGCAGCATCTGAGGAGCAGGAGAATCAACGTTTCAGGCAAAAAGCCCTTCATCAGGCACCACACTCTTAACTAAAAATCTCATAACACCAGGTTATAGTCCAACAGGTTTGTTTGAAAGCACTAGCTTTCAGAACGCTGCTCTTTCGTCAGGTAGCTGTAACCTCACACTTTAATGCATTGTCTGAGCTGAGATATCATCTATTTTTATAAAACCTTAAGTTAGCTTGAGAATGTGACTTAAAAGAAGTTCTGGGATTTACATATTAATGAACTGAAACCTGCAACCCATTCTAAAAGATGAAAGACTTAACAGCAATGAAGGATTGTTCAATATATCATCAGTTGCATGATACTGTCATCTTTTGCTATAAATTCTATGTTCTATATAAATTTTATGATTCTGCTCTACTAGTTACCTGAAGAAGGAGCAGGGTTTAGATCAGAGTGGTGCTGGAAGAGCATAGCAGGTCAGGCAGCATCCGAGGAGCAGGAAAATCGACATTTCAGGCAAATGCCCTTCGCCAGGAATAGAGGCAGGAAGCCTCCAGGGTGGAGCGATAAATAGAGGTGGGGTGGGGGGTGGGGTTGGGGAGAAAGTAGCAGAGAGTACAATAGGTGAATGGGGGTGGGGAGGGAGGTGATAGGTCGGAGAGGAGGGTGGGGGAAGGTAGCAAAGAGTAAAAGCTTCAGAAGGAGCAGCAGTCTGAAAGCTCGTTCTTCCAAAATACCTGTTGGACTATAACCTGTGTGTGATTTTTAACTTTGTCCATTCCCAACTTTTACTGCCATTCCCGAGTTATATTGTCATTTCCCAGTTATAATGCCAATTGTCAGTTACTCTTCCCATGTTTTCCCATCAGTTTTCATTTGAGCGTACGATTGTGTAACATGGAAATCAAACATTCCCATTAATTCTGTTGTCTACCCAGCAGATGGGTGACCTTACAGTTGCCCCACAATGGTTCTCTGCTGTGTAACTGCAGTCTCAGTGAATTCTGCTGAATGTTGGACATGCAGTGTTTCTGAGCACGGTGTATGCTCTCTGCCAGATGAGAGACATCCCTCCTAAGTGTTAATGGAAGAGGTGCAGAGGTGTTCTTCCCTGTGTAAGGGGATCAAGAGTTACTGGGTGAAGGCAAGAGAATGGAGTTGAGAAATATATCAGCCATGATTGAATGGCAGGGCAGAATTGATGGAACAAATGATTTACTCCTGTTCCTATACCTTCAGACGTTATAGTGTCCTGGTCAATATCCATTACTCAACCATCATCAAAAAAGGAGATGGTCAATACCACATTGGTTGATGTGTGCATAGATTTAACTGCCCAAATATAACATTGATCAGGAGCACTGTGGAAAGAGAGGTCGGAGAGGAGGGTTTGTCTACAGAGTCAGTATGGGTGGAAGTCAGAAACAGGAAAGGAGCAGTCAATTTCTTGTGAGTTTTCTACATGCCCCCAATAACAACAGAGACACGGAGGAGCAGATTGGGAGGCAGATTTTGGAAATGCATAGAAGTAACAGAGTTGTTGTCATGGGTGGCTTTAACTTCCCTAATGTTAATTGGAACCTCATTAGTGCAAATTGTTTGGATGGGGCAGTTTTTGTCAGGTGCGTCCAGGAAGGATTCCTGATGCAATTTGTAGTCAAACCGACTAGAGGGGAAGCCATTTGGGATGTGATGCTTGACAATGAACCAGAACAGGTGTCAGATCTCTCGGTGAGAGAGTATTTCGGTGAGAGTGATCACAACTCCCTGACCTTTACTCTCGTCATGGAGAGAGATAGGAGCAGATGGTATGGGAAAGTACTTAATCAGGATGGGGAGGGAAGAATTACAATGCTATTGGGCAGGAACTGGGGAGCCTAACTTGGGAACAGATCTTCTCAGGGAAAAGCATGACGGAAATGTGGAGATTGTTTAGGGAGCACTTGCTGAGAGTGCTGGACAGGTTTGTCCCACTGAGGCAGGAAGGGATGGTAGGGTGAAGGAACCTTGGCTGTCGAGGGATGTGGAACATCTAGTCAAGAGGAAGAAGGAAGCTTACTTAAGGTTGAGGAGGCAAGGATCAGACAGAGCTTTAGAGGGTTACAAGTAGCAAGAAGGTACTGAAGAAGGAGGCATGAAAAGGCTTTAGTGGGTGGGATTAAGGAAAACCCTAAGGCATTCTACAGTTATCTGAGGAACAAGAGGATGGCCAGAGCGAGGGTAGGGCCAATTAGGGATAATGGAGGGAACTTGTATCTGGAGTCAGGGGAAGTAGGAGAGGTCCTTAATGAATACTTTGCTTCAATATTCACTACTGAGAGAGACATTGGTGTTTCTGAGGACAGTGTGAAACAGACTGGTATGCTGGAACAGATTGATGTTAAGAAGAAGGACGTGTTGAAAATTTTGAAAAACATAAGGATAGATAAGTTTCCTGGGCCAGATGGGATATACCGAAGGTTACTACAGGAAGTGAGGGAAGAGATTGCTGCGCCTTTGGTGATGATCTTTGCATCCTCATTGTCCACTGGAGTAGTACCACATGATTGGAGGGAGGCAAATGTTATTCCTTTGTTCAAGAAAGGGAATAGGGATAATCCTGGGAATTACAGACTAGTCTGTTTTACATCAGTGGTGGGCAAAGTATTGGAGACAATTCTGAGAGACAGGATTTATGGTTACTTAGAAAACCATAGTTTGATTAGAGGTAGTCAGCATGGCTTTATGAGGGGCAGGTCATACATCACAAACCTTGTTGAATTCTTTGCGGGATGTGACAAACACATAGTTGAAGGTAGAGCAGTGGATGTGTTGTACATGGGTTTTAACAAGGTGTTTGATAAGGTTCCGCATGAAAGGCTCATTCAGAAAGTAAGGAGGCAAGGGTTACAGGGAAACCTGTCTGTCTGGATTCAGAATTGATGGCCCATAGAAGACAGAGGGTGGTGTGAGATGGAAAGTATTCAGCCTGGAGCTCGGTGACCAGTGGTGTTCCAGGGATTGGTTCTAGGACCTCTGCTGTTTGTGATTTTTATAAATGACTTGGATGAGGGAGTGTAAGGTTGATTAGTAAGTTTGCGGTGACACAAAGGTTGGTGGAGTTGTGGGTAGTGTGGAAGGCTGTTGTAGGTGGCAATGGAACATTGATGGGATGCAGAACTGGGCTGAGAATTGGCAGATGGAGTTCAACTTGGAAAAGTGTGACGTTATTCACTTTGGAAGGTCAAAAATGAATGCAGAAAATAGGGTTAAAGGCAGTATTCTTGGCAGTGTTGAGGAACAGAGGGAACTTGGTGTCCATGTCCAGAGATCCCTCAAAGTTGCCACCAAAGTTGATAAGGTTGTTAAGAAGGTATATGGTGTGTTGGCTTTCATTCGCAGAAGCATTGAGTTTCAGAGCCGTGAGGTTATGCTGCAGCTTTGTCGAGCGGTGGTTAGACCACACTTGGAATATTGTGTTCAGTTCTGATCGCCTCATTATAGGAAAGATGTGGAAGGTTTAGAGAGGATGCAGAAGAGATTTACTAGGATGCTGCCTGGACTGGAGGGCATGTTAATGAAGAAAGGTTGAGGGAGCTAGGGCTTTTCTCATTGAAATGAAGAAGGATGGGAGGTGACTTGATAGAGATGTACAAGATTTGAGAAGCAAAAATAGAGTGGATAGCCAGAAACTTTTTCCCATGGCAGAAATGTTTATCATGACGGGGCATAATTTTAAAATAGGGGAGATATCAGAGGTAGGTTCTTTACACTGAGAGTGGTGGGTGTGTGGACTGTACAGCCAGCAGTGGTAGTAGAGTCAGATACATTAGGGACATTTAAGCGACTCTTGGATAGGCGCATGGAAGATAGTACAATAAAGAGTATGTAGGTTAGTCTGATCTTAGAGTAGGATAAAAGGCTGGCACATTGAGGTCCAAAGGGCTGTACTGTTCTATGTTCTACTTAATCAAAGTAAAGTACTTTGAGATATCCTGCAGTCACAGATCATAGCGATATGCAGTGCAGAAACAGACACTTCGGTCCAACTCATCTATGCCGACCAGATATCCTAAATTAATCTAGTCCCATTTGCCAGCACTTGGTCCATATCCCTCTAAACTCTTCCTATTCATATATCCATCCAGATGCCTTTTAAATATCGTCATTGTACCAGCCTCCACCATTTCCACTGGCAGCTCATTCCATACACACACCACCCTCTGTGAGGAAATGTTGACCCCAGTCTTGAGGGGTGCTCTATCAGTCATTTTTCTCATTTACAAATTGTCTCACAGTATAAAGCAATTATGCTATCAAATGGATTTAAAACATGGAGAAAAATAAACAAAGAACTATGGATGTTGGGATTCCAAACTAAAACAGAAATTGCTGGAGAAACTCAGCAGGTCTGGCAGCATCTGAGGAGAGAAAGTAGAATTAATGTTTTTCCAGCAATCTCTGTTTTTGTTGAAACAAGGAAGGGTCCAGTATTGGCAATGCTCTGTCCTGCAGTGGCAGAGTGCAGTGATAGTCTCTTTGAAGACTGGAAGGCTCATTAATTTTCTGGAGTGGGTTTCAAGCAATCTGAACCTACAATTTCCTTAAACCTTGAATTCCCACTTAGTGTGCCGAACGAAGTGATCACTGTGGTAAAAGGAAGTCTACGCTCTTGTGAATGACCATGACTACATACAAAGTACGGTAAGAGCCCTACAGACTTCACATTCCATAGAATCACAGAACCTCTATAGTGTGGGAGCAGGCCATTCAGCTCATTGAGTCCACACTGACTGTCTGAACAGCATCCCACCCAGACCTATTCCCCCTACTCTATTCCTGTAACCCAACATTTTCCATGACTAATCCACCCAGTGCACATCCCTGGACACTGCAGGCAATTTAGTATGGCCTATACACTGAACATGCACATCTCTGAACTATGGGAGGAAACCCATACAGGGACGGGGAGAATGTGCAAACTCCACACACACAGTCACTTGAGGCTGGAATTGAACCTGGGTGCTTTGAGGCAGCAGTGCTGAGCACTGAGCCACCGTGTCACCCATGTCTGAAATAAAACCATAAGACCATATATATAGAGCATAATTAGGCCATTCATCCCATCAAGCCTGCCCTGCTATTTGATCATGGCTGATATGTTTCTCATCCCCATTCTCCTGCCTTCTCCCTGTAATGTTTCATCCCCTTACTGATCAAAACTCGATCTATCTCTATCTTAAATGCATTAAATGATTTGACCTCCACAACGTTTTGCAGCAATAAGTTCCACAGAGCCACCACCCTCTGGCTGAAGAAGTTCCTCCTTATCTCAGTTCAAAAGCATCATCCCTTCACTCTGAGGCTGTGGCACTGATCCTCGCCTGCCCTATTGTTGCTGGACCTTGCTTCTTTCACTCACGGTCAGTTAGTTACACGTAGAGTAAAGGTATTTCTTTATTACCTGCCTACTAGGACTTCTGTAGCTAAAAGAATTGCCCAGCGTTCTGAAAATAAGGAGCTTTTGCTACACTTAGACAAAGCACTGGTCAAACCACACTGTGAACAATTTTTGTCTCCTTGTCTAAGGGAAGGTTATTGGCAGTCCAGAGGAGGTTTACTAGGTTGATTACGGATATTGAGAGTTTCTCTTAAGAGGAGAGGTTGAGTAGGTTGATCTTGTACTCATTGGCGTTTAAAAGAATGAGCAGACTTCTTATTAAACATGATTATTACCAGAGTCTCTTACCAGAGGACATCATCTCAGAATCAAGAGTCGTAAATTCAAAACAGAGATGAGGAGGAATTTCTTCTCCCAGTGAGCAGTGAATCTGTGGAATACTTTATGCAGAGACCTGTCGAGGCTGGGTCATTCAGTATATTCAGGGCTGAGAGAGACAGACTTTTAATTAGTAAAGGATCAAGGATAATGGGGATAAGGCAGGTAAATGGATTTGAGGGTTATCAGATCAGTTGTGATCTCATTGAAAGATGGAGCAGAGTTAATAGGCTTAATGACCTCTACCTGTGCTGTAAACATCTACCTAGTTCCACTTCATTTATTGTTTGATGGGATGTGGATATAGTAAATCCTAATTCCTCATGAACTCTTTGGTTCTTTTGGCCACTTCAGAGGACTGTTAAGAGGCAACTACATGCCTGCACTCTGGAGTTACATCTAGACTAGGCCAGGTAACAATTAACAATCATTAGTTATTTTGTAAAGGTTGCAGAGGTAGTAATTGAATTAAATTTTTACTATATGCCATGGTGCGATTCAAGCCCAAACCTGAGCACTTTAACCTGGGCCACGGGATGACTGGCCCAGTAAAAATATCCCAACGCCTTCTGCAAAATTGGATGCTGACAGGAAGGTGGTTTGTCTTTGGGGGTATCCACATCCTATCCAAAACAGCAGAGCAATTCTTATTAAAATAATCTGTCTCCATTGCCCCATTCCTTCGTCATTGTATTTAAGTGACATTGAGTGAGCTGGGTGAATGAGATGTACCAATAGCTCTTCACATATTCAGAAAACCACAAAGCGTTTCTCAGACAATTAAATACTTTTGAAGTGAAGTCACTGATGTAATGTGAAGGCACTCAGAAGTTAATTTGTACACCTCAAGTCTCCATAAATAACATTGCAATAGCAACTAGATAACCCTGTTCTGGAGCTGATTTGGAGACGCCGGTGTTGGACTGGGCTGTACAAAGTTAAAAATCATACAATACCAGGTTATAGTCCAACAGGTTTATTTGGAAGCACTAGCTTTCGGAGCGCTGCTCCTTCATCAGGTGGTTGTGGAGAATCTCCACAGCTGCCCAATGAAGGAGCAGTGCTTTAAAAGCTAGTGCTTCCAAATAAACCTGTTGGACTATAACCTTGTGTTGTGCGATTTTTAACTTTGTTCTAGAGCTGACAGTTAAGGGATAAATCCAGACACTAGGAAGATCTCTTCATCCACAAGTGGTGCTGAACTTGTGCACCACTTGGTGTTATGGTTTGAAATTTCATTGAAAAAATGGAAACTACAACAATGTGGCACTCCCTCTGCACCTCACTGGTGTAACAAACTAGATTGTATCTTCAGATCTGCAGAATGTGACTTGAGTTTTCTAATGCAGAGGTGAGAAGGCAACTTAGTAAAACCGACACTATGTCAGCACTCAGACAAGATCTACCTGTAGAATTATGCAACATTACAAGGAATCATTTTCAGAGAGAAAGGAGTGAAGAGGGTAACAGATGCAGAAGAATAATAATTTCAATTTAACTATTGTCCCTGGAGCACTGCTTTTCGAGGAGGTTTCAATACAACAAACACATTTCCAACAACAATATGGTACATTGATAGCACACCTTTAACATAGTGAAACTAGCAAGGTTTTGGAGCATTATCATACTAACGTTGACATTACGTCATATCAGGCCAGATGACCAAAAGCTTGTTGAAAACAGTAGATTTTAATTAGTTGCTTCAGGTAGGGGAGAGAAAGGAGAAATTTAGAGAAGAAATTTCAGAGCTTAGGAGTTTGGCAATTGAAGCAATAACCACCACTGTTAAAGCTATTGAAATCAGGGACTCAAAAGAGGTGAGGTTTGGAACAGCGCTGAGGTATTAGAAGGTTCTAAATCTGAATGGAGATAGAGAATAATGAGATATCTGAACGTAATGATGAGAGTTCCAATTCCATTAGTTGTTAGACTGAGAGCCAATATAATAGAGAAAAATTCATAATATGTGTCAAATTTAAATCTCTCCTTGGTTACTCTTTCAGATATTCTCATAATCGGAGGAACATGAGCCACCTTGTTTATTGTGAATGAAAGGCCTTCAAGCAGATACAATGGCAAACCTGCCATCTAATAACTGCTCCCTCAACAAAGAATTGGAATCTTGCTATCTGCCCATCATGTACATTATTGTGTTTGTCACTGGATTAATCGGAAACAGTGTTGCTCTCTGGATGTTCATCTTTCACATTAGGCCTTGGAGTAGCATCACCGTTTACATGTTTAATCTCGTCCTGGCTGACCTCTTCTACGTCTTCTCTCTGCCGGTTTTAATATTTTACTATTTCAAGGAAAGCGACTGGATCTTCGGGGAGGCCCTGTGCAAACTGCAGAGGTTCATTTTCCACGTTAACCTCTACGGGAGCATCTTGTTTCTGACCTGCATCAGTGTCCACAGGTACACGGGGGTGGTGCACCCCATGAGATCACTGGGCAGGTTGAAGAAAAAATCGGCAACCATTGTGTGCGTGTGCGTGTGGGTTGTGGTCATGGCTGGCATCTCCCCAATACTGTACTTCTCCCGAATACGACAGGACACCAATAAAGCAAACTTTTCTCGACCAGATGCAAATAAAACAATAAAAACCATTTGCTATGACACCACGTCTAAAGAGCTCTTGGACACTTATTTCATTTACAGCATGCTGACTACATTCTTTGGTTTCTGCGTCCCCTTTTCCACCATCCTGGTCTGTTATGGATTTATTGTGAAGGCCTTAATATCTAACGACATGAGGACACCACTCCGGGGCAAGTCTGTGCGTCTCGTCATCATTGTGTTGGCCGTCTTTGCCACCTCCTACCTCCCCTTTCATGTGATGAAGAATCTTAACCTACAGTCCAGACTGTATTACCAAGGGCCAGAGACATGCGAGTGGAACAAGAGGGTCTACGCCACTTATCAAGTGACCCGCGGGCTTGCCAGCCTCAATAGCTGTGTGGACCCTATCTTGTACTTCCTGGCGGGAGACACTTTCAGGAGGAGATTCACTACTACTGCTTCAAAGTTTATCAATCGGAATGAGTCTATAGTCTAGGAGATTAAAGAATTCACTTTGTGCCACAATAGCCAAGTAATAAAATGATGACGATTCCTTCAAAACCAAAACAAGGTAACCTCGATTATCTGAACGACGTGGACGGGGAGTATTTTGTTTGGATAATCGAATGTTCAGGAAATCAAATGTTTGGATATTAGTTTACCCAAGCATCGGGAACTTGAGATCTTGTTCAGATAATCCGAAATTGGATAATCGATGTTCGGATAATCGAGGTTGCTCTGTAATGTACATTTACATAAAACTTTTAATGTAGTTTAAATGCCCCAAGACACTTCCCTGGAGCATTATCAGAAAACTGTGACAAGTCAGTATTAAGGCAGGTGACCAGAAGTTTGATCAAACAGGCAGTATTTTAACATAACGGAGAAATATTGAGGAAGTTGGAAAGGATTGAGAAGGGAATTGCAGAGATTAGGTTGCAGGCTGGAATATATATGAGGTCAAGATTTCTTACAAAAAATGATTGTATGAGGTTTGGATGAGGTTACAATGAAAAGGTAATTAAAAGACTTGGACTCAAGGGTGAAAACATTGAGAACTGAACTGTTGCCTGATCAGGAACTAATCCAGCTCAGCAAGTTCAGAGATCTGGGTTAAAATGCAGTGAGCAGATAATTAGTGGAATTTTGGATGAGCTCAGCTATCAGAGAATGGCTGAATTGTAGATTCAATATCTTTTTGGGGTTTACAGTTGCATTAAGGATTATATTTGAGAATAGAGGGAAAAGTATTAAATATTTTAATATAGGAAAGTCAGCTGAGTGAAGTAGCCCATGATTAAGCACTCTGTACTGTCTAACTTATTCTTTGGCCTAGACCCAGTTGTTCATGCCACTGTTTTGAAGTTTTCAATTTTACAATAGGAATAGTATACGTATTAAAATATGGACTTACTGTCAATGGTATTAAACGTCTAATAATAGGACCATATCTATGTTAATCCGGACAGGAAATATTGTGCCTTTTTTCTCCGTGTTTACACCGTTGCATAAAAGTCACAGCTTTACTGAAGACTAAAATAGAGCTCTGTGTACTTAAATAACTGATTAAATATTATTTTGTATATTTTCTTCAGTCTGAGAGTCTTCTCCGTAGTGAATTTCTATACAGCGCTGTCTGTTGCTGATAATTGCATTGTATCCTGTTATTGTTCAGCTTCACAGAATTGCGGATGATTCATAACACAGAGGGAAACAGACCACATTAGTATCCCTGTTCTGCACCAACCTCAATCCATCACATTTCACCTCCATGCAATCAGCATATTGTTTCAACTGTCATGTAAATACATCAATGCCATTCACCTCAACTACTGCTTGTGGTAGCAAGTTCTACATTCTAATCAATCATGAACAAAGAGGTTACTCCTGAACTCACTTGTTGGGCCCATCTCCCCACAGACAGAAACATCGTCTCCTTGTGAACCTCGTCATGGGCAGACAGAAGCAGGACAAGGCTATTTGGTCCTTCAAGTCTAGTCCAGTATTTAATATGATCTGGTTGAGTCATGGAGCTGTACAACATGGAAATAGACCCTTCGGTCCAACTCATCCACATCGACCAGACATCCTAATTTGACTTAGTCCCATTTGCCAGCATTTGGCCCATAGCCCTCTAAACTTTTCCCATTCATATACCCATCCAGATGCCTTTTAAAAGTTGTAATTGTACCAGCTCCCTCCACTTCCTCTATCAGCTCATTCCATACATTCACCAAAAACGTTGCCCAAAGGTCCATTTAAGATGTTTTCCCTCTCACCTTAAACCTTTTTCCTCCAGTTTTGGACTTCCCTACCCTGGGGATAAAACATTGGCTTTTCATGATTTTATAAACTTCTATGGAGTCACCCCTCAGCATCCGATGCTCCAGGGGTTTCAACTTCACTTTTGTCTCTGGCTCCCATCGCCCATGATTCCCTTGTCTGTCAAGAATCTGTCTAACAGCCTCCTGTGTTCACCAGGGAAGAGAATTCCCCAGAATTGTAACCCTCTGAGCAAAAAAGATTTTCATTTTTAAAAGACCGCTCTGAGTCTCCTCTACAAGAGGAAACATTGATAGGATGGTGGAGTGAGCAGAAAAGTAGCAAATGGGTTTCAATCCAGAGAAATTTGAAGTTATGCATTTTGAGAGAACAAAACTATGGAACTCACAGTAAACCGATGGATATAGCAAGGGGATGAGGAAGTGAAAGAGTTTGGAGTTCATGTCTACAGGGCCCTGAAGGATGGGTAGATGAGAGAGTAAGGATTAGAGTAGTGCTTGAAAAGCACAGCGGGTCAGGCTGGTGTATTCCCAATTCCTCTGCCTCTGCTACATCTGCTCCCAGGAGGACTAGTTCCACGACAGAACACACCAGATGGCTTCCTTCTTTAAAGACCACAATTTCCACTCCCATGTGGTTCATGATGCCCTCCAATGCATCTCATCCACGTCCCGCACCTCTGCCCTCGCACCCAACCCATCCAACCACAACAAGGACAGAACCACCACCGCGACCCCCCCCCACCCCAACCCCGGTCTTCACATTCCACCCCACCAACATCAGCATGGAGTCATAGAGATGTACAGCAGACCCTTCGGTCCAACCTGTCCATGCTGACCAGATATCCCAACCCAATCTAGTCCCACCTGCCAGCACCCGGCCCATATCCCTCCAAACCCTTCCTATTCATATACCCATCCAAATGCCTCTTAAATGTTGCAATTGTACCAGCCTCCACCACATCCTCTGGCAGCTCATCCCATACACATACAACCCTCTGCGTGAAAAAGTTGCCCCTTAGGTCTCTTTTATATC
>NC_057722.1:72248595-72251462 GCF_004010195.1 Chiloscyllium plagiosum | reverse complement strand
CTAAGATTTGCTTTCCCAAAATGCAGCACCTCGCATTTATCTGAATTAAACTCCATCTGCCACTTCTCAGCCCATTGGCCCATCTGGTCCAGATCCTGTTGTAATCTGAGGTAACCCTCTTCGCTGTCCACTACACCTCCAATTTTGGTGTCATCTGCAAACTTACCAACTGTACCTCTTATGCTCGCATCCAAATCATTTATGTAAATGACAAAAAAGTAGAGGGCCCAGTACCGATCCTTGTGGCACTCCACTGGTCACAGGCCTCCAGTCTGAAAAGCAACCCTCCACCACCACCCTCTGTCTTCTACCTTTGAGCCAATTCTGTATCCAAATGGCAAGTTCTCCCTTTATTCCATGAGATCTAACCTTATCATCCAACGATATTTCCGCCACCTACAAACAGACCTCACCACCAGGGATATATTTCCCTCCCCACCCTGATCTGCTTTCCACAAAGACCGTCCCCTCTGTGACTATCTGGTCAGGTCCATGCCACCAACAACCCACCCTCCCCTCCTGGCATCTTCCCCTGCCACCACTGGAATTGCAAAACCTGCGCCTACATTTGCCCCCTCACTTCTGTCCCAGGCACCAAAGAGCCTTCCACATCCATCAAAGTTTCACCTGCACTTAGAACATAGAACAATACAGCACAGAGCAGACCCTTCAGCCTTCGATGTTGCGCCGATCCATGAACTATTCTCAGCTCATCCCCCTACACTACCCTATCATCGTCCATGTGCTTTTCCAAGGATTGTTTAAATCTCCCTAAAGTGGCTGAGTTAACTACATTGGCAGGTAGAGCATTCCACGCCCTTACCCCTCACTCACCTCCACACGTTATTTATTGTATCCATTGCTTCTGGTGCGGTCTCCGTTACATTGGGGAGACCAGATGCCTTCTTGCAGAGCACTTCAGAGAACATCTCCAGGACATCCGCACCAATCAACCCCACTGCCCTGTGGCCAAACATTTTAACTCCAAGTCCCACTCTGCCGAGAACATGCAGGGCCTAGGTCTCCTCCATCACCACTCCTTTACCACCTGATGCCTGGAGGAAGAATGCCTCATCTTCTGCTTTGGCACCCTTCAACCCCAAAACATCAATGTGGATTTCACCAGTTTCCTCATTTTGCCTCCCCCAACCTTACTCTAGTTCCAACCTTCCAGCTCAGCACCGCCCTTATGACCTGTCTCACCTATCAATCTTCCTTCCCACCAATCCGCTCCACCCTCCTATCCCTTTAGCCCCACCTTCATCCACCTATTGCATTCTCAGCTACCTTCTCTCAGCCCCACCCCCTCTCGTTTATGTCTCCACCCCCAAGGTTCCCAGCCTCATTCCTGATGAAGGGCTTTTCCTGAAACGTCAATTTTCCTGCTCCTCGGATGCTGCTTGACCTGCTGTGCTTTTCCATTACCACTCTAATCTTGACTCTAAGCTCCAGCATCTGCAGTACCCACTTCCACCTGGATGAGATAGTAAAGAAAGCATATGGAACATTCCCCTTATTGGACAAGATATAGAATACAAAAGGAAGAATATAATGATCCAACTGCATTAAAGAATGAGACAGAATGGAAGCAGAGACCCTTAAATACAATTAATCCATGTGGGCCAACCACATTTCAAACTATAGCAGTCCTATTTGTCTGTGTTTGGCCCAAATGTCTAAACCTTTCCTATCCATGTATCCATGTCTTCTAAATGTTGTAACTGGACCTGCATCTACCACTTTCTCTGGCAGTTCATTCCACAAGCATACACCACCTGTTCTGTGAAGAAGTTACTCCTCAGGCTCCTTTTAAAATCTTCCCCTCTTACTGCTAGAATTTTGCATGTAGTTCTGACTGCATTACAGGAAGGACGTAATGAGCTGAACAGAGGAGATGTACGAGAAAGTTACTCAGGTTTAAAAAAATACAGCTCTGAGGAGAGATTAGACAGGCAGGGGTTGTTTTCCTTTGAACAGAGGAGGATGACATAATCACAGTGTACAAAATGATGAGAGGCCTAAAGACAGTAGTCAGGTTACACCTGTCTACCTGAGCAGAAAGGTAATTTACTAGGGGGGAGGGGGACACAGATTAAAGATGATTGGTAAAACAATTAGAGAAGAGATGAGGAAAAGACTTTTGATCCAGAGGGTGGTGGTTGGGTGGACTTTGCTGCCCAGTTTTGATGTTGGAGGCAGAACCTTTCAACTCATTTCCGAAAAGGCAGGTTCCCCACCTGAGGAGCTGTAACCAGCAAGTTTAAGAATCAGATCTTTCATGGTAGCATTCAAATTAATGACTAATTTTCTTTTGGCCAAGAGAGACATTGTAGGCCAAAGGGCCTTGTTCTGTGCTGTAACATTTCTGTGGTTCTGACTTTTCTACATAAGGCCAGTCCTTGAGTCGAGAAAAAAAAGCCAAGGGAATATTTTCTAAACTGCTTCTAACGCTATTATCAAAGAAGAGACAAAAAACTATGGATGCGAGAAATCAGAAATCAAAAACAAAATCAGAAATCAGCAGGTCTGGCAGCATCCATGGAGAGATGAACAGAATTAACGTATCAGGTCCATTAAATCCTTCTTCTCCAGTTTTGAAGAAGAGTTGGGAGGATTTAAACTAGTAAGGTGGGGGTGGGGGTGTGTGGAGGGGACCCAGGGAGATAGTGAGGAAAGAGATCAATCTGAGACTGGTACACTTGAGAACAGAAGCAAGTCAGTCAGGGCAGGCAGGGACAAGGGAGGACTAATAAATTAAAATGCATTTATTTCAATGCAAGGGGCCTAACAGGGAAGGCAGATGAACTCAGGGCATGGTTAGGAACATGGGACTGGGATGTCATAGCAATTACAGAAACATGGCTCAG
>NC_057722.1:72219331-72248077 GCF_004010195.1 Chiloscyllium plagiosum | reverse complement strand
CTTCAGAAATGACATAACGAGAATCCAGAGAAAGTATATTCCTGTAAGGGTGAAAGGAAAGGCTGGTAGGTATAGGGAATGCTGGATGACTAAAGAAATTGAGGGATTGGTTAAGGAAAAGAAGGAAGCATATGTCAGATATAGACAGGATAGATCAAGTGAATCCTTAGAAGAGTATAAAGGCAGTAGGAGTATACTTAAGAGGGAAATCAGGAGGGCAAAAACGGGACATGAGATAGCTTTGGCAAATAGAGTTAAGGAGAATCCAAAAGGTTTTTACAAATACATTAAGGACAAAAGGGTAAATAGGGAGAGAATAGGGCCCCTCAGAGATCAGGAAGGCTGCCTTTGTTTGGAGCTGCAGAAAATGGAGGAGATACTAAACGAGTATGTTGCATCAGTATTTACTGGGGAAAAGGACATAGAAGTTATAGAATGTAGGGAAATAGATGGTGACATCTTGAAAAATGTCCATATTACAGAAGAGGAAGTGCTGGGTGTTTTGAAATGCATAAAGGTGGATACATCCCCAGGACCTGATCAGGTGTACCCTAGAACTCTGTTGGCAGCTAGGGAAGTGATTGCTAGGCCTCTTGCTGAGATAATTGTACCATCAATAGTCACAGATGAGGTGCCGGAGACTGGAGGTTGGCTGACATGGTGCCACTGTTTAAGAAGGTTGGTAAGGACAAGTCAGGGAACTATAGATCAGTGATCCTGATGTCAGTGGTGGGCGTGTTGTTGGAGAGAATCCTGAGGGACAGGATGTACATGTATTTGGAAAGGCAAGGACTGATTAGGGATAGTCTACATGGCTTTGTGCGTGGGAAATCATGTCTCACAAACTTGAATGAGTTTTTTTGAAGAAATAACTAAGACGATTGATGAGGGCAGAGTGATAGATTTGATCTATATGGACTTCAGTAAGGCGTTTGACAAGGTTCCCCATGGGAGACTGATTAGCAAGGTTAGATCTCACAGAATACAGGAAGAACTAGCCATTTGGATGCAGAACTGGCTCAAAGGTAGAAGACATAGGGTGGTGGTGAAGGGTTGTTTTTCAGACTGGAGGCCTGTGACCAGTGGAGTGCCACAAGGATCGGTGCTGGGTCCACTACTTTTCGTCATTTATATAAATGATTTGGATGAGAGCATAAGAGGTATAGTTAGTAAGTTTGCAGATGACACCAAAATTGGAAGTAAGGAGGTTATCTCAGATTACAACAGGATCTTAATCAGATGGGCCAATGGGCTGAGAAGTGGCAGATGGAGTTTAATTCAGATAAATGTGTGGTGCTGCATTTTGGGAAAGCAAATCTTAGCAGGAGTTTTACACTTAATGGTGAGGTCCTAGGAAAGATCGGAAAGATTTTGTGAGACTTGAAAAGGTTCAGAAAAGATTTACAAGGATGTTGTCAGGGTTGGAAGATTTGAGCTATTGTGAGAAGCTGAACAGTCTGAGGCTGTTTTCCCTGGAGTGTCGGAGGTTGAGGGGTGACCTTATAGAGGTTTACAAAATTATCAGGGGCATGGATAAGATAAATAGACAAAGGCTTTTCCCTGGTGTGGGGGCATCCAGAACTAGAGGGCATAGGTTTAAGGTGAGAGGAGAAAGTTATAAAAGGGACCTAAAGGGTAACTTTTTCAAGCAGAGGGTGGGATGTGCATGGAATGTGTTGCCAGAGGAAGTGGTGGAGGCTGGTACAATTGTAACATTTAAAAAGCATTTGGATGGGTACATGACTAGGAAGGGTTTGGAGGGATATGGGCCAGGTGCTGGCAAGTGGGACTAAATTAGATTGGGATATCCGGTCGGCATGGACGGGTTGGACCGAAGTTGTCTGTTTCCATGCTGTACATCTCTATGACTCTATTACTCCAAGAGTCACCGGACCTGAAACTTTAACTCTGCTTTCACTTCACAGATGCTGTCGGAAGTCACCTGACACCAGGTTATATTTCAGCAGGTTTATTTAAAATCAGAAGCTTTCAGAGAGCTGCTACTTCCTCTGGGTGCTCCGGTTTCCTTTGATAGTCCAAAGATGTGCAGGTTAGGGTGGATTGGCCATGTTAAATTGCCCACAGTGTCCAGGGCTGAAAATGTGTTGCTGGAAAAGCACAGCAGGTCAGGCAGCATCCAAGGAGCAGGAGAATCGACGTTGCGGGCATGAGCCCTTCTTCAGGAAAGAAGGGCTCATGCCCGAAAGAAGCATCCTCCTTGGATGCTGCCTGACCTGCTGCGCTTTTCCAGCAACACATTTTCAGCTCTGATCTCCAGCATCTGCAGTCCTCACTTTCTCCACATTGTCCAGGGTAGACTACATAGGTTAGTGGGAAATGTGGGATTATGGATGTAGTAGCGGACTGGGTCTGAGTGGAATGATCTTTGGACTGTCAATGTGGACTCAATGGGCTGAATGCCCTCCTTCTACCCTGTAGGGACACTTCAGGGCCTGGTTTCGGTCTATATGTGATTGCAGTTCCAAGTTTTCAAACCTCTTTGAAGTTATATTAAACCACTAGGCAACTCAGTACCCTCTTCCTGAGGCAGTAAGTAGATGGGTGATGATGGCAGGCTTGGCGATGATACCAACATCCCAGAAATGAATGATTAAATCTACCAACTGGTTCAACAGTCAGACTTGAAGACTGCCCTGGCCCTGATTCACTAGGAGGCGCAGTTCTCATTCCCAGATTGACAAGCTCAAAATGTTGAAAGGCACTCACATTCCATACTGGCTCATCACTGACAAGAAGTTCAAAAAGCTCCGACAGCTCAAATGATCTCCCGTTCCTGTTTGTAGAATCAAAATGGACGCTACTCCAAGAGTGAGAACCAGAAAGTTGACTTTCAACAAAGTTATATGGCTAAAAACATAAATAAATGGCAGATATTATTGAAGGATCTTGTATAGGCAAGCAACTACTTGCAGAAATTGGTCAATCAGTAGCGTAAGGGTAAGAGGGTTTCAAAGGCATATTGGTGTCAGAAACTATTGGTTTGACTGAAAACTCCTGAACACAGAGATATCTCTCTAATGGCTGTTTAATATGCTCCAATTACTTGCTTCATTGTAACATTCCTTTAAAATTGTCATGCGGCTGCTAACCTACCTGTCTGGACGTGTTAGTGGCACTCCTTTGTGGCAGGTAGGATTTGAATCTGGACTGTTGGGCGCAAAGGCAACCACTGTGATACAGACTCCAATCCTGCCCTCTCTGCATCCATTTTCATTCGTCCTACGTGGCCACATACCCAGTACAACTGAAGGGATGGTCAATTTCCACACATTTCAATATAACTTCAAACAAAACTGCACAGGTGTTTGTAAAGTTAGAATATTAAAGGATCAAGGGAAAAAACAGGGAAATAGGATGATGTTTGAAGGGGAAGGCCATTCATAACACATAGGAGCAAAATTAGGCGTTTCTGTCCATTAAGTCTGCTCTGCCAGTTGATTGATGTTTTTCGCAGTTCGGTTCTCCCTGTAACCCTTAATTTCTCTGACCAACCAAGGGCAAAATGTGCAGGCTGGGAGGGTTGAAAGGCCTGTTCCTGTGCTGCATTGTTCTTCTTTAAGAACCTCAGTCTTAGATACTTTCAGTGACTTGGCCTCTATGACAATGGCTTCCACAGGTTGATTACCCTCCGGCTGAAGAAAGTAAATGCTGGTGCCCAGTATGGGGTTCAAACCCTCAGGTTAAGAGTCCCATGCTCCACTGACTGGGCTAGCCAGACATCTCAGAGTGCAGGGCTGGCCGGTAGTACATATAAACGTCCACATGTATACCTGTATAGAAACAGAGGTGGGTGGAGATCAGGATCATCAGAATTTTTTTTTATTCTCGGGATTTATGGATAAGTCTGGATTCAACATAGACTGGTCGAGAACAAGGCATCGGCAAAAGGTGTCTTCTCACTTGGCCTTCTTTACAATGCTGTTTATTGCAGGTTAAGACTCAGTACATCATATTCCCAATGATACCAGGCTCTGATCCTACACATTAGAATCCCTACAGTGTGGAAACAGGCCCTTCAGCCCAACCAGTCCACACCAGCCCTCCCAAGAGTAATCAACCCAGACTCATTTCCCTCTGGCTAATGCACCTAACACTATGGGCAATTTAACATGGCCAATTCACCATGACCTGCACATCTTTGGACTGTGGGAGGAAACCCACGCAGACACAGGGAGAATGTGCAAACTCCGCGCAGCTCAATGCTGGAATTGAACCTAGGACCCTGGTGCTGTGAGGCAGCAGTGCTAACCACTGAGCCACCGTGCCCTTTTGTGATATATATTGAAAGACTATTCCACAAGCTCTACCACATGACACTATTCAATCTGCTCCATGTGCTTCTCAGCACATCTTTCTTGCATTCACATGGCTTGGTTGGGTAAATATGGAAAGAATGTTTCCTCCTATGAGAATACAAAAGATTATGAGTATAACTAAGGATTATAATTTAAAAATAAGGGATCACCAATGCTCCTAAGAGTCCTGCCATTTGCAGTATACGTCTCTCTCACACTTGACCTCCCAAAATGCATCACCTCACACTTGTTCAGATTAAACTCCACTTGGCGTTTCTCTGCTCAGTTTTCCAACTGCATCCTTTCGCAATCTTCCTCACTGTGAGATGAAATGGAATCTTGCACCTTCAGACACTGCTGTAGTGCGACGTTGCAATTTTCGCTCAGGGGGTTATGAGTCTTTAGAATTCACTTTCTCAAAAGACAGTGGATGCAAAATTATTAAATATGCTTAAGGCAGAGCTCGAGGTGCAGCTCTGTGACATCATCACAAGATTGTTCCATGGTCCTAAAGTTCTTACACAGCAGCTCTCAAAGGTCAGTCAGCTGATACTCTCTTCAGATATTCACTGATTGAACTCAGGAATAACACCATCAGAAAAAGGGATCCAGTTTCCATCCCAGTGACGTTTTACTGGACTAAAACATGAAACAGAAAAGTGTAATAGCCTTTTAAATAATAAGAAGAGGTAAAGTTGTAATGATGCCCTTCTGAGATATATATTTTAATGCAGTTTTCCAATACAGTAGCGCCTCGACTTATGAACTCAATCCGTTCCAGGACCTGGTTCACGAACCGAAAAGTTCATGAACTGAATCAATTTTTCCCATTGTTCAGATAGTGTAAGAATGCTTGGACGTAGCAACGAACGCTATTCACAGCGCACGCACCAAAGACGAACTGAATGAGATCATGCAGGGCCCGAGAGCTTTCGCGTTCAACAAGCGCGTAGCAAAGCAGAACAATGAAACCACCTGGTCGCACACGGGCTTTTTGCGTTCGTACCTTCGTTCGTACCTTGAATTTCATACTTACGTTGAAGCAAAATTTTACATACAATCCTGTTCGTAAACCAATGTGTTCGTGAACGGGGTCGCTTGTATGTCGAGGCACTACCGTATATATATATGTTTGTTTGCAACTTAGCAGCATTGGTTGTGTGCATAAAGAAAACAAGGAACCTATAATATTAGATTAGATTCCCTACAGTGTGGAAACAGGCCATTTGGCCCAACCAGTCCACACTGACCCTCCGAAGAGTAACACACCCAGACCCATTCCCCTCTGACCAATGTATCTGACACTATGGACAATTTAGCATGGCCAATCCACCTGACCTGCATATCGTTGGATTGTGGGAGGAAACCAGCACACTCAGAGGAAGCCCACGCAGACATGGGGAGAATGTGCAAACTCCACACAGACAGTCACCCGAGGTTGGGATCAAACCTGGATCCCTAGTGCTGTGAGACTGTAGTGCTAACCACTGAGCCACCATGCCATCCCAATATGAACTCATAGATGATTGATCTCATTACTGAAACATAATCCTTCCACCTGATTTGACACCAAATGACAACTCCGTTCATTTCTGTAATTAATCACAAGCAAACAAAATATGCTCCACTCTCTTTTACACAGGTGTGAATGTTAAAATAAAAGTAAACTAAACTCCAACCTTTCTTACAGTCTTAAGTTGGGGAGATATTAAATTGAGATCTGTTCTAACTTTTTAGATTGATGCAAAGGATACCCAACGATAATGAAAACTGTGAGCATGTTTTCCCTGATTATCTGGACAAAATAAATCCCTCAACTCATATCTAAACTCAGATTCACTTGTTAATTTATTTGGGTTTTAAATGTGTGGGGGTCAGTTATCTAGAGTGCGATGGAACATAGCATCAATGGTGTAGGTTCAATCATCGTTGTCATATCTCTTGGAGGCGCTATTTCCTTACCTTTCCCTATTCTTACAAAGTGGTGTATCCCAAGCTATATGGAACTATCTTTGCCCAAGGAGAAGAATGTTTTCAATTCTTTGTGAAATATGGTTAAGTATTTTACTTTTATTAAACTGTTCATGGAATTGGGATGGCTCTGGCTCAGTGACAAGACGGAGGAAGTGAGGACTGCAGGTGCTGGAGATCAGAGTCAAGAGTGTGGTGCTGGAAAAGCACAGCAGGTCAGGCAGCATCTGAGGGCATAAGCCTGATGAAGGGCTTTTACCCAAAACGTCGATTCTCCTGCTCCTTGGGTGCTGCCTGACCTGCTGTGCTTTTCCAGCACCACGCCCTCAACTCAGTGACAAGGCATTTATTACCCAGCCCCAGTTGCCTTCTTGAGGGGGCAGGATGGTGGCTCAGTGGCTCACAGTGCCAGGGACCCACGTTCAATTCCCGCATCGGGCAACTCTCTGTGTGGAATTTGCACATTCTCCCCGTATCTGCGTGGGTTTCTTCTACATGTTCCGGTTTCCTCCCGCAGTCCAAAGATGTGCGGGTTAAGTGAATTTGCCATGTTAAATTGCCCGTAGTGTTACCTGCATTAGTCAGGGATACATGTAGGGGAATGGGTCTGTGTGTGTTGCTCTTCGCAGAATCGGTGTGGACTTGTTGAGCCGGAGGGCCTGTTTCCACACCGTAGGAATCTAATCTGAACTGTCTCAAGTAAATTTACAGGCAACACAGAGATTGATCGTTTGGGTAGTGAGGAAGATTGTCAAAGGATGCAGTTGGAAAACTGAGCAGAGAAACAACAAGTGGGATGATCCCCAGTGAAGAGCTTGTCTTCTGAGCGAAGACTAAACAGATTGGGACTCTACACATTGGAGTTTTGAAGAATGAGAGATGATGTCATTGAGTCATTAAGGGGATTGACGGGGTAAAATGCTAAGACGCTGTTTCTTTTATGGGTGAGTCTAGGACCAGACGGCATACTCTCAGAATAAAGGGACGCCAATGACATGAAGAGGAATCTTTACTGTCAGAGGGTTCCGAGTCTTTGGACCTCCTTGCCACAGAGAGCTGTAGGCACAGCATCCGGGCATAAATTTAAAGCTGAGATAGATGGATTATTGATCAGTCGGGGAATCAAGAATAATGGGGAAGGACAGGAAAGTGGAAGTGAGGTGTGTCAGAGCAGGCATGATCCTACTGAATGGTGGAGCAGGCTTGAGGGGCCGATCCATCTAATCTTGTTCCTATTTCTTATGATTTTATGTTCTATTACTGGATAAATTGGGTAGCAAATTCCAGCATCTGTGCATGCACAGTTAAAGAGAGAAATCCTGAGGTTCCTGTCTGAGGTCATTATGCTCCCAAAGGCCAATGCAGTAATATTTTACTGAAGGACTCAGTATTGAAACAAGGTAGAGCAATGCAAAATTGCGGCATTTTTATAATTGATATCCATCAGGACGGCAGAGAAATGTAAACAAAAGGGCTTGTCCTTGCATTCCAAGTAAATTTTTAATGACCTGATATATCTTAATTGCTATTAAACAGCTTTCTCGGCACTGAAACTAAACTTTAAAAGGTGTGGAATCTCATTTCTTCAGCTTTAAATTATTGTTCAAGGTTTTAAGAGAAAGTAGCAAAGTTAGATTTTAAAAATCAGCATTTTCTTTCTGTCTTTTTATGCATTTGTAATTCTATCTTTTCACTCACTTCATCTAAATTTCTATGCCTAATTTAGTATTGAATTAAATATTCTGATATCCACTTCCTAGTAAAAGCTTCTGAATTGCTGAGTAAAAAATTGCTAATTGATTGCTTATGGAGGTACGCCACAGTTTGACCTCTTGACATATGTTCCAGGCACCCTGTGGAAGTTGCTGCAATAGTTTTCCCAGCATTATAACTTCCAGTTGAAGAACTGATAGGAAGTCCATAAGCAAGTGTAAATGTAATGCAATATGAGTACTATGAATTCACTACAGACCGCAAAGTCCAGGTTAATACATCATTGTTTGTGCATGTTGGTGCCTGCAATGTTGCACTGCGTCAATGTTTGAAGGTGTAAGATTCCATTCCATCTCGCGTTCTCCCACTGGGTATAGTTGCTTCTCCCTGCTCCTTGATGTGCTGCCATTTTGTTTTTGAGTTAATACCAAAAAACCTTTGCTCCACAGCAATTAACCATAGTGTGTCGTATTTCCCCAAACAATTAGGGAGGCACTTCCTTTTCCTTATGCTAGTTCAAAGAAGCTCTTTTCCCACTTTTCTTCAATGAATGGCAAATGGAGTTTAATATAGATAAGTGTAAGGTTTTGCATTTTGGAAAGTCAAATCAAGGTAGGGGTTTCATGGTGTATGGTAAAGCTTTAAAGAGTGTAGTGGAACAGAGGGACCTTGGAGTTCAGGTGCGTGGTTCTCTGGAATAGAGTCCAGGTAGGCAGGGCAGTGAAGAAGGCTTTTGGAACACTGGCCTTCATCAGTCAGGGCATTGAGTCTAGAAGTTGGGAAGTTATATTGCAGTTGTATAGGATGTTGGTGAGGCTGCACATGGAGTATTGTGTTTAGTTTTGATCACCTTGCTTTATGAAGGGTGTTGTTAAACTGGAAAGAGTGCAGAAAAAATTTGCAAAACTGTTGCCTGGGCTGTCTCTGTGCTGTAGGACTCTATGACTAAATATTCATTAGTCTTTTGGAAACTATGCCCAGCAGTCTTCCTGCCTTTGTGTTCAAAGTCAAACTTTTATCTCCAACGAGTATTGTTCATTCTGCATCCCATCAGATTCAGTTTATCAGTATGTTATTGTCAATGATTGCCACAAAGCATCTTGAACTGGTAAATATATATTTAGCAACTGCTGACCTCTGTTTAATGTATTAGCCTATGTAATATCAGACTTTTGAACAAACAAACACATCTCATTGTTCCATTTGTCAGGAATACGTAAGATGTTTCCATGAACAGGAAAGGTTGCCTGGACTAATATAGGGAGAGATTGGACAAGCTAAGACTTTTTTCTTTAGAGTGTAGAAGACTGAGAGGGGACCTTATAGAAGTCTGTAAGATCGTGAAAGGAAAGGATAGGGTGAATGCTCTCAGTCTTTTTCCCAAGGTTGGGGAATCGAGGACTAGAGGGCATCAGTTTCAGGTTAGAGGGGAAAGAATAAAAGGGAACCTGAGGGGCAACATTTTTACACAGAGGGTGGTATGCATTAGGAATGGAATCCAGCAGAAGTGGTTGAGATGGGTACATTGACAGCATTTAAAAGGCGTTTGGGCAAATCCATGAACAGGAAAGGTTTAGAAGGATCTAGGCCAAGTGCAGGGAAATGGGGTTAGACTGGATGGACATTTTACTCGGTATAGACCAGTATGGGCGGTAGGGACTGTCTCTGTGCTGTAGGACTCTATGACTAAATATTCATTAGTCTTCTGGAAACTATGCCCAGCAGTCTTCCTGCCTTTGTGTTCAAAGTCAAACTTTTATCTCCAATGAGTATTGTTCATTCTGCATCCCATCAGATTCAGTTTATCAGTATGTTATTGTCAATGATTGCCACAAAGCATCTTGAACTGGTAAATATATATTTAGCAACTGCTGACCTCTGTTTAATGTATTAGCCTATGTAATATCAGACTTTTGAACAAACAAACACATCTCATTGTTCCATTTGTCAGGAATACGTAAGATGTTTAATGTTGCAAATTTAGATATTTAGGTCAGGAGTCTGAAGATCAAAAAGCAGTGATTCATCCCAAAGTAATGCCTAACAACTTCAATCTGGTAGTTCACTGTTTTGTGCTAGCTATGTAAATGATCTAATCTATTTTAAAGAGCGATTATGACTTTTAAAATATTCTTTCATATGATGTGAGTATCGCGGACATGACCAATGCATGCTGCCATGTCTACTAGTCTTTCAACAAGTACTAGTGAGCTGTGTTTTTGAGTTGCTGCAACATTCAGGGTGCTACAAGAAGGGAGTTTACAGGATTTTGTTTCTAAGACAGTTAAAGATATCTCCTGAAACAAAAATGTCGAAGGAAGCAGTATCTCACTTTAATTGTGCATGATAAAGTTGCACTTGCCTCCAGCAACAAATGGCTCTTGTAGAGAGGGAAGATGCTAAGCAGTAGCAGGAATCTGTACATTTACGTGCAAACACACACTTTTGTCCTCAGGAGCTTGCGATCCTTGTACTTGAAATTAATATAAAAAGTAGGTTTTAGTCTTCAAAGTTTTGCAATGTTGTGTAACTCAAACCAGAATACAGAAAATAAGAAATGGTCTGGACATTGCAGTGGAAGCTAATAGCATTCAAGGTGTGAATTGGGCAGCAAATTCTAGCAGCTATGCATTAACAGTTAAATAAAGAAATCTTGAAGTTACAGAGTGATTGATTTGTCATCCAGAAATCAATGCACCAATATCCTGCCAAAGAACTCACCATTGAAACAACATGGAGCAGTGTGAAATTGCTGCTTTTTTCTTCTTAATATCCAGCGGAAGTGGAAAGGAAGGGCTTGTCCATTTCATTCCGAGTGAATTACCTTTTTTATTCATTTCCAGGATGTGTGAATCATTTGGCTTGGTCAGCATTTATTGTGCATTCTTATTTGCTCAGAGGGCAGCTAAGAGTCAGCCACATTACTGTAGATCTGGGGTCACATGTAGGCCAAACCAGGTGACAATAGCAGTTTCCTTCTCTAACGGGCATTGGTAAACCAGATGGGTTTTTCCCAACAATCCACAATGGTTTCATAGTCGTCACTAGACTCATAATTCCAATTTTTAAAAATTGAATTCAAACTTCACCATCTTCCAGGGCGGGATGCAAACTTCAGTCCCAGAATATTGCCTGTACCTCTGGATGAATAGGCTACTGATTATGCCTGAAGAAGGGCTCATGCCCGAAACGTCAATTCTCCTGCTCCTTGAATGCTGCCTGACCTGCTGCGCTTTTCCAGCAACACATTTTCAGCTCTGATCTCCAGCATCTGCAGTCCTCACTTTCTCCTACTGATTATGCCTCCAGGCTAACACCTCTCCCTAATGTCGTAATTATTATAAAACAATCTACCTGGCACTGAAATATCCATTAGAATGTGTGGAAATTCATTCCTTAAACTTTTGATTGTTTTTATAGATTGTAAGGAAAAGTAACAAGTTTAAGTCAAAAAAGTGTGTTTTTCTTTCTGCTCTTTTATGTTTCTTTTTATAAAGCCTGTTTTTATATTTATTAACATTTTTACTTGTGTACTGTGCAAGTTAGATGGATTTGCCATGCTAAATTGTCCACTGTGTTCAGAGATGTGTAGGTTTGGTACATTAGCCAGGAAAATGCAGGGTTACGGGGATAAAATAGGGGCATGAGTCTGGATGGGATGCTCTTCGGAGGGCCAATGTGGACTTGTTGGGTCGAATGGCCTGTTTCCACACTGTAGGAATTCTATGATTCAATGACTGAAATGAGATAAAGACTGTTTTAAAATCAAATGTTGGCGTAGAATCGCTGCATGTTTTGAAAGCAAGCAACCTAGCTCTGATTGTAAGCACTGTTCCCATAGCTGCATGTTGTGGCAATAGCTAAAGTGTGGTTGCAGGTAATAGAATGCAACATTGTGTACTGAGGAAGGTCTAGTCACCTGAGAAGACAGTCACCCGAGGCTGGAATCAAACCTGGGGCCCTGACGCTATGAGGCAGCAGTGCTAACCACTGAGCCACTATGCCACCTACAGTTTGAGTCTAACTACTTGTAATAAATAATAACTTATTTGAGTACAAAAACCCGGTCCATGATTTCTGTCAACCTGAGTTGACAAGGCGGTAAATTGGAGAAACTTTACCTACCCTTTAAGATACTTAATTTTTGTGACGACTTTGGAAACAGAATGACATAATTTATAACACATTATCCCAGTGAGATGTGACGCTTCCTTAATTCCACCTTTATCCTTTACTTTATTTCACTTTTCTATTCCTGATCTAACGTTGAAGTTAACAAGCATTGTTAGAAAGTTTGGCCATGTGGGAAGTTGTCTATGAACTTCCTTAGATCAGTCAGTGGTTAAATACACCATTCAAATTATATTGGGATTCTGGGATTACGTCTTTGTTTCAGAGGATGTAACTGGTGCTATGAGTTAAAATTGGTCCTTCTGCCTCCAATGTGTTCGTGCAGGTCTCCCTCTAGAAATTTAAATGTAAAATCTAGGCTGACAGTCTAGTGAATAACCAAACAGGTTTTGCATGGTTGGTGTTTTATTTTACCTTAATTACTCTGCCAAAAGCTTTCATCATTTTGGACAGCTGAGACAGCAGAGGTTGAAAAGCTCACAAACTCACAGCTCGATGCAACAAGGTTCGAGCTAGGAGTAAAAAGAGCCCTGTGGCGGGATTAGCTCGATGAAACTGGATGGTATGAAGAGCTGGAGTTACGCTTGTGAATGACGACTGGAGTTTAGTTTCAGAGTCCGGGAGAACTTATTCCTGGAAAGAAGGTGGATGAACCAGAATAAGTGGGTCACTGAGGCACTCTGAGAAGGAATTTCAAGGCCAGATTGCCAAAATAAAGAATCGGAATCCCTTGTGAAGTTTAATGATATTTGTTGACTCGCCATCATTAACATCTAGTGCCAGTTACTAAGAGATCCACGGGATCTGTCCAGATCATATTTGCTATTTGATGAGTGATTTATGATGTTTGATCACAGTGAATTTCTCATATTTCCCATACAGAAATTGTGTGTGCTAGAAATATATTGTATGTGCATTGTCGATTATATTTCTCACTTTGTAGTAGAGATTATTGTTGTTTGTTCAAATGTGGATAATCCTAGAGTTTATTTTTTTTAGTTAGTCCCCCTGGATCTCACGCTTCGTCAGGTTTAAAAGTAAAAGTGATTGATCCTTAGCCAGATTGCAGCGTAAAGTTGGTCTCGGATTGTAGCACCTCAGATTTTCAACTGGTAAATAATTGATGCTGGAATCATGACATTCTACAATATTGACAAATGCTCCTGTGACATTAATTCTGACAATGCTAATCTTCTCTTCTCCAAAGTTCTGGCACCTATAAAACAAATACACAGATGCTTGCCCGAGGAAATGGAACACTAAAGCTGTCTGGCTCGTTAAAACTTGAGCAAGCCATTGCGAAGATATTTCAGTCATAACTTAACACTTGCAGTCAATAATTGGAAGCTCAGCAGGCAGTCATCATTATTTCTGAAGCAAACTGAATCTTGTCAGCTGGATCACAGCTTTATACAAAATTTGCATCTTTTGTATTCTAAAGCTATTGATTTATGGAATTGGTGCACTGTGCACCTCAAGTGGCCATTCATTATGTACTAGCTGGGACAATGAATGCTGAAAATGTATTGCTGGAGAAGCGCAGCAGGTCAGGCAGCATCCAGGGAACAGGAGAATCGACGTTTCGGGCATAAGCCCTTCTTCAGGGCTTATGCCCGAAACGTCAATTCTCCTGTTCCCTGGATGCTGCCTGACCTGCTGCGCTTCTCCAGCAACACATTTTCAGCTCTGATCTCCAGCATCTGCAGACCTCACTTTCTCCACAATGAATGCTACCAACCCAATCCATGTGCATTCCTACCCTTCCCATACCCTCACTCCACCTGTCTTGCTGAAACACCCTGACCTTCTGAGTCATCACAACCTGCATTTATTACCATTCAGGTAGTTCAGTGCTGTGGGGGCATTGATTCATAGAATCAACAATGAGGTAGAGTAGGGTAAACTGAAGTAGAGTGAGGTAGACAGGAAGAGAGTGGGGAGGGGTCACTGGGAAACACAGAAGAATAGACTTCTTTCAGGTGCAGCTGAATTTAGCAGCAGGGTTTAGTTAACAATATTAAATTTCCATTTCCCGGCGATGACCAGACTGATTGAGAGTAGACAAGCTGGAGGCTGGAAGAACACAGCAAGCCAGGCAACATCAGGAGGTGGAGAAATGTGGAGTTTTCTTTTTGTTTCTGACTGATTGAGAGGCTGACTGGCTTTTTGGTGGATAGACATGAGGCACAAACTCACAACTAGGAAGAGGGAACAGCATGAGGGACAGATCAGAAAGACAATGGATGAAGCTAGAGGTGGAAGATGATTAGACAGGTTAGGTTGGCAGAGCATCAAGGAGCCCAAGCAACACTGGAATCAATGGGAATCAGGGGCAAATTCTCCACTGGTTGGAGTTATACCTGGCACATTGGAAGATAATTGTGGTTGTTGGAGGTTAGTCATCTCAGTTCCAGGTCATCTCTTCAGGAGTTCCTCAGGGTAGTGTCCTAGGCCCAACTATCTTCAGCTGCTTCATCATTAACCCTCCCTCCATCATAAGGTGAAAATGGTCACTGAGGATTGCACAATATTCAGCACCACTTGTAACTCCTCATATAATGTAGATATCAATGTTCAAATGCTACAAGACCTGGACAATATCCAGCTTAGTTGACAAATGATAAGTATCAGTCACACTACTCAAATGCCAGGCTATGACCATCTCCAGTAGCAGACAATCTAACACCATCCCTTAATATTCAATGGTGTTGCCATCAGTGAAACTCCTGCTATCAACATCCTGGGTGTTACTATTGACAAAGCATCCCAGTTGATTGGCACCACATAGACAAACACCCTCTCCTTCCACCACTGATGCTCAGTAGCAACAGTGTTTACTATCTACAAGATGCACTGCAGTAATTCACCCTAGGTTCTAAGACAGAACCTTCCAAACCAACGATCACTTCCATCCAGAAGGACAAGGGCAGCAGATACTTGGGAACACCATCACATGCAAGTTCCTGTCCAAGACACTCACCATCCTGACTTAGAACTATATCACCACTCTTTCACTGCTGCTTGGTCAAAAGCTTGGAAATCCCTCCCTGAGGGCAATGTGGGTCTACCTACAGCACATGGACTGCAGCAATTCGAGGACGAAGTTCACTTCTACTTTTCCAAGGACAACGTGGTTGGGGTAATAAGTACTGGCCAGCCAGCAATGCCCATGTTCCATGAGCAAATTTTTAAAAAGCATTATAGACATGGGGAGGGAGAGTTCAGATCTCCAAGATAGTGTGGGAGGAATGGTCTGTGCATTGGAAGTTTTGATCATGCTCAGAGTATCCCTTAGTTTAATCAGCAGGGACAATAGCCCTGCATCTCATGAGTCAGAAGTGCACTGGAAAGGTACTAATCTGCCACATTCAGCAGATCCCATGTGTGTTTAGCTACCAGGTTTCTTTAGCTCCAGGGAACTGGAGGTGTGAGCCTAAGAAGAAGGTATAATTCGACATACTCAGCACAATATTTAAAACATCCACAAACATCTACTTCTTTACCACTGACACTCAATAGCAGCAGTGCACGCAGAAATTCCTCAGACAGCACCTTCTAAATCCATGTCTGTCTAGAAGGACAAGAGCAGCAGATACATGGGAGCACCTGCGAGTTCCCCTTCAAGTCGCTCACCATCCTGACTTGGGAGTATCATTGTTCCTTCACTGGCACTAGGACACAATCTTGGAATTCTCTGCTTACCAGCATTGTAGGTCAACCCACAGCAGATGGATAGCATGCAGTTCAAGGAGGCAGCTCACCAAACCTTTTCAAGCACAGCTAGGAACGGGCAATACATGTTGCCAACATATGATGCTGCCATCCCATGAATGAATTTAAAAAACTCACCATCTGCGGGCAGATTAAATATCATTCCCTTTTTGCACAGCCTCCTCACAAAATAGAGGGGGACAGATTTGTGTTCTGAATTGGAGATTTTAACTTTTTTTTGTGTACTACTGGCATGAGCCCACCTTCTTTTGAGTTAAAATTCCAGGAAGACCATTTCTAAATATATCGAACCTTCCATGAGTGGAGGGTATCCCCAGTGGCCAAGGAGGCACGTATGAAATGCAATAACGCTAATTGCTTTACGAATGCTCTATGATCCATAAGTCCTTGCTTACCAAGGTTGGCCTGTACCGCTCATAGACAAAGCTTTTCACTGTACTTCATTATACATGACAATAAATCAAATCGTCAAATCAAATGGCTGCAAGGCACTCAAATGTTTGCTATTTCTAGACAGCAAACTCTCACAAACAGCAATGTGGTGTTGACCAGAGAACTTTACCTTTTTGGTGAAATTGCTGGAGGGGTATTAGCCAGGGCACAAGGGATAACACTTTTCCACTTCTTCGTACAAAATATTTTTTAATGTCAACATGAAAGGGCAGGCGCAGACTCAGTTTGATGTCTTATCCAAAAAAGCAATGCTCCTATCGTATACATCTATTCATGAAGTACCCATCTGAACTGTGGGATCTCTGGTGCATGTGTGTGTGTGACTTTTCTTTGTGCCCATGGGAATAGTTCATTTGCTCCCAATCAGTGATGCTGTTTGAGGAGGGTGATTTTCCTGCATAATTCAGGAGTTTCAATTCACATACAAACATGCAAAATAGGAGCTGCAGTAAATCAATTGCTGCTTTAAGCCTTGATTTGGAGATGCCGGTGTTGGACTGGGGTGGACAAAGTTAAAAATCACACACCAGGTTATAGTCCAACAGGTTTAATTGGAAGCACACTAGCTTTCAGAGTGTCACTCCTTCATCAGGTGATAGTGGAGGGCTCAATCCTAACACAGAATTTATAGCAAAAATTTACAGTGGGATGTAACTGAAATTATATATTGAAAAATTGATTGTCTGTTGAGTCTTTAATCTGTTTGAATACCATGATAGTTTCACTTCTTTCATGAGTAAATTACAAAACCTTTTTTTAAAAAGTTGCATTCTCAGGTTGGCTGTTAACATGGGTGATAGCTAGACAATATGTTAGCCTGTTCACCTTTCAATAAGACCTGTTTCTTCCAGTTACCCACCTATCCTCGATAATCTTTGATTCCTCAGCCAAGCAAGAAATTATTTACCTTTCTCTTAAAATTACTAAATGATCCCCATCTCCACCACTACCTGAGACAGAGTTCCAAGTTCAGTCAACTCTCTGAGAAAATAATTCCCTCATCTTTTTGCGAAATAGTGCCCTATTTCTGAATTCATCCACAAGACTTTACCTTGTCAAGATCATTCAGGAGCTTCTACATTTCAATCAAGTTCTCGACTTTAAGAGAAGAAGACTTAGCTTGTCCAACCCATCCTCATTGATGCACAAAGGCTGCCATTATCATCAAAGATCCCTCCCACCCCAGAAATACTCTCCCACAGCCTCTTCCGCCAGGCAGAGCACAGAAGCTTGAACTCATGCACTGACAGGTTCAAGAACAGCTTCTTCCCTGCCATTATTAGACTGTTGATTGGACTCTGTAACTTCAAATAATATTGCACTTGTTAATGTTGATCTTGCTTAATGCACCACCTGTATAGAGTAACCTGTCTGCCTCATTCTGTCTAAGTACTCTATGATCTGTACACCCTTGCCTACTATGATCTGCCTGCACTGCTCACAAAACAACACTTTTCACTGTACGTAGATACACGTGACTACAATAAATCATATCAACATCAAAACCTTATAACGCATCCCACTTATTTCAGGTATCAGTCTAGCAAGCATCCTCCGAACTATTTCTTATACATTTACACCTTTCCTGAAATAAGAAGACCAAAATGACACACAATATTTCCAACGTGCTGTCACCATCACTCTGTATAACTACAGCAGAGCATCCTTCATTTTACATTCAGTGCTTCTTGAAATAAAGGATAGTATTCCTTTACCTTTCAGTCACTGCATAATGACCTTTCATGACTCATGGACTCGAACACCTAAATCCTTCTGTACCTCAGAATTTGGCAGCTATTCCTCACTTATATAATACTCCGCTCCTGCCAAAGTGAAACAATTTCACATTTTCCACATTATACTCAATCTGTCAGATTTTGTCTATTCACTCAACCTATCCATATAAGTTTGTAAGTTCCATATGTCAAGAGTGAGGTGCTGGAAAAGCACAGCAGGTCAGGCAGCATCCAAGGAGCAAGAGAATCGATGTTTTGGGCGCAAGGCCTTCATCAGAAATGTAAGTTCCATATGATTTCCTCCCAACATGCGCTGTTACCTAGCTTTGCAATGCTTACAAAGGTGGCTAGCATGTCTTCACCAGGATGCCCATCTATTCTGGGCTGCCAGTGACAAGTCACCCTGGCTACACAAAGTGCTATAACAATGCTGGGATCTGCAAAAAGGATGGCATCAGGGCAGTGTAGATAGTTAATGTGGTGAGTTTGACAAGATGTGGCGAGGGAACTCTCTCAAGCTTAGAGAGAAAAGCTCCCCACGAAACTCAATGAAATTGATACTCAGCCAAAAAAAAAGTTCTGTTGTCCTTGATGTTTAAAGTTCCTTTTCTTGAAACATCTCACTTCATTATTGTCAGTGGAAACAGAAGTGTGGCCACATTTCAAATGGTTAAAATCATGTACTTAATTTTCATCAGTGCAATTCAGAGATGACACCCAAAGATTGAAGGAACATTTTATGACAAAGTTTTATACAGTGCTTTAAAATGCTTCTTTTAACATAGCAAGTTTCTACCTTCTGGTAGCAATTCTATTGTTAATTTACTTATCTTTGAGGTTTAAGCAACCCAGCACAGGGGGCATAGCTCAGTTACCAGCGTCATATAATTAAACACACAGCTATTGAAAGTGACAGTAAAATTCCTGGATGTGTCCATCACATAGTTACTGAACATTGGATTAGTGTAACTTCCTTTTAACCTGAAATGAATGCAGTTAACAGGACAGCATGGTGGTTCAGTGGCTAGCACTGCTGTACCAAGTACCCAGGTTTGGTTTGAACCTTTGGTGACTGTCTGTGTGGAGTTTGTACGTTCTCCCAGTGTTTTCCAGTGCTCTTGTTTACCCCACAGTCCAAAGATGTGCATGTTAAGTGGATTGGTCATGGAAAATGCAGGACTATGGGGTGGGTCTGGGTGGGATGCTCTTCAGAGAGTTGGTGTAGACTTAATGGGCTGAATGGCCTGCTTCCACACTGTAGGGATTGTATGGTTTGAAAGCAGATCAGTTGTCAAACTTTGATTTAAACAGATTAATGTTTAATATTTTACAAATTATCACTGTAGCTTCCTTTGGAACAAAGAAATTTATTTAAAAGCATGAAATTACCAATACCAAGGCTGGCACAAATACAGAGAATCCAAAATAATACTTTTAATAGAAATTCCCAATAAGTATGCTTATTGCTAAAGTAAAGTGATTGAAAAAGAAACAGAATATTGGGGCTGTAGGTTTGCTCGCTGAGCTGGTAGATTTGTTTACAGACGTTTCATCACCGTGCTAGGTAACATCATCAGTGAGCCTCTGGTGAAGCGGTGGTGTTCTGTCCCACTTGCTATTTATGTGTCTTTGTCTCTTAAGGTGGGTGATCTCATTTCCGGTTTTTTTTCTCAGAGGTTGGCAAATGGGGTCCTATTCGATGTGTTAATTGATGGAATTCTGGGTTGAATGCCAGCCCTCTAAGAATTGCCATGCGTGATGTTACCTAGCATGGTGCTAGGTAAACAAATGTTCCAGCTCAGCGAGCAAACTTACAACCTGAGCCTCAAGCTGAGTTACAACTCTTCTCAAAAGTCACAAAAACAGAAAGTGCTGGAGAAACTTAGCAGATCTGGCAGCATCTGTGAAGAGAGAAAAACAGAATTAATATGTTTCGTCTGGCATTACTCATTGGTTCTTCTTCAGTTCCAAAGAAGAGTCATTTTGGAAATTTAACTAATGTTCTGGCATTTGTAGCTGTTTGCATTTACTTTCAGAGATTAGCGCTACAGCAGCTTCAATGGTTCTTGCCACTGAACAGTTGATGTTTCCTTCTACGAGAGAACAGCAGGTCAGTGGGTGTTGAGAGGGAGAGAAAGTTCATTGGCCTTTACTAGTTCTATGGTTTTGGCACTTCCACAGCTATGGAACGGCTAAGGTACAGACTGGTACAGTCATCAGGACAATTGCAAGAAATACCAAAGTAAAGGAAAACAACCCCTATACATAATACTGGGGATGTGAAGAATTATGCTGACAACCAACTTATAATTGTTGGTCAGGCTTGTATTATGATGCACTTATGATGAAGTGTCATCTAGACTTGAAACGTTAGCTTGCTCTCCCAGGATGCTGCCTGACCCGTTGTGATCTCCAGCATTTTTTTGTTTTCTATAAGTGACAGCCTTGCTCTGGTGCATTTCCCAAACAATGCCTTCACTAATTAGAGCCAATGCAGTTTGCCTAGCTTTAATCAAAGCTTGGCAGTTAACTGTCTGTTGTCATTGACTGGTATATTCTCCATCGTAATGCCTCTACCAATCAAAGTCCACTTGCTAACCAAATCGAAGTCACATGACACCGGGTTGTAATCCAACAGGTTTATTTGAAACCGTAAGCTTTCAGAGTGCTGCTCCTTCATCAGGTGAAGTCACTTAACCTGAAAAAGGGGCAGGGCTCTGAGAGCTTGTGATTTCAAATAAACCTGTTGGATTATAACCTGGTGCCATGTGACTTCTGACTTTATGCAGCCCAGTCAGATACCAGCACATCCATATCACTTACTAATCAATCAGCAGTCTTCTCTCATTCAATATAAACATTGTTTTCCTTTTACTTTTGTGTTTCTTGAGAGTTGTCCTGATGAGTATAAGCTGAAAAGCTTCCATGAAGTGTGTCTTTTCTCAGCAATACTTGATTTCTGTACTACCAAACAATTGCTTTCATACTCCCTTACATGTCTTCAATAGAATGGTAGTTGTTTACTGAACACCTTTTTCTGTTTGTCCTCTCTCAATCGCAATTCCCCACTAAGGGCTGACTTCAAAGCCCCTTTTTTGGAATTCTGGCCACTGCCTGTTCTTAGCCACAGTTCTTTAGACATTTCAAAATCCTAAACCATTAGGATGTCAACTTTGAGGAATCAAGGGTTCCAAAGAAATAATTGAGTGCCTTTGAAGTTCATCCTCCAGTCTGTTTTTTCTCTCTGAAGTTAGAACTCTCATACCTCGAATTTCTGTTTGCTAAGTTTTGACGTTTCAAGAGTCTTTGCATGTTTAGATCATCTTCCTGTAATCAATTTAAAGCTTACTGCTATACAGTCAGACAACTTTCAGCAGCCTTTTATTTGCATGTTATGCTTGGTTAGTCAGAATAGTTTTTGTTTCTAGAAATGTATAATGTCACATAACAAATCCGTTGTTCATGGCAGATGTTAAAATCGCAAGTTAGGGTATACTTTGACCTCCCTTCTCACAGATAGTTTAACTCACTGTATGGCAATGTAATCTTACAGCACATCGGTAACTGCTTTCCATTTCCATGCAGTTACTGCAAAAAGTGCATTACTCTCTCAGAAATTGGGTGACTATTGTAGAATCATGGAATCCCTACAGTGTGGAAGCAGGCCATTCAGCCCGTTGTGTCCACACCAACTATCTGAAGAACATCCTTTCAGACCCATCCCCTCTACCTTATCCTTGTAATCCTACATTTCCCATAGCTAATCCACCTAGCCTGCGCATCCCTGAATTGACAATTTCGCATGACCAATCCACCTAACCTGCACATCTTCGAACTGTGGGAGAAAACTGGAGGAAACCCACACAGACACGGTTAGAACATGCGAACTCCACACGGACAGACTAGGGAACACTTTGAGAGTTTTCTGTTTGTCTAGGTTTAAACACAAAAGAGTTTTACCATAAACTTATATGTCATTAAATCATATCATGGGTCATGTGCAATCGAGCAACATGAGCCATCTTCCACCCTTCTTTATTTAAATGCATATCCGTTTACTTTCTTCTGTCCAGCACTTCCTTAAAAGCTCCAATTCTATCCACCTCAATACACTGTGTGGTAAATGGATCCACATTTAAATCAGTTCCTCTCAAGAAGTTAACTTGAATTCCATATTGGATTTATTAGTGACTTGCTTGTATTGATGCTTCTATGCTTTTAAAAGTGTACCTTGTGATGCTGCTTGTGACAAACCAGGAAATAAACATTTGTGATTTTGCCCTTGTTGGAATCTGAGAAACATTGGAAATTAGGGGTCATTATTGGCAAATGTATTCCTATGTCTTGAGTGCCAATTTGCAAAAGCATGACCAAGTTTATGTATAAACAGGCTTCCCATACAATATAAATATTGTGCACTCAGCCTATTTTACTGGAATTAAGGAGACAAACTTCAAGTAGCTGCTTATAAACTATAGAGGAGGTTAAATAAGATCCTGACAGTGCTGACACGAAAAACAAAGTCAATCTCCCTTCTTGTTCATTCTAAGGTTTTGCAAATAGGTTTGCCCTTTTGACATTTGAGAATTTCAATTCTTGGTTCATTCCATCAGCTTCGGCTACCCAGATACATAAAGGTTTATCAGCTAGGTGAAAACGTGCTGTTTCCCTTAAAAGCACAGTTCTGACTGCAGCCCCAAGTCACTGTGTCTTTTTGAGGAAATTTGATCCTTAATCCTTTGATCCAATGGGGAATGCTTGTGGTCTTGGTTCTTGAGATACCTAAGACGACCAAAGTTTGACGTCTATACTTGAAGTCCAATGACGATGTTGAACCCAAGGTTAGAGGTAACTCCATTAGTGAATAACTTCATAGTTAACAAATATGATTGCTTTGTATGTAAAAGAATGAAGAGAATTTAGAAAGAAAAGAAACTGCAGCATCTTCAAAAAGGAAAGAAAGATTCTGACCAAACTGCTGCAAAATATAACAATTTAGCAAAAGCATTAAACTCTTAACGGAATTTTCTCATAGTGCCTTTGTGGGAATTAATGGAAAGCCTTATGTATTATCCAACTGTATTCTGGACATCCTGGAAATAACTGAGATATCTGATCTGTCTTTGTCTGATGTTAAATTGTAGTGCAGCTTACATTAAATTCCATCTAAAGTGAAATATTCTAATTAAAGTCATACCTAAGGGCGTTTCAGTTAAGATAACACAAGCTTTGCTTAACTGAGTTTTCATGATGATTATGGTTAATAAAGGGGTGACACAATTCTGAATGAATACAAATGTTAATGATAGTTCTACTATGATCGTATGTGAGAGGACATGTAAGGAAGGATGAGGATATATGCCAAAAAGGAAAGGAGATGAATCTGAAGCCATTCACCTCAGCAATGAAAAGGGTGAAGAAGAGAATGAGGAAAAACATTGCAATCAAGAATAAAGCAGTCTGTTGAGAAGCAAAGGTAGAGGAGATCATGGGTCAAAATCCTGGACCTCCCTCCCAAGGTAAAGTCACATCATCCCAGAGGATGCTAGGGTTCTCCCTCATTAGAAAGATACACCTGAGCCCTTCATGGTATAATCAACCAGTGCAGATGTTGAAGCCATGCTGTTGGCATCATCTGCATTGCAAATCAGCCATCCAACTAACTGAGCTAACCAATCTGTTCCCTCTGGTTCTTCATTGTTTTAGGGGCGGGAACAATTTCTCCCTGTCTACTCAATCGAGCCCTCTCATGACTTTGAAAACTTTGACAAGTTCAACATGATCTCCTTGCACTTATATTCTATGTCCCTCTTAATAAAACTGATAATGGTTTATGTTTTATTAATTGATTTCTCAACCTGTCCTGCCAGTGATCTGTTCAAATGTTCACCATGGTCCTTCTGCTCCTCCAAATCCCTTTTGTATCATAACCCCTATTGTATATTGTCATTCAATGTTGTTCGTACCAAAATGCATCACCTCTCATTTCTTTGTATTGAACCTCATCTGCCACCTATCTGTCCACTCCACCAACTTGTCAATGTTCTTTTGAAGTTCTACACAATTGCCCTCACTGTATAAACTGCTTCCAAGTTTTACAGCATCTGCAAACTTTGAAGTTGAATCCTGCACCACAAGATTAAAGCATTAACAAAATTAGAGATTGCTAGAAAAGCTCAGCAGGTCTTACAGCATCTGTGGAGTGAGATCAGGGTTAAGGCTTCAGGCCAAGTGACCCTTCCTCAGAACCATTATTTTGTGTTGACAAAAAGCAAGGACCCCAAGACTGACTCCTGGGGATCTCCATGGCAAAATAAATCCATTGACTGTTACTGTATTTTCTATCTCTCACCCACTTTGTATCCACATTGCTACTGCCCCTATTATTCCATGAGCTACAACTTTCCTCATATGTCTGTTTACTTTCCATTTTTGGAAGAATTGGGAGATTTGCTTTAACAATGCTGCGAAGCAGAGGTCCACAATGTAAACAGTCTCCATGCAGACGAGCTTTTTGTCAAAACGTCAACAGCCTTTTCAACCGGAGGACAATTTGCTGAGATCATTTGCAATTTGGGATTCTTGGGTTTGGTCTGATGTTTGCATTACAAAAACATTTCACAACACATCTCTTTAACACCATTCAGAATTAATTTTTTTTCTAATTATTTTTTGTATTTAACTTAAATGACTCCCTTTTTATTACTCTGATGATCATTAGAAACATGATGTTTGCCTCAGCATAACACTTCATAATCTTAAAGGAAAGGCGATCCTTGATTTCCAAATATTCAATTTACTAACTCATACATATGAATGAGATCCCTATTTGTATTTGTTTCAAAGATTCGACATTCAAATGTTTGTTCGTACCTCCAAACAGGTATTTTATATTATACTGCATTGTACTGTGTTCCGACCTGCATGCAAATCACAACTCTCTGGTATTTATGATACTCATGGAGAGGGATAGGAGCAGACAATATGGGAAAGTTTTTAACTGGGGGAGGGGGAGTTACAGCATTATTAGGCAGGAACTGGGGCGCCTAAATTAGGAACAGATGTTTTCAGGAAAATGCACAACAGAAATGTGGAGGTTGTTTAGGGAGCACTTGCTGATAGTGCTGGACAGGTTTGTCCCACTGAGGCAAGGAAGGGATGGTGGGGTGAAGGAAACTTGGATGATAAGGGATGTGGAACATCTAGTCAAGAGGAAGAAGGAAGCTTACTTAAAGTTGAGGAGACAAGGATCAGAGAGGGCTCTGAAGGGTTACAAGGTAGCCAAGAAGGAAGTGACAAATGGACTTAGGAAAGCTAGAAGAGGACATGAAAAAGCTTTAGGATTAAGGAAAACCCAAGATATTCTGCACTTATGTGAGGAACAAGAGGATGGTCAGAGTGAGGGTAGGGCCGATCAGGGATAGTGGAGGGAACTTGTGCCTGGAGTCGGAGGAGATAGAGAAGGTCATTAATGAATACTTTGCTTCAATATTCACTACTGAGAGGCATCTTGTTGTTTGCGAGGACAGCATGAAACAGGCTGATATGCTCAAACAGGTTGATGTTAAGAAGGAGGATATGCTGAAATTTTTGAAAAACATAAGGATAGAAAGGTCCCCTGGGTCTTACGGGATATACCCAAGGTTACCACAGGAAGCAAAGGAAGAGATTGCTGCTCCTTTGGTGATGATCTTTGCATCCTCACTTTCCACTGGAGTGGTGCCACACGATTGGAGGATGACAACTGTTATTCCCTTGTTCAAGAAAGGGAATAAGGATAATCCTGCGAATTACAGACCAGTCGGTCTTACATCTGTGGTGGGCAAAGTTCCTCACTTTCCACTGGAGTGGTGCCACACGATTGGAGGATGACAACTGTTATTCCCTTGTTCAAGAAAGGGAATAAGGATAATCCTGGGAATTACAGACCAGTCGGTCTTACATCTGTGGTGGGCAAAGTATTGGACAGGATTCTGAGAGACAGGATTTATGATTACTTGGAAAAGCATAGTTTGATTAAAGATAGTCAACATGGCTTAGTGAGGGGCAGGTCATGCCTCACAAACCTTATTGAATTCTTTGAGGATGTGACAAAGACTTTGATGAAGGTAAAGCAGTGGATGTGCTGTACATGGATTTTGCCAAGGCCTTCGATAAGATTCCCCATGGTAGGCTCATTCAGAAAGCAAGGAGGCATAGGATACAGGGAATTCTGGCTGTCTGGATACAGAATTGATTGATCCCTAGAAGACAGAGGTTGGTGGTAGATGGAAAGTATTCAGCCTGGAGCTCGGTGACCAGTATTGTTCTACAGGGATCTGTTCTGGGACCTCTGCTCTTTGTGACTTTTATAAATGACTTAGATGAGGAAGTGAAAGGTAGGCTAGTAAGTTTGTTAATGACACCAGTTTGGTAGAATGGTAGATAGTGTGGAAGGCTGTTGTAGGTTGCAATGAGATATTGACAGGATGCAGAACTGGGCTGACAAGTGTTAGTGGAGTTCAACCTGGAAAGCGTGAAGTGATTCATTTTGGAAGGTTGAATTTGAATGCAGGATACAGGGTTAAAGGTGGGATTTTGGCAGTAACAGAGGGATCTTGGGGTTCATGCCCATCGATCCCTCAAATTGCCACCCAAGTTCATAGGATTGTTAAGGATGCGTTGGCTCTCATTAACAGAGGCATTGTGTTTAAGAGCCGTGAGGTTATGCTGCAGCTCTATGGAGTTCTGGTTAGACCATATTTGGAATATTGTGTTCAGTTCTGGTCACCTCATTATGGGAAAGATGTGGAAGTTTTAGAGAGAGCACAGAAGAGATTTACCAGGATGTTGCGTGGACTGGAGCAATTAAAAAAACATTGCTCAGGTATGGGCAGGACTGGCAGCTTAATGCTCCAGGATACAAATGCTACAGGAAGGATAGAAAGGGAGGCAAGAGAGGAGGGAGAGTGGCATTTTCGATAAGGGATAGCATTACAGCTGTGCTGAGGGAGGATATTCCTGGAAATACATTCAGGGAAGTTATTTAGGTGGAACTGAGAAATAAGAAAGGGATGATCGCCTTATTGGGATTGTATTATAGACCCCGCAATAGTCAGATGGAAATTGAGAAACAAACTTGTAAGGAGATCTCAGCTATCTGTAAGAATAATAGGGTAGTTATGGTAGGGGATTTTAACTTTCCAAACATAGACTGAGACTGCCATAGTGTTAAGGGTTTAGATGGAGAGGAATTTCTTAAGTGTGCACATGACAATTTTCTGATTCAGTATGTGGATGTACCTACTAGAGAAGGTGCAAAACTTGACCTACTCTTGGGAAATAAGGCAGTGCAGGTGACTGAGGTGTCAGTGGGGGAGCACTTTGTGGCCAGCAACCATAATTCTATTTGTTTTAAAATAGTGATGGAAAAGGATAGACCAGATCTAAAAGTTGAAGGTCTAAATTGGAGAAAGGCCAATTTTGATGGTATTAAGCAAAAACTTTCGAAAGCTGATTGGGGGCAGATGTTCGCAGGTAAAAGGACGGCTGGAAAATGGGAAGCCTTCAGAAATGAGATGACAAGAATCCAGAGAAAATATATTCCTGTCAGGGTGAAAGGGAAGGCTGGTAGGTATAGGGAATGCTGGATGATGAAAGAAATTGAGGGCTTGGTTAAGAAAAAGAAGGAAGCACATGTCAGGTATAGACAGGATAGATCGAGTGAATCCTTAGAAGAGTATACAGAAAGTAGGAGTATACTTAAGTGGGAAATCAAGAGGGCAAAACGGGGACATGAGATAGCGTTAACAAATACAATTAAGAAGAATCCAAAGGGTTTTTACAAATAAATTAAGGACAAAAGGGTAACTAGGGAGAGAATAGGGCCCCTCAAAGATCAGCAAGGTGACCTTTGTGTGGAGCCACAGAAAATGGGGGAGATACTAAATGAATATTTTGCATCAGTATTTACTGTGGAAAAGGATATGGAAGATATAGATTGTAGGGAAATAGATGGTGACATCTTGCAAAATGTCCAGATTACAGAGGAGGAAGTGCTGCATACCTTGAAACGGCTAAAGGTGGATACATCCCCAGGACCTGATCAGGTGTACCCGAGAACTCTGTGGGAAGCTAGAGAAGTGATTGCTGGTCCTCTTGCTGAGATATTTGTATCATCGATAGTCATAGGTGAGGTGCCGGAAGACTGGAGGTTAGCAAACATGGTGCCACTGTTTAAGAAGGACGGTAAAGACAAGCCAGGGAACTATAGACCGGTGAGCCTGACCTCGGTGGTGGGCAAATTGTTGGAGGGAATCCTGAGAGACCGGATGTACTTGTATTTGGAAAGGCAAGGACTGATTCTGGATAGTCAACATGGCTTTGTGCGTGGGAAATCATGTCTCACAAGCTTGATTGATTTTTTAGAAGAAGTAACAAAGAAGATTGATGAGGGCAGAGCAGTAGATGTGTTCGACAAAGTTCCCCAATGGGACACTGATTAGCAAGGTTAGATCTCATGGAATACAGGGAGAACTAGCCATTTGGATACAGAACTGGCTCAAAGGTAGAAGACAGAGGGTGATGGTGGAGGGTTGCATTTCAGACTGGACGCCTGTGACCAGTGGAGTGCCACAAGGATCGGTGCTGGACCCTCTACCTTTTGTCATTTACATAAATGATTTGGATGCGAGCATATGAGGTACAGTTAGTAA
>NC_057722.1:72212334-72218918 GCF_004010195.1 Chiloscyllium plagiosum | reverse complement strand
AGGATAAATAGACAAAGTCTTTTCCCTGGGGTGAGGGAGTTCAGAACTAGAGGGCATAGGTTTAAGGTAAGAGGGGAAAGATATAAAAGACACCTAAGGGGCAACTTTTTCATGCAGTGTGGTACGTGTATGGAATGAGCTTCCAGAGGATGTGGTAGAGGCTGGTACAATTGCAACATTTTAAAGGCATTTGGATGGGTATATGAATAGGAAGGGTTTGGAGGGATATGGGCCGGGTGCTGGCAGGTGGGACTAGATTGGATTGGGATATCTGGTCAGCATGGACGGGTTGGACCGAAGGGTCTGTTTCCATGCTGTACATCTCTGTGACTCTATGACTCTATGCCTGTGGATCAGAATCTGGTGGGACTAAGTCTCATGCAATGACCTCCACTCATGATCTGAGAGAGCAACGCAGTACAGAGGTGTACTACACTGTTGGATATGCTGTCCTTCAGATAAAATAGCACTATGCCAGATTGTCAGCCAACAATCTTTCCTCAGATACAGCAATGCCAATACAGCAGCTAGGCATTCCTATCTTTACTAATACCAGAGACCTTACCACAAATCCTTCAATTCTTATTTTGCATTGAAAGTACACTGTGCTGAATTATTTTTTACGCAGTCCTGGAACATGTATTTACTATTACTTGTGACATCAGCACAATACTTCATTGTCCTTGGTCCTGATCTGTTTCAAGAAATGTAAGCATCAGCACAATTCTATTGTCTCATTATTTTATTTAGTAAACTTATTAACAAATTATTGTGGTGTGACTGACAAAGGGTCAAGACACATGTAATTTTAAATTGCACCATGGTGGATTAGAAATACAAAATCTTTCTAGGAAAATGATCATAGGCTGGTTTTCTATGCACAATGTTTAGATATTAAACTGGAGAGGGTTCAGAAAAGATTTACCAGGATATTGCTGGGAATTGACCCAAGTCACCTCTGATTTCTCATTATGCTGGAAATGAAGCTTGAATGTTCTCACACCATTAATAAGGTAGTAAATTAGCTAATACTCATTTGTTTTTGCTAGAAATAAATTTGTGAAACACCTCATTTTTGCCTAAACTCTTGCAGACAAAACATTCACATTATTCACAATCTTCAGTCAGAAGTGCCAGTTGGATGATCCATCTCGGCTTCCTCTAGTGGTCCCCAGCATTACAGATCCCAGTCTTTAGCAAATTCAATTCACTCCACTTGATAAACAAGAAATGGTTGGAGACATCGGATACTGCAAAGACCATGGGTCCTGTCAAAATTCCAGCAATAGTACTGCTCCAGAACCTACCGTACCCCTAGCCAAGCTGTTCCAGTACAGTTACAACACTGGCATCTACCAGACAATGTGGAACATTGCCCAGGTATGTCCTGTACATAAAAAGCTGGACAAATCCAACCCAGCCAATTACTGCCCCATCAGTGCACTCTTGACCATCAGTAAAGTGATGGAAGGTGTCATCAACAGTGCTATCAAGCAGCAGGTGCTCAGCAATAACCTGCTCACTGATGCTCAGATTGGGATCTGCCAGTGCCACTCAGCTCCTGACCTCATTACAGCCTTTGTTCAAACGTAAACAAAAAAGCTGAATTCCAGAGGTGAGAGAAAGTGACAGCCCTTGACATCAATAGCACATTCAACTACATGTGGTATCGAGAAGCCGTAGCAAAACTGGAATAAATGAGTATCAGGGGGCAAACTCTTCACTGGTTAGAGTCATACCTAACACAAAGGAAGATGGTCATGGATGTTGGAGGTCAGTTATCTCAGCTCCAGGACAAGTCTGCAGGGGCTCCCCAGGATAGTATCTTTGGCCAACCATCTTCAGCTCCTTCATCAATGAGCCTCCCTCAATCATAAGGTCAAAAGTGAGGATGTTTGCTAATAATTGCACAATGTTCCTCAGATGCTGAAGCAGTCCAGTTCAAATGGAGCAAGAGGTGGATAATATCCAGGCTTGGGCTGACAAGTGGCAAGTAACATTCATGCCACACAAATGCCAGGCTATGACCATCACCAATAAGAAGCAATCTAACCACCACCCTTTGACACTCAGCGCTGTTACCATCATTCAATCCCCCACTGTCAACATTCTGGGGGTTATCATTGACCAGAAATTTAACTGGACTCACTACATAAGCATAGTAGCTATAAGAGCAGGTCAGAGGCTGGGAATACTGCAGGAAATAACTTACTTCCTGACACCCCAAAGCCTGTCCGCCATCTACAAGCCACAAGTCAGGAGTGTGTTGGAATACTCCCCACTTGCCTGGATGAGTGCAGCCCCAACCACAATCAGGAAGCTTGACACCATTCAGAACAAACCAGCTCCCTTGATTCACACTACCTCCACAAGCATCCATTCCCTCTGCCACTAATGTTCAGTAGCAGCAGTGTGTACTATGTACAAGATGCACTGCAGAAATTCACCAAAGATCCTCAGACAACACCTTCCAAATCCAATACCACCTCCATCTAGAAGGATATAGGCAGCAGGTAAATGGGCATACCACCACCTGCAAGTTCCCCTCCAAGCCACTCACCATTCTGACTTGTAAATATATCACTGTTCCTTCACTCTCAATTGGGAAAGATCCTGGAATTTCCTCCCTAATGGCATTGTGGGTCAACGCACAGCAGGTGGCCCACAGCAGTTCAAAATGGCAGCTCACCACCACATTCTCAAGGGCAATTAAGGATAAGTAATAAACCCTGGCCAGCCAGTGACACCCATGTTCCACAAATAATTAAATTCCAAGCATTTCCTCATCTATCCTTTCCTCTACAATCCTCCTGCTTCCTTTACAATCGGCTAAATTTATTACCTTTCCCTTGGGTGAGTTTGGAGGCAGGATTGCATTGAATTGGGCTAGAGGTAGGGAGTCTGTCACTTTCCCACATCCAACCCAATGGAGTTTGAGGCATGAAAGACTCAGGGCTGGTCTTACCTGGTTATAGGAAATGACATGGCTGTGGAGTGAGTGTGTCTTGGAGGAAGGAGAGATTTTGACTATGGTGCGCTGGCTATCGTGCTGTAAGGCAGTCTGATCTTTTGTTTACTGAGAAGGTTGTTCCTTTTTATGCTGTAACTCACTGATCAAGGATGAAAAAACTGCACAGAGGCTGGTATCCTGTCACTAAATCACTCTTTATTTACATATGTGCATGAGTTCACACCAGCCAGCTCCTTGACTTAGGAGACCTTCTGACCCTCCTGTTTATATCTGTCAGCCAGGGCTCCCTGACTGGCCCAGGTGAACAACCCCAATAAAGAATCTCATAGTTAATGGGATCCACCTGGCCCTCATTCCAATCATACACGGAGCTCACACTTGAGTTTTTCTTCGGCTCAGTGGTAGCATTCCTACCCAAGTCCTAGCCCCAACTGAAGTCCAGATCACTGAGGGGTAGTATGAATAGACTGTTGCATTGATGGAAGTGCCAGATCTCAGACACAACAATAAACTGAGGACTCAACTACCCTTTTCATTGGTGTAAATTTCATATCCTCTGGACATCTTTAAATAGCTTTTCAGACAATAGCAGGTTTTTGGAGTGTCGCCACTATTATGATTGAAGGGAGGCTTGCAATCAATTTATGTGTAAGATACTTGTGAACAGTATTGAGATAAATGACCGAATAATCAGTTTTAATGGTATCACTTGAAGGATGGACACTGACCAATACATTATCTGCTTTTCTTCAAATTGCGCAATGGAATCATTCATGTACTATCCATCTCAGACAACATCGAGACAGTACTCACTTCATTCTGCACTTAATTCTCGATTTCAATGGCACTTGAGTCCAAGTGCCATGGTTGGTAGATCTGCTTCTGACTGCAGAGCGAGAGTTCTATTGCTCTACCAAGGCTCAGTCAATTTGAAAATAAAGCTTGTCTATAGTTTTGTGATTAAACATCACCATGACTCTGACTGCTGTGATTCATGGCATAAAAATTCTTTTTAATCTTCAGACTTCAAACACAGAACTATTTCAGTGGTGTATATTATCTGACTCCATTTGATCTTTAGTGAATTCTGTATAAAATCTCCCTGTGTCCAGCATTAGAAACACACATGGAATTCAGCCATACCTAGATTAGTATGTCAATTGAAATTGAATTGAATTGAATTAGCTTTATTGTAATATTTGTCCAAAATAAAGCCTCTAACTTCAATGGTGCAAATATCTTAGCGATCCTTCATTGCCTGAGAGAAATTCAATAATACCTGGTCAAAAGAAAGTCTATGAATAATTATAGAACATAGAACAGTACAGCACAGAACAGGCCCTTCAGCCCACAATATTGTGCCGACCATTGATCCTTATGTGAGGTAAACCTAATGTACGAACTCTCAAATTTCTGTGACCATATGCATGTCCAGTAGTCTCTTAAATATCCCCAATGACCTCGCTTCCACAACTGTTGCTGGCAACGCATTCCATGCTCTCACAATTCCCTGCACAAAGAACTCGCCTCTAACGTCCCCTCTATACTTTCCGCCAAACAGCTTAAAACCCCTCGTGTTAACAATTTCTGTCCTGAGAAAAAGTTTCTGGCTATCAACTCTATCTATGCCTCTCATTATCTTGTATACCTCAATTAGATCCCGCCTCTTCTTTCTTTTTGCCAATGAAAAAAGTCCGAGCTCAGTCAACCTCTCTTCATAAGATAAGTCCTCCATTCCCGGCAGCATCCTGGTAAACCTCCCTGAACCCTCTCCAAAGCATCCACATCTTTCTTATAATAAGGCGACCAGAACTGGACACAGTATTCCAAGTGCGGTCTAACCAAAGTTTTATAGATCTCACGACTCTTAAACTCAATCCCCCTGTTAATGAAAGCCAAAATACCATATGCTTTCTTAACAACCCTGTCCACCTGGGTGGCAATTTTAAGGGATCTATGTACCTGCACACCAAGATCCTGCTGTTCCTCCACACTGCTAAGAATCCTGACTTTAATCCTGTACTCAACTTTCAAGTTCGACCTTCCAAAATGCATCACCTCACATTTATCCAGGTTGAACTCCATCTGCCACCTCTCAGCCCATCTCTGCATCCTGTCAATGTCCCGCTGCAGCCTACAACAGTCCTCTATATTGTCAATGACACCTCCAACCTTTGTGTCATCTGCTAACTTGCTAACCCATCCTTCAATCTCCTCATCTAAGTCATTAATAAAAATTACAAAGAGTAGAGGCCCAAGAACAGAGCCCTGTGGAACACCACTCACCACTGACTTCCAGGCAGAATATTTTCCTTCCACTGCCACTCGCTGTCTTCTGTCGACTAGCCAATTCTGTATTCAGACAGCTAAACTTCCCTGTATCCCATTCCTCCTGACCTTCTGAACAAGCCTACCATGGGGAACCTTATCAAATGCCTTACTGAAGTCCATATACACAACATCCACTGCTCGAACCTCATCAACTTGTCTCAAAGAACGCAATAAGATTTGTGAGGCATGACCTGCCCCTCACAAAGCCGTGCTGACTGCCTTTAATCAAGCCATGCTCTTCCAGATGGTCATAAATCCTATCCCTCAGAATCCTTTCTAACACCTTGCAGATGACACATGTGAGACATACTGGTCTATAATTGCCGGGGATTTCCCTATTTCCTTTCTTGAAGAGAGGAATTACATTTGCCTCCCTCCAGTCCTCCGGTATGACTCCGATGGAAAGCAAGGATGCAAAGATCTTCGCAAGCAGCGAAGCAATCACATTTCTCACTTCCCAAAGCAGCCGAGGACAAATCTGGTCTGGCCCTGCCGACTTGTCAATCTTAATGTTTGTCAAAACTTTCAACACATCAGCTTCTTCAATCTCTATCCATTCCAGCATGCTTACCTGCTCCTCAATGGTTTCATTCACTACAAGGTCCTTTTCTTTAGTAAAGACAGAAGCAAAAAAACTCATTTAGGGTTTCCCCTACCTCCTCAGACTCTATACATAAGTTCCCTGTGCTATCCCTGATCGACCCTACTCTTGCTTTGATCATTCTCTTATTCCTTACATACGTTTAAAATGCCTTTGGATTCTCCTTAATCCTTCCTGCCAAGCCTTTTTCGTGCTCCCTCCTAGCTCTCCTCAGAGCATTTTTGAGCTCCTTCCTCGCCTGCCTGTGATCCTCTAGAGCTGAGCAAGACCCTTGCTTCCTCCGCCTTACGTAAGCTGCCTTCTTTCTTTTGACGAGAAGCTCCTCCGCTCTCGTCATCGAAGGTTCCTTTATCTTACCCCTTCTTGCCTGTCTCAGAGGAACACATTTATGCATCACGCACAATAACTATTCCTTAAACAGTCTCCACATGTCTATAGTGCCCTTTCCATGGAACAATTGCTCCCAGTCCATGCTTCCCAACTCACGTCTGATAGCATCATAGTTTCCTTTTCCCCAATTAAATATCCTCCCACTGTGCCTGCTTCTCTCCTTCTCCATAGCTATGTAGAATGTGAGGCAGTTGTGGTCACTATCCCCAAAATGCTCTCCCACCGCAAGATCTGACACCTGCCCCGGCTCATTGCCGAGCACCAAATCCAAAATGGCCTCTCCCCTCGTCG
>NC_057722.1:72201008-72211721 GCF_004010195.1 Chiloscyllium plagiosum | reverse complement strand
GGTAGTAAACCCGAGAACACTACTCTGTTCGTCCTGCTCTGCAGCTTCCAACCTAACTCCCTGAAATCACTTTTTATATCCTCAATACTTTTCCTGGCTGTATCATTGGTGCCAATATGCAACACGATTTCTGGCTGTTCACCCTCCCCTTTCAGAATCTTATACACCCGATCGGAGACGTCCCGGACCCTGGCACCAGGGAGGCAACAAACCTTCCGGGAAAACCAATGCTGACCACAAAATCTCCTGTCAATTTTCCTAACAATCGAGTCTACCAACCACTAGCGCTTTTCTATTCTGCCCCCTTCCCTTCTGGGCCACAGTGTCAGGCTCAGCGCCAGAGAACTGACCACTATGGCTTTCCTCTGGTAGGTCATCCCCCCTAGCAGTGTCCAAAATGATATACTTATTGCTGAGGGGAATGTCCACAGGGGATCTCTGCACTGTCTGTCTGTCCTGTTTCCTCCCCTTGACTGTAACCCATCCATCCTTATTCTGAGCCTCAGGACTGACCAACTGCCGGTAACTCCTCACAATTACCCCCTCAGCCTCCCGAATGATCCGCAATTCATCCAGCTCCAGCTCCAATTCCCTAACACAGTTTTCAAGGAGCTGGAGTTGGGTGCACTTCCCGCAGATGTAGCCAGTGGAGAAGTACCTTCAGGAAGAGGGTAAAAGTAGGGAATTGATTAGGTTCAACTCTCCACAGGCATTAGCTGGGTGCACAGTTCCATCTTGAGCACTGGCACCCGACTTTCAGTGAGTCATCGTCTCCATCCTGGCATCCCTCCAGAGAGAGCGCTGACACTGTGCCATGCGTTGTCTTTGGTCCTGACGGGCTGTGGCTAGGACACTGGCGTGCAAGTGTCTGTCCCTATCCAGCACAGCCTGAGTGCACTGGGTCTGGCTCTCCATGGTAGCTCCCAGCCTGGCCATAGGGTGCTCCTACCTTACCCATCTCTCATTCACTCTCTGTGCTGTGCTCAGCCTCTGAGATCACACCGAGCACGGCTGCGGACTCCCCCAGCTATCACCATCGGAGCTGGTGGTGGTGGGATGGGGAGAGGGGGAGGGGGTGGTATCAGAGGGAGCCTTGCTGAAGCTTCCTCCGAGGAATCGTTTCCTCCTGGTGGATGGTTGTGCCCAGAAGCAGAGAAAAGACAGGAGGAGTGTTACCAGTGGTTCAAAAGGATGTTTCCTGCAGGACATCCTGGTTAAAGTTAAAAATCACACAACACCAGGTCATAGTCCAACAGGTTCAATTGGAAGCACTGGCTTTCAGAACATTGCTCCTTCATCAGGTAATCATGGTGCAGGACAATAACACAGAGAATTTATCGCAAAACATTACAGTGTCATGCAACTGAAATGAAATGTTGAACAAATCCGGATTCCTGGTTAGATTCCCTACAGTACGGAAACAGGCCATTCAGCCCAAAATGTCCACACCATCCCATTCCCCTACATTTAGCCCTGACTAATGCACCTATCATTATGGCCAATTTAGCTTGGCCTATTCTCCTGACCTGCACATCTTTGGGCTGTGGGATGAAACTTGAGCACCCAGAGGAAACCCACACAGACACGGGGAGAACGTGCAAACTCCACACAGACAGTCGCCCAAGGCAGGAATTGAACCCAGGTCCCAGTAGCGGTGAGGCAGCAGTGCTAATCACTGAGCCACCATGCCACCCCATAAGTTAAGTTTTTCATCTTTTAGAATGGGTTGCAGGTTTCGGTTCATTAATATATAAATCCCAGAATTTCTTTTAAGTCACATTTTTGAGATAACTTAAAGTTTTATAAAAATAGATGACATCTCAGCTCAGACAATGCGTTAAAGGTGTGAGGTTAGAGTCTGTCTGTATCCCAATCTTGAGTCAGACTGGTTCTATTTCCAAATAGAATTTATACATTATTACATGGATTGACTGCCTGCATTGACTGCCTGCAGGCTCTGTATCTTTTGAGCAAAATAGAACATATCTGCAAGTGTAATTCTGCAAATAAAAATTCACTCTATAGACTTATATGTGTGTGTGTGTGCATGAGAGAGAGAGTGTATAGTGTAGTGGGGTCACCTACCTGAGCTGAGAGTCACCTTTTTTTCATAAAACCTTAAGTTATCTCGAGAATGTGACTTAAAAGAAGTTCTGGGATTCACATATTAATGAACTGAAACCTGCAACCCATTCTAAAACATGAAAGGTTTAATAATCCAGGTTTGTTCAATATATCATTTCAGTTTCATCACACTGTGATCTTTTGCTATAAATTCTGTGTCTTTTGATCTTAGACTCCACAACCACCTGATGAAGGAGCAGCGCTCCGAAAGCCAGTGCTTCCAAATAAACCTGTGGACTATAACCTGGTGCTATGTGATTTTTAACTTTGTCCACCCCAGTACAACACTGGCTCCTCCACATCATGGCTACCCTGGTTAGAGTCAGCATTGCAGTTCAACAATGAGTGGTACTTACCTGGACATAGATGTTTGAACAGCAACCTCACCTCTCCCCCGCAACCCCCCCCCCCCCCCCCCCCCCCCCACCCCCGCCCCAAAGAAATGATCCCTGCGAAGGTGAGGATTCTGTCCTTGTAGGAGGTTTGGATATGGATATATGGAAAGACCCCCATACCCTCCAACCTACCTGTCATCTCTCCATCCAGTTATAGGAAGTCTTCACCTTCAATGACAGTAAGGATTCCTATGTGTAAGATGCAAGTGTTTGTTTGTTAGCACATATGGAAGCAATGTCTTGAGGTATGCTGAGGGAGAGATGGAGAAGTCAGGACACAGGGCGCACAGGATTCATGGCGTGGGAAATTGGGGGTCAGGTGAGTGAGTGCGGGTAGGTGGTTTCATCAGTTCTGAGGAAGGGTCACTTGACCCAAAATGTGAACTCTGATTTCTCTCCACAGATGCTGCCAGACCTGCTGAGCTTTTCCAGCAATTTCTATTTTTGTCTTTGATTTACAGCATCAGCCGGTCTTTTGGTTTTTACTTAGGATTTTTAAAATATTGTATCATGGGATGTGAACATCGCTGGCTGGCCAGGATTTACTGCCCGTCCTTAGCTGCCTTTGTGAAGGTGGTGGTGAGCTATCTGTTTGAACTGTTACACTCCACGTCCTGTAGGAAGACCCACAAGAGGAGGGAAGGACTTCCAGAATTTATGAACGAGTGACAGTGATGGGGAGTAACAGTGATGGTATCTGCTGCCTTTGTCCTTCTAGATGGAAGTGGCCATGGGTTTTGAAGGTGTCTGAGGATCTTTGGTGAATATCTGCAATGCACCTTGCAGATAGTACACATTGCTGCTAGTGAGCGTTGCTGTTGGAGGAAATGAATGTTTGTGAATGTGGTGTCAATTAACCATGCTGCTTTGTCCTGGATGGTATCAAGCCTCTTGAATATTGTTGGAGCTACACCCATCCAGGCAAACTGTCCTCACTGCTTGCAGGACCAAGCAGGGCAGCTGCCAAATGCCGGTGCTGCTCCACGTGAGCAGCAGGCATTCAACAATAGTGTGGACATTAGGAATGATGGTCTGTGGGTAGATATTGGGCAGCAAGGTGGCTCAGTGGTTAGCACTGCTGCCTCACAGCACCAGTGTCCCAGGTTCAATTCGGACAACTATCTATGTGGAGTTTGCACATTCTCCCCGTGTCTGCGTGGGTTTCCTCCTGGTACTTCGGTTTCCTCCCACAGTCCAAAGATGTTAGATGAATTGGCCATGCTAAATTGCCCCTAGTGTTAGGTGCATTAGTGAGAGGGAAGTGGGACTGGGTGGGTTACTCTTCGGAGGGTTGGTGTGAACTTGTTGGGCTGAAGGGCCTGTTTCCACACTGTAGGGAATCTAATCGAATCTAATCTAATATCCATGATTCCTTCCAGTGCATGATAAAATGGCTTAGAAATCAAATGTGACAAATGGCACAGGGATGGAAACAGCAATGAGTGCAGTCTGGTAAGATCCAGTGCGAATATTCACTCAGCTTCCTGGTAAGAATCTCTCCACCCAACTCGTTGTAAGTTGTAATTAGCCAAAAAAACCTATACGATCCCCGCTTAACACATTCCCTTGGAATGGGCTGTTACAGCATTGTCAACGACTTTATTGCTAGTGGACTGGCCACAGTCATTAAATTTATTCTTCAATACTTCAATAAATTCATGGCTTCATTTGTCCTGAATTTCTGGTTTAACCTACTAAACAGTATACCACTGATTCTGATGATTAGAATTGACATTTGAGGGAAAGTTTGGGGATCTAAAAACCAATATTAGGCCATCAAATCCTGCTGGTTCTTTCATTTTCACTCAAAAACTAATGAATCCAATTTCATGGTAAGTTAGAGCAATTTCTAAGGATTGTATAAGAAATGCAAGGAAATATCTTGCCTTCACAAAGGATCTTTCACAACATCAAGATGTTGAGATTCAAGGACCAGCACCCAGTTGCTTTGTTCATGTGAAATATATGTTCAACAAAAATTGCTTATATTTTCACTTTCACATTAGATTGGGAATGCATATGCACACAATATTATGAAACTATATGAACACACACTCAAGACTGGAGTCTAGGTTAAGGGAAAGCTGAAAAGTTCTAAACATTAAAGTGATAGAACAATGCATTCAAATGTGAAAGAACTTCAAGATCAAGAGTTGTTTTTGAATTGCACCTTGGAGTAGGGTAGACTTTAACCCAGACTTACAAGCTCAGAAGTAGGGATACTACCACAGCACCATAAGAGACCCTTTGCATTTGGTATTTCCAGGCAGGCTCCCATTCAGGTATGAATCAACTTAGTTTCAGAAATCAGACAAGATTGGGTGTTTTGGTTGGAACAAATTCCAGTGCATCCATCGTACATTAATGATTCCCTGAAAGGGCGTCTTCTGTCTGAGATACTCTGCCCCTGGTGTCAATGATCTACTAGCCTGGTTCATTGTCGTTGAGACCAACTACACAACTATACGATCGTCATTCAGGGAGGTTAAACCAGCTGCTCAGGAAGTTGTAGGCAATGCTAATCCTGTACAGACATGTAAATGCAATGCTGCACATTCCCCCTTCATGTTGTTTGATTAATTAAATTGAACTGGAATCCAGGGCTAGGGAGTGATGTGAGTTGCTTCAACATAATTCTTTGAAATTTGCATAACAGGTAGACAGAGTGGTTAAGAAGGTGCCTAGCACACTTGCCTTCATTGTTCAGCCCTTTGAGTATAGGAGTTGGGATGGCACGTTGAGATTGTACAGGATGTTGGTGAGGCCTGTTTGAAGCACAGTGTGCACTTCTGGCCACCCTGTTATAAGAAGGATAGTATTAAACTGAAGAAGGTGTAGGAAAGGTTTACAAGGTTGGTGCCAAGAATGGAGGGTTTGAGATGTAAATATAGGTTGGAAAGAATGGAACTTTTTCAATGAAGTGTATGAAGTTGCAGGGTGACCATATTGAGGCTTATAAAATCATGAGAGGCACAGATAATGTGATTAACAAGGGCCTTTTCCCTTGGATGGGGAAATTCAAAACTAAGGGGTACATTTTTAAGGTGAGAAGAGAAAAATTTAAAAAGGACATGGAGGACAATGCTTCTACACAGAGAGTTGTTTGTGTGTGGAATGAACTGCCAGAGAAACTGATGGATGCAGGTACAGTTACAACATTTACAACACATATGGATAAGTTCATGAATAGCAAAGGTTTGGGGGATAAGGGCTAAATCCAGGCAGGAGGAACTAGTTTAGTTTAGGAACATCGTTGGCATGGACTATTTGAACCAAAGGGTCTGTTTCTATGCTGTATGACTCTATGTTTCTATAAGAGTTGCAAGTTGAAAGAGTATATATTAGATGTTGTGGATAGGCTGAAGTGGTCTCCAAATGTATGTTGAATGTTGATGCAGCTGCTTGTAGAGACTATTTCATCATTGTGCCCTTTGTGTGTTTGAAGCACGTTCACCAAAGAGGAATAAGTCTTAAAAGCAGAAAATCGATGAGTTTTAAGGTTTGAAAGAGGGGGTAAATCCAATGGCAATCTATCCACCCCCTACCTTTCCACCGCCCCCACCTGTTTCCCCAGCGACTCACACAGCATTTGGTCAAGATTAGAGTGGTGCTGGAAAGCTCAGCAGGTCAGGTAGCAACTGAGGAGCAGGAAAATCGATGTTTCGGCAAAAGCCCTTCATCAGGCAACATTGGGTGATCCACCCACCATGGGGCAGGATTTAATGAGTCGAGGGAGAGCTTCAAATGAAGAGTTCTGCCTGGCAGGTGTCTTGCTGCATGGGTTGTTGCTGGTTCAGGTGAGGAGCCTTCCTTAACAAGCGCCTGGGCCCTTTTGAGAGCCCCCAAGATGTTATCCCTTCCCCACCTTTGGTCTCCCAGGACCGCCATGACCCTCCATGGCCCCTCAACAGTCCCACTATGGAGCACAGCAAGTGGTCTAGGTGCTTCACAAGCCTCTATCCAGCACTGAATGCCTTGTCAAGCCCCAAATGTAGGGGCTGGCTGTGGCCATTCCCCTTGGCAGTGCTGCTAGTACTGCAGAAATGCCCACCTTTGATTGGCTGGATCTCTGTGTTCCTGGCCTTGAGGCAACTTGTAAACTTTGTTTTTTCTATACTCATGTCTGTACATGTGCCAATCAAGATCATTCCAATTCTAATTCTAAAAAGACTCACCTCTGGTCGATTAAAGGGCAATTGGCCCTGACATGGGTGTGAGATAGCCATTCCTCTGCTAGCTGGGGTTCACACCTTACCAACATTTTAGCTGAAGGCTACAGGAAGGTGCGGGTGTGGGGAGGCTGATAGAGACCCTGTCACAAACTCCAAACTTAATGAATGAGTGAATAACCACCAACAACGTTTCTCATCCACAGTGTTTGCCTTGCACATTAGTGTTTACACATTCTCTCCATTATTAGTTTCCTTTTGTTTGCAATGTCAACAGTCCGATCAGATGTAAATCCGGTCAGAGGTTCATAAGAAGAATCTGCTTAGACAGGTCTGATTCGAGACAACATCATTCTTTTGGCACGTACATAGGTAACCTGTATCGTCTTGTTTGCCATGATTTCGAGTTAACTGCACCAACCAGTTTAGCTCTTTCCTATCTGGTTTGTTATATGCTCACAGCCCACCAGCTCACTGATATCCTGTTGACCCCATTCCCAGCTGCCCCCACTCCACCCACAAAAACCTCCACCACGTTCACGCCTTTTTGCTTCTAACGTCTTCACTCCAACAGCACAGCCGGTGGGTTATAGACAGGTTAAATGAAAAGAGAAACATAGCAGATGTAACATAATCTGAGAAAATGTTAGGTTATACACTTTAGCAGGTAGTATGTAGGAGCTGAATATTATTGCAATGGAGAAAGATGTAGAAAGCTGCAGCGCAGAGGAATTTTAGAGTCCTCAACAATAAAGCTTGCATCCAAGTGTGGCAAGAAATGGGAAACACAGATGGAATGCTTTATTTCAAAGGGAATGGTGTTTAAAAGTAGGGAGGTTTTAGCTAAAACTATAGAACAGACTAGACAGACCACAACTGGCATGCTGTGAACAGTTTTATCTAAGGGATGATACACTGCCATTGGAGGCAGTCTCGTGAAGTTTCATTAGACTGATGCCAGGTATGGAGGGACTGTCTTCTGAGGAGATGTTGAGTGGGTTGGGTCTGTACTCACTGGAATTTAGAAGGATGAATGGTGACTTTATTGAAACATATAAGATTCTTAAAGGATTTGACAATGCAGACGCGGAAAGGTTTGAGGGAGAGTCTAGATGAATAATCTCACCGTAAATAGTTACATATTTAAGACAGAGATGTGGAGGAATTTCTTATATTGGAAGGTTGTGAGTCTGTGGAATTCGTTACGACAGAGGGCAGTCGAAGGCTGACATTATGTATATTCAAGTCTGAGACAGACAGATTTTGATTCAATAAACTGAACTGGAATCGCCATATAAATACAGTGGGCTATAAAAGCAGGTGAGAGGCTAGGAATCCTGCAGTGACTAACTCATCTCCTGACTCCCCAAGCCTGTCCCCTAAGTACAATGGACACATCAGGAGTAAGTGTCTAACAGCTTCTGTCTAATGTATCCAGGGTAACGAACCATCTAAGTAAGACTTCAACTAACTTGAAGTCAGAAAACTTTTCAGAGTATTCCAGGAAACAGGGGAATTGCCTAACAGAAGCTTAATCATCCAAGGTCATTCCCTTGGTAGGTTGAGTTATAACTACAGACCATCAAGGAACTGTAAAATAAGGGCCACAATTGGTTTGAAGACTTTGAACTTCATACAAGAGATGATTGCTGATGTTAACAATATTGGGCAACAGCAGGAGGTTGATGGATTATGGTTCTATAGAATTGAGGCCAGCTATTTCAATCACATCTGCCATTCTTGTCTAATTTGGTTTACCTGTGACTTCAGGCCTTTAGCAAGTAACTGATTCTTCACTGCCCTCTGAATTGGCTGAGCAAGCCATTCTGTTTGTATCAAACTGGTGCAAAAATTGGCAAGAAGGCCCTGGGAGCCCTTAGCTTCATGTCATCAAGTCAAACATGGGCAAGGATACCTCCTGCTGATTGCCACCCACTGCACACCTTGCCCGATGAATCAATACTCCTAGATGTTTATTGGCACGTGGATGAAGCTTTAAGAGTGGCAAGGGCTCAGAATACACTCTAGATGGAGGACTTCAATATCTATCTGGACTGCTAGCTAAGGTGGCTGGTTCCTAAAGGACTTGGCTATTAGCCTTTATCTACGGCAGGTGATGAGAGAACCAATGTGAAGGGAAAGCCAACTTGACCCCATCCTCAATAAACTATCTGTTGCGAGATGGACTTTGCGAGGGGCATCGTACCAGGGCTCAGTGGTTAGCACTGCTGCCTCACAGCACCAGGGTCCCAGGTTCAATTCCAGCCTTGGGGAACTGTCTGTGTGGAGTTTGCACATTCTCCCGATGTCTGCGTAGGTTTCCTCCGGGTGCTCTGGTTTCCTCCCACAGTCCAAAGATGTGCAGGTCAGGTGAATTGGCCATACTAAATTGCCCATAGTGTTAGGTACATTAGTCAGAGAGTAATGGGTCTGGGTGGGTTACTCTTTGGAGGATCGGTGTGGACTTGTGAGGACGAAGGGCCTGTTTCCACACTGTAGGAAATCTAATCTAATCTAATCATGACAGTATTGGTGGGAGTGGGAGTGGCCACTCTGTAGTCACTATGGAGATAATGTCCAATCCTCACTGATACCCTCCATCATGTTGCATTGGGGGTGGGGGTGCTGGTGCTGGTGAAGGTGATGGCCTAGTTGTATTATCGTTGGACTGTTAATCCAAAGACTCAGGTAATGTCTGCGGATCCTGGTTCAAATCCTGTCACAGTATTTGGTCAAATTTGAATTCAATAAAAGTCTGGAATTAAGAATCTGACGATGATCATGAATCCATTACCAATTGTCAGGAAAAAAACCCATCTGGTTCAATAATGTCCTTTAAGGAAGGAAACTACCATCCTTACCTGGTCTGGCTTACAAGTGACTCTAGACCCACAGCAATGTGGTCTATGCTTAACTGCCCTGTGGGCAATTAGAGATAGACAATGAATGTTGGTCCAACCAACAACACCCTCAGTCCATGCATGAATAGTAGTACCACAGTGCTAAAGGATATAGACTCAGAACAGATACAGCAGCTCAACACTGTGCAACCATGGAGTGATGTAGGCCTCCAGTAGCATTATAATTGTATTCAGCAACAATCTGCAACATTATGGCCCAGCATATCCCCCACCCTCCTATTACCAACAAGCCAGGAGATCAACCCTGTTCCAAGTACAATAGAGTTGCCAGGGCAACACCAGATATATCTTAATGAAAATATGAGGTGTCACATATTTGGAGAACATTGGAATCAGCTTGCTGCAATACTCTTCTCACTCCACTCAATATCCTAAATTTGAACTTCCTCATTTTTCCTTCCTGTCAAAATCCTGTAATTGCTTCCCAAACAGCTCTCTGGATCCCCGACAGAGGGATGCCGGGGTTCAGAAAAGGGCTGCACCCCCAGTTTTTCAGGGAATTGCTAAGCAAATGTTGGGCCTGTCAGCGATGTTCATATCCTGTAATAGAACAAAAATACTCCAGTGATGGTGAATGCTGTAATCTTCATCGTCATGTATTTGATCTGGAAACTGTCCATTGCAATCAGCTGGGTTCTTATCTACAACAAACCAAGCTCTGGGCTTCATTGCTAAAGACTTTTAGCTTTAAGGCAGTGAAGTTAAGTTAAACTTTTATAGGACATCAATTCCACAATACTTAGAGAGTGGCACTTAAATTTGTTCTCTTCATACAAAATGGATATGGAGTCGCTGGAATAGGTGCAATATCAGTTGATAAGGATGAGATGGGAACTGAAACGAGGAAGTGATGAATAGGTTGGGAGTGCTATTTTTCTTGGAGTAAAGAGAACACTGAAGTTTGATGTGTTAGAGATTAGAGTCACAGAGTCATAGAGTCATAGAGATGTACAGCATGGAAACAGACCCTTCGGTCCAACCCGTCAATGCCTACCAGATATCCCAACCCAATCTAGTCCCACCTGCCAGCACCCAGTCCATATCCCTCCAAACCCTTCCTATTCATATACACATCCAAATGCCTCTTAAATGTTGCAATTGTAC